>NW_024412403.1:38058941-38070181 GCF_014898765.1 Herpailurus yagouaroundi | reverse complement strand
CTTTCTTTCTTTCTTTCTTTCTTTCTTTCTTTCTTTCTTTCTTTCTTATGTTCATTTTTTGAGAGAGAGCACTAACGTGGTGGGGGAGGGTAGAGAGAAAGAGGGGGCAGAGGATCTTAAGTGGGCTCTGTGCTGACAGCAGAGAGCCCTATGCAGGGCTTGTACTCATGAACCATGAGATCATGACCTGAGCCAAAGTCAGACACTTAACTGACTGAGCCACCCAGGCACCCCAATGATTTGGTTTCTTATAGATCAGTTTTAGCTTTTGTTCCTATGTAATCTTGAGGTAGCTCTTTGAGAAATACCAGGGCTACACTACATGGGATTTCACATATGATGACAAAGTAGTCTCATTAGGGCACTCTTATATTGCCTTAAATTAGAAATTTAGGCTATACGTGTATGGGCCACTATGAAGAAAAAAAAAATCTTAAGGAAAATGAGATTCTAGCTTGTAAAAACACTATTGTCAGTATATCTGTATATGACTGTTTGTTCTGAAAATAAACTCAAATCATCATAGGACTTCTCATTCACAAGCATGGTGAAGAAATAGTGAAGACATATAAAAAAGAAAGACATATTTCTTCACCCCAGGTTTTCAAAACTTTCAGTCTTTCTTTGTTCTTGATAACTCCTTGATTGGATTTTGACACTAAGTTTCTGCCCCTGTTTAAAAAAAAAAAAAAGTGTCGCCTGGGTGGCTCAGTCTGTTGAGTGTCTGATTTTGGCTCAGGTCATGATCTCGCGGTTCTTGAGTTTGAGCCCCACATCCAGCTCTATGCTGACAGCTCAGAGCCTGGAGCCTGCTTCAGATTCTGTGTGTATCTTTCTCTCTACCCCTCCCCTACTCACATTCTCTCTGTCTCTCAAAAATAAATTAAAATTAAAAATAAATTAAAAATTAAAAAAAGTAGGGAAACAAAAGTAGAGGAAGAAGAAAGAAAAGGAAGGAAGGAGGGAGGAAAGGAGAGAGAGAGAAAAGAAAAGGATTGAAAATGAGTAAAAGGTGTACCTAGTACAGACCTGAAAGTTGGCTGTGCTTGCGGAGAAGACAAGTGATATAATCTACCCCAATTAATATAGCTTAATTGTGAATACAGCATAAAGAATAGAGTTCTCTGATTACTTAGTGATGAACTTAGTAACAGAATACATTGTTTTCTTGCACAATAAAGTTTTAAGAACTTAGGAGAGTATATTGGTAATTTAGGGAAAAAACAAGTCTCATAAAATCTGTTTTTAATGGAACTATTATGTCCTTGAAATTAGATAATAGGTCATCATCTTCAGTAGTTTTATTTTAAATAAGAATTATATACAACCAAAATATATGTCAGACTTATTCTCTGAAACCATAGGAAAACCAAGTCGATATCCCCATAGCTACATCATATTGATTATTCATTTGATTTAGGGAGAAAGAAGACAAATATATTAGTAAAAGAGAGACAAATGAGTAGTGTGCCTGGCTAATTCCTGAGTCATTTACAAAGGAAGCTAATGCAACTCTCTTATTTATAAGAAATATAATAGATCTGATTGTATAGTTTAGCCTTCTCTCAGATTTTGTACACCCCATTAATTGTTTCTTCCTTTCTCTTGTATACTTTTTGCTCAGATATTTGACATGATTGCAGTTTTTGGAATTTTGTTTGTCTTAATTTTGTTTTGTATTAGGACGTTACTATCAATCTTTCACATACATCTAAACAGCATACCTATGAAGAATATCCCATTTTTAGTCTTAATGTTTGAAAATTATTTGAGAGGTAATGTAAGGGAAAAAATTAAGCATTCACCCACATATGTCACTGTAGTTTTAACATTTTACTTAAAATTGCATAATCGAAGCCTATCACTATATTTTGCTGAATAGTGTTAAAAATAGCAAATTGATTGCTTTAAATGGATTTTTCTTTATCTTGGAAATTTGGTGCAATAAATTATTTTAAGTAATGTTAATTTGGACTGGAATTGTAAATCACAGTTTTCTAAGTTAAATACATTTTAAAATTTTAGTTTTAAATTTCAGGATCTATGAATAGTATTCTGAAGTTTCTGGTATTAATACACACACACACATACACATAACTCTGGAAACTTTATAGACATCAAAAGTGTGCTTTAAAAAATTAAATGTAAATTAGTTCAAAACATATAGATTGAATTCCTTTGAAATACATTTGTGTTTAAAATTTAATGTAATACTTAGCTTGAATGTATCTTGGGTTTTGCCTAGTACAAACATTTGAATTATCTTATTGAACTGAACTTACTGTTTGTAACTAGAAAAGAATATGCAAATATAACTCCTAAATCCACCGAAATAAATGCACAGTTAGCACAAATTTCTAAGAAACACACAGGAAATATAATTTATATTTTGGTGAAGGTTATCAAGACCAGTACTTCTCAAACTTTATTTTACTTATATGAATTGCCTGGAGAATTTGATAAAAACAAAATCTAATTTAGAATGTGTGAGATAGGACCTGATACTCTTCATTTCTCAGAAGCCTCCCACATGATGATGCCACTAATGTTTCCCAAACCATGCTAGCAAGAATACAGTTCACAGACAACATTGGAGAGGTATTTTTGATTCCTTGGCTTAAAACTTCAAGAAAAAAAATGTTTTTGCATGATCTGGTGTATATTCTAAATCCTTCCTTCTAGACTGCCATTGAGAAAGTTCTAGATATGGCATTCTTTGAAGGGCTAGAGGCAACATACACAGATGAAGATAGGTAACTTTTCTTTGCCTCTACTTTGTTACCTTGTTTTTAGTCTTTAAAAATATAGGGTTAATCTGATGATGGGTTTTGCATTTAGAAGGCAGTTGACCAGCATAATTAAAATAGCTATAAGACATTGACACAGTTTTCAATTTCAACTAACCATATTTAGGTATGTGCAAACATTGAGAAAATCATGGTAGTGGTTCCAGCCATATTAGAAATAAAGTTTAACAGTATGTCAACAGAACTAAACTTGACAGGGAATGTGAGGAATTTGCTTTGACAGAACAGGCTTTGAGATTTTTATGTTTTCAGTTTATCACAATCATAATCATTCTTACATCACACAATGAATCATTTAATAGGTGTGTTAAGTATGAAGTTATTGTTAAATATGTTATATGTTATTAAGATGTAAGATTTTTGCATTTTCTACATTGTCATTTGACTTTTTTTTAAATGCTTGTTTGTTTTGAGAGAGCAAGCAAGCAAGTGGGGAAGGGACAGAGAGAGAGGGAGAGAAAATACCAAGCAGGCTTTGTTTTGTCAGCATGGGGCTCAGTCCCACGAACCATGAGATCATGACCTGAGTCTAAATCAAGAGCTCAGTGCTCAGTTGAATGACCCATCAAGGTGCCCCTGTCATTTGATTTCTCAATGAAGAGATCAAACATTTACGGATATTAATACAAAGATACTTGTTAAGAATGGTGAAAATTGGGGTACCTGTGTGGCTCATTAGGCATCTGACTTTGGCTCAGCTCATGACCTCACAGTTTGTGAGTCCGAGCCCCACATCAGGCTGTATGGTAACAGTTCAGAGCCTGGAGCCTACTTTAGATTCTGTGTCTCCCCCTGTCTCTGCCCCTCCCCTACTTGCACTCTGTCTCTGACTCTCTCAAAAATAAATAAACATTAAAAAAAAAAAGAATGGTGAGACTTTTCCTCTATGATACCTAACAAAAGAAAATGTGTTCGTTAAGTTTCACTTAATTATATTTACATTTGTTGATTGGTGAAGTTAACCAAGACATACTTAGTCTTTTTGCTAGAATTCACAGACCTGTGCTGTGAAACAAAAAGAAACAATTTGTCTAAATTAATCATTTAAGCAATATATTTTCTTCTTTTTTTTTTTTTTACAACGTTTATTTATTTTTGGGACAGAGAGAGACAGAGCATGAACGGGGGAGGGGCAGAGAGAGAGGGAGACACAGAATCGGAAACAGGCTCCAGGCTCTGAGCCATCAGCCCAGAGCCCGACGCAGGGCTCGAACTCACGGACCGCGAGATCGTGACCTGGCTGAAGTCGGATGCTTAACCAACTGCGCCACCCAGGCGCCCCGCAATATATTTTCTTCTACTATGAATGGATTTAAAGAGATCCTGTCTATTATATAAATAAGGACTAATAAAACTTCTGGTGTATGAGAACTACTTAGCATATGAACATAAATATTGTTACTTGGGACTATAGTTAGGTTTTATTAAAGAATTTGGATATAAGTGAAGTATAATAGTGCTTTGAGACATTAACTGTGACATTAACATAATCGAGCAAAGCAAGAATATAGAGGTCATTGTAAGGGGAAAGAATACTTCCCAGGCCTATGTGTCTTAATTGTTACTTGAGTAAATTGTTACTAACAGCTGGCAGATGTTCATGTGGGGAGTTGATCAGTGACAAAAATGTAGATAAAAGAGAATAACAGGGATAAAGTTTGGCATTATCTATCTATTTCTCTTGGATGGAATCTTAACCAATAATGTGAAGACTGCACACACATATTCTTTTTCCCCACTCCCATTCTCATTTCTTTCATGCCTGTCCTTTTTATTAATGAGGCTGTCTTAACTGTGAAATGGATGATGTCTGTCCTAGCTTCCTGTCACTGTACATTTGATACACCTAATTGTTTTGATTCCTTGAAAAACAAACAAATTTTTATCTAGCCTTCCCATGTAGAGCTGATTAAAACGGAAAACACAGATCACATGGCTTTGAGTATCTCAGGTCTTTTAACAAAGTTTATTTTTTATTACAAAGTAACAATTGTACTGTGTTACAACGTACTGTGTGGAAATCCCAGATTAGGTGTTAGGGTTTGAATACTTGGATGAGACTGAGCACATGAACTGTCTTTGAATTCCTTCTTCAAACTGGGCAATATATATAAGAAATGCAATTAAAATTATTCTTTTTGATAAGAAAGTCATTATACTAACTCCTTGTACAAACCTGTATTCTATTTTTATAAAAGTAATGGGAAAGAGAAGATAATTCTTTGTAGAGCACAAATTATCATTGCCAGGTTGCTTTAATCCCAAGTATAAATGCAGAAGTGGAAATTGAGGAAGAAGTAGGATAAGTCTATAGGTATTAAAAAAAAATAATCAGTTCTCAAAGAGTAGCATAGCTTTTCCTCCCAGAGCCTTTAAAGGTGGAATAAGTAGGACAAGCTGGCAGGACATGGAGAATGCATACTATGTCGTACACCTTAAAAATTCCATTTTTTGCTTTTTCTTCCTGTCCTCAGAGATGGACTGACAAGTGTAAATAAGACCAGCACAAGGTTTTCTGGACACAGCCAGAGTAGAATGACATCCATTATTAGCCCTATTATGTTTTATCTTTCATTTTTCTTGAAATTGGATGGGTGCTTTAGGAGTAGAATAAAAACAAATGACGTAAAAAGCAGAAAGCTAATTTGTAGTTGGTTGTATAAATGTTACTAAATTCATTACATCTTCTTCTAAGTTTTTGTTTATTTGTTTATTCAATAAATGTTATTAAAGCTCACAAATGGTGCTAGCATGGTGCTATGTCCTAGAAATTTAGTCTTCAAAAACTTTTCAGCTTTTGCTTTCATGGAGTTTGCAGTTTAGTGGAAATGACAAAAATATATACAGGGGTCATAACTATATGTAAAAAATGCAAATAGATTTGACTGTTACATTGCACACTGGAGGTGAATAATAGGTAGATATGAGTATTAATTCATTGAAGTCAAGGAAGACATCCTATATGACCACTGAGCTGAGATCTAAAGAATGCATATTTTTGAGGGAGAAACCATTATTTAATGCAGTGTTTGCAAAGACATGTGATGAGAGTAAACATGGCTTAAAAGAGATTACTAGAAAGCCAGTGTGGCTGGAGCTGCATGTGTAAAGGTAAGAATTATACAAGATCTGGAAAAGAATTGACTTTGCAAGAAAAGTCTTCTCAAACTGTCACTTTTATATAATTTTTTAATGTTTATTTATTTTTGAGAGAGAGACAGACAGACACACAGACAGCACAAGTTGGGGAGGTGCAGAGAGAGAGAGGGAGACTCAGAATCTGAAGCAGGCTCCAGGCTCCGAACTGTCAGCACAGAGCCCAATGCAGGGCTCAAACTTAAGATGTGTGAGATCATGACCTGAACTGAAGTCGGATGCTTAACCAACTGAGCCACCCAGGTGCCCCTCAAACTGGGACATTTTGAAAGAACTAAGCATAATTAATAATCGTTCCAGGATCACAGGCAAAAAATAGGAGTTTCCAGGGCAAGGTGTAATAAATGGCCTTTCCATCTATTGGAGGTTCCAAAGATGGTCTCTAAATTGAGATAAACAACATTTTTGTTTGTTTATTTGTTTTTAATTGATAGGAGTATGGATTGTTTGCACTTTTTGTCTTGGTGAAGTAGGTGGCGTTGCATTCACTGGTAATTTTTACTCTCTGAATTGGCATCAGAGCATCAGGGATTCATATTGACTGTTGATTAAGGTTTTGTCACAGGTATCCTCTGCCCTTGGAGAGGCTGTTATGAATTGGTATAGTACTGTATGGACATTTTCCATTCAGTCCCTTTGTGTTTATAGATATCATGGGAAATGCAGTTTGGATACCATGGCTCATAAGGAAAATATTTACTATTAAGCATGTAGTATCCTGTCTCTTCTTAAGGTAATTGGGAGTGAGCTCTCTGAAAAGGCCATTTAGGATCAAGTTTAGGGATGTAGCAAGGCAGTATTTTAGAAACATTTTGTTCAATGACATAAGAAAGCAGATACCATGTATTCACTGAAGAGAGTAAACCCAGTGAAGATTTAGACAGTCTTTAAACTTTTAGGGTTTGGAGAACTTTAGTTTACTTTATTCCTCCTATTGTTGTTTTTAAATTTAGAGGGCTGGTCTCCTTCCCTTTCTGTCAAAAGTAAATTTGGCATATGGGAAAAGTTACAGAGAAGTCTCATTAGCTCTGAAAACATTCTGAAAGGGGGTGGGCAATAAAATTGGGGAATGTTCTGATTCCTTTTACCATTTCATAACCGCTAGCAGACTTTGGTGTGAAAGAAATTGCACTTACAGTAAGATAGAAGGGATCATTTGATTAAAAGTGGAAAACAAACACCAAAGAGTAATAGCCAAAAGGAGGGTTAAGAACCCATTGCACTCTATCCACAAAACAATTGACTTTCTGCTTTTTTACATCAGTCACGTGAGCTTGGTCAATATCTGGTCCAGAGAGAAGGACACACTCTGAATGTGCTGACAAAATCAGGTTTATGTATCTGCAGTTCTGAAGGGCAGACCTTTGACCACAGCAAATTTGCTAAAGTAATGAAGGCCACCCCAGAGGGCTCCTGGGAGCCATCTTGCTAGCCTAACACAGGAAACTTACCTTCTGTATATTATTACCATATTGGTTAAACTCTTGTTTAAAATCTAGCAGTTCACTTTGGGAGGTGCCATTGATCTGGGGAGATATTGGCACCTTTGAATGTAAAGTGTGGAACATTACCTTTAATATATGAATAATGCTATCTATTATAACTAAATGCAATTGAACCGAATTAAGAATTGGAATTTCAATAATTGTCAGGTAGGATATTTTAAATACAGACAAAAATGTATAACTGACATTTGAAAGAATTCACTGCTTCTCAAAAACTATGGGAGCAGTTATGAGAGTTTACTTTGTAGGTTTAAAATCATTGCAGTAACAATAATTAAAATTACCTAGAAATGTGATAGAAAGTACACAAGTGAGACTATGTGGAAACAAAGGAATACATGGAATTTGGTATAAGATAAAAGGGAAATAAAAAAATTGATTTTAACAAGTGTGTATTTTGTGTAAATATATATTTGTATGCATGTAACATATATATGTATGTAATCTTGCACACTTTTTGTATTACATTATTGGGAAAACTAAAACTTTAAAAAAGTTTAGAAGTTTAAAACTTTAAAAAAGTTGTCAAAAAGTTCAATACCTTTATATATCTTTAATACCTATATGTATAAATTTATTCGAGGATCATACCTTTAAGGAAAATGATTTTAAATATGGCTATTAATGACAATAAAGTGAAAAAAAGTTTTTTTATAAGAAAAGATTTAAAATTGGAAAGGAAAGGATAATAATTATACTTACATGTTTTTGTTCCATTTGTTAATCCCGGATGTTCTCTTAAAACCCATTATTTGGGGGCGCCTGTGTGGCTCAGTAAGTTAAGCATCCGACTTCAGCTCAGGTCATGATCTCACAGTTCTTGAGTTCGAGCAAGGTGTGTTGGGCTCTGTGCTGACAACTTGGAGCCTGGAGTCTGCTTCAGATTCTGTGTTTCCCTCCCTCCCTCCATCTCTCTCTCTCTCTCTCTCTCTCTCTCTCTCTCTCTCTCTCCAAACAAACAAACAAACAAACAAACAAACATAAAAAGAAAATTTTAAAACCCATTATTCAAAGGGAAATCATAGGACTCAAATTTTGGTAAGGAAGCAAAGCAGATCGGGGCGCCTGGGTGGCTCAGTGGGTTAAGCATCTGACTGACTCAGGTCATGATCTCGCAGTTTGTGAGTTCGATTCTTGCATTGGGCTCCGTGCTGACAGCTCAGAGCCTGGAGCCTGCTTCAGATTCTGTGTCCCCCCTCTGTCTTCCCCTACCATGCTCATGCTCTCTCTCTCTCATGCTCTCTCTCCCTCTCCCTCTCAATAATAAATAAACGTTAAAAAATTTTTAAAAAAAAGAGAGTATTTATCTTTTCTCCTTTCAACCCTGTATGCCATCAGCCCCTGATCTAATCTTTGAGAAAATTCTATTTCTCAAATTTACTGAGACATAGTAACCCTATGTGAAAACCAGTGTTTCAGAGAAAACACAGTATAGCATTATATACTCAGTCTTAGGGGGAAAAAAAATAGCCAATTAGATTCAACATGCAGTTTCTTATTATTCTTATGCTGGGATAGTTGAAAGAAAGCTCTCTACCTTAAGTCTCAAGAACCTTTTGCTTCAAGTTTATCACTATAAGATAACTAAATATGGAGCAATCACCAATAGTGGGTATTACCCATATCATGAGTATCACCCATATCACCCATATCATGATCATGAGTATCACCCACTCATGAGAATCACCCATAGTGGGTATTTGGGGATGACATATATCCCATGGTCAGTTGACTATACCAATTAATAGAGATTCACTGGTGGTAGAATTTAAGTAGAGGATGATTTTTTAAAAGTTGATTTTTCATATTAACGTTAAAAATCTGGCAGAAACTGAACATCAATAACCAAGGGAGCTAGGATGGGTAACTTTGGGAGAGGGCTGGCTGGCCAACTCTTAGTTTTTGTTTTTGTTTTTTGTTTTTTAATTTTTTGATGTTTATTTATTTTTTAGAGAGAGAACATGAGCAGGGGGAGGGACAGAGAAAAAGAGGGAGACACAGAATCCAAAGCAGGCTCCAGGCTCAGAGTGCTCAGCACAGAGCCCAGTACGGGGCTCGAACTCACAAACTGGGAGATCATGACCTGAGCTGAAGTTGGCTGCTTAACCGACTGAGCCACCAGGTGACGCTGGCCAACTCTTAGTGATAGCAAGCAACAATAACAATAACTATAAGAACAAAAATAATAACAATAACATTGGCAGCACCATTTTTAGAACTATTTTATCTACCAATGTATAACCATTTTAATATTCTATCTTATAATTCCCACCAAGAACATATGAGTTAAGTATTACTATTTACACTTTAGAAATAAGAAAGCAGGGCATTTAATAGATTTAGTAATCTTCCCAAGTCAACAGAATTATAGTTTGAGTAAGTGAGATTTGAACCCAGCTGAATCATATTCCAAAGGCTTTTTCTGTTTATTTGTTTTACATCATAGCCTCTAGCACCTTAAAAACCAGAGCATAGTGTCTTTATCATTTTATTTTATGCATACATTTGAACCAAAGTTTATATACTTTGTAATTTTTGATACAAACCTAAGAATAGAAACTCTCAGACTAACCATTATATCTGAGACACTTATAAAGAAGCAAGATCATAAAAGGTAACAGAAACATTCTGTTGGATGTCAACAAAGAAAACTAAGAAACTGCAGTTTGAAAGAATATTTAATGAGGCATTTTCAGTATTTTTGAGATACCCTCATCCTGTTCATTAGATTTTAAACTAAAATTAGACTCACACAATTAAACATTACTGAGTACTTGTAATGAAGTATCTTTGGACTATTTACACTTCCACATCATAATATAAAAATACAGTTTCTTAGTTAGAATGGGTAGAGCATTGCAGTGTTGAACACGGGCTCTGGACCCATTTGCTTGGGTACAAATTAGGGCTTTGCAACACAAGCAAATGAATTTGTCTACCCCTCAGTTTTTCATTTTAGTGAATGCAAGATAACAACAGTACCCTGGTCAAAGGTTGTTTTAAGAATTTAATGGGACAGGCACTTGCTCCTACAATTGGCCCATAATAAATGCTCAATGAAATTTCCCTATGTGTTTTTGTAACTGTATCTTGTTTATACAATAAAGCTCAAACTGCTTACCATGACCTACAACTCCTATATTTATTTCTACTTACAACACAGTCTATTACCCTTCTAAGTTATTTTACATTTTTATGTTCCTTAGCACCAAATACTCTTTCATTTCTTTTCTTTCTATTTGGAATGGCCTTTCTTGCTTTTCACTTTACAGGCATCTTACTCATTCGTTACCAGACTCAGATACAACTTCTTGGTAATGCCTTCTGGACATTGTCTACAACTGTTTAAACTTTAGCTCCTTCTTCTAACAATATTGTAGTTCAATTACAATAGCTATTTAGAAAACTAAAATCTTGTCATGTTGGAAAAAATAACATGGTAAGAATGTTTGTTTATTTTTGAGAGAGAGAGAGAGAGAGAAAGAGAGAGAGAGGGAGGGAGGGAGAGATTGAGATTGAGATTGAGATTGAGACAGCACGAACAGGAGAAGGGGCAGAGAGAGAGACACAGAATCTGAAACAGGCTCCAGGCTCTGAGCTCTGTGTCAGCACAGAGCTCAATGAGGGCCTGGAACTCTGAAGGGCGAGATCATGACCTGAGCCACAGTCAGATGCTTAACCGCCTGAGATACCCACATGCCCAGGAGCCGGGAGTTAAATTCTTTCTTCCTTCCTTCCTTCCTTCCTTCCTTCCTTCCTTCCTTCCTTCCTT
>NW_024412403.1:37965098-38058931 GCF_014898765.1 Herpailurus yagouaroundi | reverse complement strand
CTTCCTTCCTTCCTTCCTTCCTTCCTTCCTTCCTTCCTTCCTTCCTTCCTTTCTTTCTTTCTTCTCTTTCTTTTTCTTTCTTTTTAAATAGTTTTAAGGCCAATGATAAGGTCTCCAGCTTATTTCTCATATCATTTGCAAATAGATCACCAAAACAGTAGATAAAGATAAAGGATGGAAAACATTATTTCTGAGCTTTATTTTGTTCTAAGATTTACTCTTACACAAGTCCTACTGTATCTAAATTGAAAAGATTCTTTTCCAAAAGTCTGAGAAATCTGAACTATACTTTCTAAGTATGTCTTCTTTGTATGTTTTCTGTATTCTGTAAGCTGTGAATAGAAGAGTAGAGAACAATACTAGCATAAATGAGAACTGGTCAAGTTGGTGTCTCTCAGCAAAATTCTTAACAGACAAAACTACACTTACAGACAAATTTTCCATAGTGTATAAGTTCATTGTTTAGATGAAAATGTACAAAAGAGCACTGCACCATATCTTTGTTATTGTTGTTAAATCCTCTTTGTGGTATTATAATTATATAGAAGGTTGTACCATACAGGAAGTAACGTTCTACTACAAAATGCAATAAAGTGTTACGCCATAAGGTACATAAATACTAAAACATAGTCAAGATAAAAGGACACCTTTAATGAGGGTGGTGGTGGTGATTGTATGAGAAGTTTCTTATCACACATAATTGACATAATTATTGGCTTGAAAGAGGGAAAGTGTGATGTTTTTTCTGTTTTTTTTTTAAATAAATGAATAGAGAGACAGTAGTAAGTGCTATAAGTAAAATAAAATTGTTCAGTACCTATTTTATAGTTTTTCAGGACTCAGATTGCAGAATATAGCCTTGAGACTGTGTTTGTTTATGGCAGGTCACTGCCACATGGAACAGGTGTTTTACAGTACATACTAACCATTTGACATTGACAATGAAATGTTGAAAATGCTGTTTACCTTGTTTCTACACACCATATTGTGAACTGAGATACAAGAAGTTGTTCTAATTTGCAGAATTACTCTAATGATGTTTTTGATGCCCAGTTCACCACCTAACTATCATTTTTTACTTTTCATCTGACTGGAAAAATCAAAGAAAATTTTAGTGAAATTTATGTAGCATGTATCTAGAAATGTTCTTTAGTTTGTAGAATCCCATGTCAATATTGGGAATGTGCACTTGCTTACTAATGTATGCAAATCTATTACATATGGTTTAAAAATTGTTGAAACTAGATTAAATTTGCAAAATTTTGAAGTCATTATAATTTTTATCTTTAGCACCACATGTCCCCTAGAATTTCTTTTTTCTTTAAGCTTTACTATCATTTTATGATTTTGTCCTTGAAGAAAACCAAGCCATTTGTAATGTCAAAGTGTCTCTTGTTGGGGAAAAATATACTCCAAATATGCATGTTCTTCAGTCTTTGCTACTACTCTTTGACCCTCTGTTCCTCTGGCCTACATTATTGCAAAAGATGTGTCTCCATCTATGTCTCCATATCCTATCTCTCTAACACTAGTATTTCATCTCCAGGTAAAAAACAATATATAGTTATGACTCAAGTGTAGTATATCGTCAAAAGTACATAATATATAACTAGTTTTCTCTAACATTTTCTTATATTGCTTTTTATTTTTGTGTAATAATTTTCATTCCTATTCCCATCTCATTTTTTCTCTTCTTAATTACTTTTGTTATTGATGCTGATCTCAGACGACAGTTATTAGAAGATGATGAATGTTAGAGTTTTTTCAGTGTAACATTTTATTAATGAACATATTAATTGGATATTATTCAGAATTTGCATTGAACATTTCCTATATACAAAATGACCCACGTGAAGATAAAGTAACTTTAATTTTTTATTAGTTTTTTAACGTTTATTATTTTAAGAGAGACAGAGAGAGAGCAAGCAGGAGAGGGGCAGAGAGAGAGGGAGACAGAATCCAAAGCAGGCTCCAGGCTCTGAGCTGTCAGCACAGAGCCCAATGCAGGGCTCGAACCCACAGACCATGAGATCATGACCTGAGCCAAAGTCAGCCGCTTAACTAACTGAGACACCCAGGCGCCCTTAAAGTAAGTTTAATTTTTGACAGTATACAAATTTTTTTAATTGGCAAGTCTTTATTACTAACTTGAAGAATTTATAATTTTAATATATACTCTACCTCATATCATCTTTGCTTTGTATTTTTTTTAAAAACAGACTATGATATTCAGTTTTTATTCATAAACTCTACCATTTCTTATGGAATTACTTATATCTTTGTCTCATGAGTTATATACTCTTACAGTAAATCAGTGGATTTTAAAGGAGCCAAAAAGCATTTTTTAATTCACTAGCATTTATAAAGACCATGATGCTCATGTTGAAATGCTAAATACCATGTTTCCATAGCTAAAATGTCAAAACCTTATTGTTTTACCATGTGCTCTAATTCACTTTTCTTCATGTTTTCCTGATTCTATTAAAATGCAATATAAAATGTGACTTTATTAGAACATCTCATATATTGAATATGTTTTTGCTGAGGCTTAGTTATGCTAACTTTTCTCTTCATTAACTTACCGTGTCTTTGTAAAGCAGGACACAGTTTTAGCTTTCAATAAAATATTTGAAGGAAATACACCAAACATAAGCAATTTGTGCATATATTAAAATCTTGCATATTAAACATTCTGACTGTATTATTTTAGCTATTTTTTTTATAATGTGTTCCGGATACTCCTTATAAAAATAGTTCCTAAATTGGTGGCTTTTCATTCAAATAAAGCCATTACAGGGGCACCTGGGTGGCTCAGTTAGTGAAGCCTCTGACTCTTGGTTTTGGCTCAGGTCTTGATCTCATGACTCATGAGTTCGAGCCTCATATTGGACTCTGTGCTGACAGTGCGGACCTTGTTTGGGATTCTCTGTCTCTTTCTCTGTCTCTGTCTTTCTGCCTTTCCCACTCATGCGCGCTCTCTCTCTCTCTCTCTCTCTCTCTCTGTCAAAAATAAATAAATAAACATTAAAAAATAAAGCCATTACAGAGACAAGTCTTTTTAATTTCATATTTATTAAAATGAAAGAGATATTATAAGATGTGGATAAGAGGATGGGACGTAAGGCAAAAAGAGCTATTCAAAAAGTAGAGGTCCATCCTTTTGCAATATTTACTATTTAAGTGAGAAAGTTTGTAATACCAATCACAAGACAGTGTTGACTGGCATTGCTTATTGCTAAGTATATACTAACTGTGTTAGTCAGGATTGTCTTGCTGGAATAAACAAATGTGTTAGTGGAATCCAAGAATTTTATTTCTAGCTCATGCAAATCCATTGCAGATATCTTTGATCAGGTGTATGGTAGACAACCTTATTCTAAGCATTGATCTCAAACCTAGGCTCTTTCCCTCATGGGACTTCTTTCTCTCAGTCCTTCATATCTAGTAGTATAAGTAGGAGAACACTTGTGAGAGGGTAAGGGATATTATATGGTGTAGCATGGGAGTGGCGCAAATTAATTTCACCAGCATACTTCTGGGAAAAAATCATGCCATATCTCATCTATAAACATGGCAACTGAGAAAGGTAGTTATTTTGCTTACCCAAATGAAAACTGGAAACATTTTTGAAACCATATTGTGGAAGGGGAATTTGCATCCAGGGACACTTTGCTAAGAAATACCCCCTTAATCCCCAATAGACCCAAATAGATTGATGTAAACAGTTATTTAAAATAGTTGTTCCTAAGGAACTTGGGCAATGTGTCAATTTATTCTTTCTATATCTCTCATATCTCATGGAACTGTCCTGCCAGCCATCTCAAGATGGCTGCCCACAGGGGCCAGCATACTTCCTCAAGGCAGTGGCACCTGGGGATGGCGACAGATACCATGTCTCAGGAGGTGGTAACAGTGAAATTTGGCCCCAGTTTCTTCTGCTCTGTTCCAGCCATGCAGGAGAGTGGTGCACCCCCCATGTCACAGGCCCAGTACATCAAGGCATCTTACCTTAGCTCAGTGGGTATCACTTTGAGAGGATTGAGGAAATAGCCTTCAAGAAAGGCCACTCCACTTAGGATATTTGATGCTTACTCTGGAATGAGCTGATGAAGACCAGGCTTTCAGTTTGGATGTAACACAAATCAGGGAAAGACAACGATCACAATGAATGATAGAACCAGGATTCATAGAAGTCTTGGCATAGCTGGAGCAATGGAAACCTCTAACAAGGTGAAATTTAATGAAGATAAACCAACTCTTCACATATGCCCTCTATATAACAGCAGATTGTACAAAAAAAAGAGATTTAGTTCATAATGTGCTATAGCCATCTCATGGTGATTATGACATAAACTCTGTGACCTCTGTAAATATAAGATGAGGACAAGGAGAGGTGGGGATGCTGATAGTCCTGCCTTATTCTACATCGGTCAGCCTACCTCTGGAGAATGCAGACAGAAGTTGGAACCATACCACTGAGCCAATTTTGGAAGACTGGGATTTTTTTTTGAAGAAAAGATACAGGGAACATGAACTTTCTTGAAATATTTGGGTAGTTGTGATATGAAAAAGGTATTAATAGACTTGCTTTTGGTGGAAGTTAAAGGAAGGTAAGTTTATGCTAACCTGAAAGAACTTTAAAACTTCATAAGTTTAAAACCTTGAGCTTACTGGTGATGAAATAAGCTAATTCAGAGAGCATAAGCTGCTCATCATTAAGTGTCCAAATAGGACATTGCAAAGGAAATTCACACATTAGAGGAGGTGTTGGACGAGATGAATTTCAGGGCTGCAAGTAGCCCTGAAAGTCCATGATTCATTGATTCAGATATAACTTACCGGGGCCCTCATTTAAACCAGATTTCTTCCGCTGCTCCATCATTAGGTGACAGGACTAATTTAGTTCCAAAAACATTATCTAAAACTCATAGTGTATGACATCTTGTACTAGATTTTGGAAGTACAGATATAGTCCCTAATTGGAGCTAACTTGAGAAACGTGCAAGCTGATAACATCACTGTAGAATAGAATACTAGTGTGAGGGGGGAGAAAGGAGGATCAGGAAGAGGAGAACAAGAAAGGCTCATCCAGGAAGGAATATTTGACCTGGGTTTATATGGTGAATGACATCAAATGACAAGAAAACATACTTGTATTAAGAATTGGAGATTTGGGGCGCCTGGGTGGCGCAGTCGGTTAAGCGTCCGACTTCAGCCAGGTCATGATCTCGCGGTCCGTGAGTTCGAGCCCCGCGTCGGGCTCTGGGCTGATGGCTCAGAGCCTGGAGCCTGTTTCTGATTCTGTGTCTCCCTCTCTCTCTGCCCCTCCCCCGTTCATGCTCTGTCTCTCTCTGTCCCAAAAATAAATAAACATTGAAAAAAAATTAAAAAAAAAAAAAGAATTGGAGATTTAATTTATGGAGACACACTGGATTCAGTGAAATCTAGCCACATATGCTTCAGCTTTTCTACTTCTATCTCAACTTTGACTCCTGGATCATAAAACAATGATGCAGCTATGGCTCAAAAAAATTCCTAAAATGCTGTTCATGAGTTAGCCATTCTGAAGCAGAGAAGTATACTACAGCATATTAGAAAACAGTACTGGCTCTCTGTTGTTTTTTTTAAAAAAAACATCAGATTCACTTTGTCCCAGTGTTTCTCAAGCAGTATGTTTGACTAGCAGTTGTTGCAGACTGTAAGATCGTTCTCTTAGAGAAAGCTTTCTTTTCTCAGTATTACCTCAAACATTTTTGGAAAAGAAAATTTCATTTGTTTTCCAGGTTTGCTGGTTGAAAACATTGTAGAATACTGAGAAAGCCCAGGCTGGTTAGAGATCCTGACTTGTAGCATATCCATTTCACATTCTCTTCTACTTCCTCAATTTTGCATGACAGTAGCTCTCACCTTATTCATAATTCAAAAACAATTATTAGGTGCTTTCTTGTTCCTAGAGATAAATAGTAAGATAAATAGATATAACCCCTGACTGCTTACAAAGCAAGACTATTAAAATCTGTGTAGTATACTAGTGAGTGTACATAAATGGATTAGTAGAGTAGAAGTGATGAATGGAGATATAAAGCAATAGGGAAATGAAGGATTATTCAATAACTAATTTTCTAGCAGTTGGCTAACCATTTGGAGAAAAATAAAATGAGACTCACTTAATATATACTCCAAAATAATTCTTATATGGATTAAAGTTTAAATTGTGTAAAGGAAAAGCACACAATATCAGGATGGAGAAAGACTGCTAATTATTAAATTGTTAAATGGGTAAAATAAATAAAAGAAAATATGGACATACTTAATCACATAAATGTCAACACTGAAAAATTCAACAGGTAAACTGGGAAAGTATATTTGCAAAAATATGTGCAAAATAAAAGGGAAGATAGTTCTTCATAATAAAATGAACAATAATGAAGGGAAATCACAAAATACATAAAAATCTTCAAAAGTTAAAAATGTCCGATCTCATTAATAATGGAAAATGGGGGGGGGAGTGATTATGTCATCTCTTATATTAATAAAGTCCTTTTGTTTTTGCATTTATTTTCATGGGTAGTGTGTGGAGTTGTCCACAGGGGGATGAAACTCTCATTTTAATATTATTTTGGTTGGAGAAGAAATTAGTGTATATTTCTTGGTGGACATTTGGTAGTATTTATCAAGAATCTTTTTTTTTAGCTTTATTTTTTTTTAAATTTACATGAAAATTAGCATAGAGCGCAATAATGATTTCAGGAGTAGATTCCTTAATGCCCCTTACCCATTTAGCCCATCCCCCCTCCCATAAACCCTCCAGTAACCCTCTGTTTATTCTCCATATTTAAGAATCTCTTTTGTCTACCTCCCTGTTTTTGTACTTTGTTTCTCTTCCCTTATGTTCATCTGTTTTGTCTCTTAAAGTCCTCATATGAGTGAAGTCATATGATTTTTGTCTTTCTCTGACTAATTTCACTTAGCATAATACTCTCCAGTTCCATCCACATACTTACAAGATTTCATTCTTTTTGATTGCTGAGTAATACTCCATTTGTGTGTGTGTGTGTGTGTGTGTGTGTGTGTGTGTGTGTGTGTGTGTATACATATATATATACCACATCTTCTTTATCCATTAATCCATAAATGGACATTTGGGCTCTTTCCATACTTTGACTATTATTGATAGTGCTGCTATAAACATCGGGGTGCATATGTCCCTTCGAAACAGCACACCTGTATCCCTTGGATAAATACCTAGTAGTGCAATTGCTGGGCCATAGGGTAGTTCTATTTTTAATTTTTGAGGAACCTCCATACTGTTTTCCAGAGTGGCTGCACCAGCTTTCAATCCCACCAACAATGCAACAGAGATCCTCTTTCTCCGCATCCTCTCCAGCATCTGTTATTGCCTGTGTTGTTAATGTTAGCCATTCTGACAGGTGTAACATAGTATCACATTGTGGTTTTGATTTGTATTTCCCTGATGATGAGTGATGTTGAGCATTTTTTCATGTGTCAGTTGGCCATCTCGATGTCTTCTTTGGAGAAGTGTCTATTCATGTCTTTTGCCCATTTCTTCACTGGATTATTTGTTTTTTGGGTGTTGAGTTTGAGAAGTTGTTCATAGATTTTTGATACTAACCCTTTATCTGATATGTCATTTGCAACTATATTCTCCCAAACTGTCGATTGCCTTTTAGTTTTGCTGATTGTTTCTTTCGCTGTGCAGAAGCTTTTTATTTTGATGAGGTCCCAGTAGTTCATTTTTGTTTTTGTTTCCCTTGCCTCCAGAGATGTGTTGAGTAAGAAGTTGCTGCGGCCAAAATCGAAGAGGTTTTTGCCCACTTCCTCCTTGAGGATTTTGATGGCTTTCTGTCTTACATTTAGGTCTTTCATCCATTTTGAGTTTGTTTCCGCGTATGGTGTAAGAAAGTGGTCCAGGTTCATTCTTCTGCATGTCACTGTCCAGTTTTCCCAGCACCACTTGCTGAAGAGACTGTCTTTATTCCATTGGATATTCTTTCCTGCTTTGTCAAAGATTAGTTGCCCTTACATTAGTGGGTCCATTTCTGGGTTCTCTATTCTGTTCCATTGACCTGAGTGTCTGTTCTTGTACCAGTACCATACTGTCTTGATGATTACAGCTTTGTAGTAGCTTGAAGTCTGGGATTGTGATGCCTCCTGCTTTGGTTTTCTTTTTCAAGATTGCTTTGGCTATTCGGGTTCTTTTCTAGTTCCATACAAATTTTAGGATTATTTGTTCTAGCTCTGTGAAGAATGCTGGTGTTATTTTGATAGGGATTGCATTGAATATGTAGATTGCTTTGGCCAGTATTGACGTTTTAACAATATTTGTTCTTCCTATCCAGGATAATGGAATTTTTCCTTTTTTTTTTTTTTTTTTTTTTTTTTTTTTGTGTGTGTCTTCTTCAATTTCTTTCATAAGCTTTCTATAGTTTCCAGTGTATAGATTTGTCACCTCTTTGGTCAGGTTTATTCCTAGGTATTTTATGGCTTTTGGTGCAATTGTAAATGGGATCCATTCCTTGATTTCTCTTTCTGTCTCTTCATTGTTGGTGGATAGGAATACAACCGATATCTGTGCATTGATTTTATATCCTGCAACTTTGCTGAATTCATGGATCGGTTCTAGCAGTTTTTTGGTGGAATCTTTGGGGTTTTCCATATATAGAGTATCATGTCATCTGCAAAGAGTGAAAGTTTGACCTCCTCGTGGCTGATTTGGATGCGTTTTATTTCTTTGTGTTGTCTGATTGCTGAGGCTAAGGCTTCCAATACTATGTTGAATAACAGTGGCAAGAGTGGACATCCCTGTCTTGTTCCTGACCTTAAAGGGGAAAGCTCTCAGTTTTTCCCCATTGAGGATGATATTAGCATTCGGTTATTCATATATGGCTTTTATGATCTTGAGGTATAGTCCTTCTATCCCTACTTTCATGAGAGTTTTTATCAAGAAAAGATGTTGTATTTTGTCAAATGCTTTCTCTACATCTATTGAGAGGATCGTATGGTTCTTGGCCTTTCTTTTATTAATGAGATGAATTATGTCAATTGTTTTGCAGATATTGAACCAGCCCTGTATCTCAGGCATAAATCCCACTTGGTCATGGTGGATAATTTTTTAACGTATTGTTGGATCTGGTTGGCTAATATCTTGTTGAGGATTTTTGCATCCATGTTCATCAGGGTAATTGGTCTATAGTTCTCCTTGTTAGTGGGGTCTCTGTCTGGTTTTGGAATCAAGGTAATGCTGGCCTCATACAAAGAGTTTGGAAGTTTTCCTTCCATTTCTATTTGTTAGAACAGCTTCAAGAGAATAGGTGTTAACTTTTCCTTAAATGTTGGGTAGATTTCCCCTGAAAAGCCATCTGGCCCTGGACTCTTGTTTTTGGGAGATTTTTGATTACTAATTACTTATTGGTTATGAGTCTGTTCAAATTTCCTATTTCTTCCTGTTTCAGTTTTGGTGTTGTATATGTTTCTAGGAATTTTTCCATTTCTTCCAGATCGCCCATTTTATTGGCATATAATTGCTCATAATAGTCTCTTATTATTGTTTTTATTTCTGCTGTGTTGTGATCTTTTTCTTTCATTCTTGATTTTATTTATTTGGGTCATTTTCTTTTTCTTTTTCATCAAACTGGCTAGTGGCTTATCAAATTTGTTAATTCTTTCAAAGAACCAGCTTCTGGTTTCATTGATCTGTTCTACTGTGGTTTTTTTGGTTTTGATAGCATTAATTTCTGCTCTGATCTTTATTATTTCCTGTCTTCTGCTGTTTTTGGGTTTTATTTACTGTTCTTTTTCCAGCTGTGTAAGGCATAAGCTTAGGTCGTGTATCTGAGATCTTTCTTCCTTCTTTAGGAAGGCCTGGATTGCTATATACTTTACTCTTATGACTGCCTTTGCTATGTCCCAGAGGTTTTGGGTTGTGGTGATATCATTGGCTTCCATATACTTTTTAATTTCCTCTTTAACTTCTTGGTTGGCCCATTCATTCTTTGGTAGAATGTTTTTTAGTCTCCAAGTATTTGTTGCCTTTACAAATGTTTTCTTGTGGTTGATTTTGAGTTTCATAGAGTTATGGTCTGAAAATATGCACAGTATGATCTCAAACTTTTTGTGTTTGCTGAGGGCTGATTTTTGTCCCAGTATGTGGTCTATTCTGGAGAACGTTCCATGTTCACTAGAGAAGAATGTATATTCTGCTGCTTTAGGATGAAATGTTCTGAATATATCTGCTAAGTCCATCTGGTCCAGTGTGTCATTCAAAGCCATTGTTTCCGGGGCACCTGGGTGGCGCAGTCGGTTAAGCGTCCGACTTCAGCCAGGTCACGATCTCGCGGTCCGTGAGTTCGAGCCCCGTGTCGGGCTCTGGGCTGAAGGCTCAGAGCCTGGAGCCTGTTTCCGATTCTGTGTCTCCCTCTCTCTCTGCCCCTTGCCCGTTCATGCTCTGTCTCTCTCTGTCCCAAAAATAAATAAACGTTGAAAAAAAAAATTAAAAAAAATAAATAAATAAAAAATAAAAAATAAACAATAAACAAAGCCATTGTTTCCTTGTTGATTTTTTGATTAGATGATCTGTCCATTGTTGTAAGTGGGGTGTTGAAGTCTCCTACTATTTTGGTATTATTATCAATGAGTTTCTTTATGTTTGTGATTGATTTACACATGTGAGTGCTTTCACATTTGGCGCATGAATGTTTACAATTTTTAGGTCTTCTTGGTGGATAGACACCTTGATTATGGTATAATGCCCTTCTCCATTTCTTGATATAGTCTTTATTTTAAATTCTAGATTGTCTGATATAAGTATGGCTACTCTGGCTTACTTTTGTTGATCATTAGCATGATAGATCGTTCTCCATCCCCTTACTTTCTTTTTTTTTTTTTTTTTTAATTTTTTTAACGTTTATTTATTCTTGAGAGACAGAGATGGAGAACGAGCAGGGGAGGAACAGAGAAAGAGAGAGAGGGAGACACAGAATCTGAAGCAGGCCCCAGGCTCTGAGCTGTCAGCCCAGAGCCTGGCATGGGGCTTGAACCCACAAACCGTGAGATCATGACCTGAGCCAAAGTCAGTTGCTTAACCGAGACACCCAGGCATCCCATCCATCCCCTTACTTTCAATCTGAAGGTGTCTTAGTCTAAAGTTGGTTCCTTATAAACAGCATATAGATGGATCTTGTTTTCTTACCCATTCTATTACCCTATATCTTTTGATTGGAACATTTAGTCCATTGATTTTTAGAGTGAGTACTTAAAAATATGAATTTATTACCATTATATTACTTGTAGAGTTGGAGTTTCTGGTGGTGTTCTCTGGTCCTTTCTAATCTTTGTTGCTTTTAGTATGTTTTAGTAAGTATGTATATATATGTATGTATGTATTTTTCATCTTTTCTCCCCTCAGAAAGTCCCCCTTAAAATTTCTTGCAGGGCTGGTTTAGTGGTCACAAACTCCTTTAATTTTTGTTTATCTGGGAAACTTTTTATGTCTCCTTCTATTTTGAATGACAATCTTGCTGGATAAAGAATTCTTGGCTGCATATTGTTCTGATTCAGCACACTGAATATATCCTGCCACTCCTTTCTGGCCTGCCAATTTCTGAGGATAGGTCTGCTGTAAACCTGATATGTCTTCCCTTTTAGGTTATGGACTTTTTTCTTCCCCCTTGCTGCTTTCATGATTCTCTCCTTGCCTGAATATTTTGTGAATTTGACTATGATATGCCTTGTTGATGTTCGTTTTTTCTTGAATCTAATGGTAGTCCTCTGTGCTTCCTGGATTTTGATTTCTGGGTCTTTCCCCAGGTTAGGAAAGTTTTCCACTATGATTTGCTCACATAACCCTTCTAACCCTATTTCTCTCTCTTCCTCTTGTGGGACCCCTATGATTCTGATGTTGTTCCTTTGTAATCAGTCACTGATTTCTCTAATTCTTAAATCATGCTCTTTTGCCTTAATCTCCCTCTTTTTTTTTCTGCCTTGTTAGCAGAAAAATACTCCATAAGTTTGTCATCTACATAGTTGATTCTCTGTTCTGCCTCATCCATCCTTACCACTGTGGCATCCATTCGAGATTGCAACTCAGTTATAATATTTTTTATTTCATCCTGACTAGGTTTTACTTCTTTTATCTCCCCAGAAAGGGATTCTAATCTATTTTCAACTCCAACTAGCATACTTATTATTGCGATTCTAAATTCTGGTTCAGACATCTTGCTTGCATCTGTGTTGGTTAAGTTCCTGGCTGTCGTTTCTTCCTGCTCTTTTTTTTTGAGGTGAATCCCTTTGTTTTGCCATTTTGAAGGGACAAAAGTAATTAATGAGGTAGAAAAATTAAAATTAAATTAAAATTTTAAAAAATATTAAAATTAAAATGTTAAAAACAAACACACACACACAAAATCGAATAAAGATGCTAGATCCTGGGTGTTGAAAGTGGCTTGATAGATTAAAGAAAAAAGGGGGAAAAAAGAAAAAGAAAATCATTTGAAAATTTGAAAAAATGAATACACTGAAGTAGACTAATATGAAATTATGGAAGTAAAATAGAATTTTAAAAAATTTACACTGAAGCAAAAAATATAGTAGAAAAAATTTAAAGAAAAGTATTTTTAATAAAAATTGAAAATAAAAATAATTTTTTTCTTTTTCTGTATTCAAGGAAAAGAAACAAAAAGAAAAAAATAGAAAGAAAGAAAATTGAATATTTGGACTGGCTAACAGACTGAAATATGATGAAATTACTTCGTTTTTCCCTAGAAGTCAAACTATGAAGTGCTTTATAGTCCATAAACTAAGCAGGTGGTGAAACTTGTGTTCTTGAAGAGCGAGGTTGGCCCAATTGGGCGGGGCTTAATGTAATGGCTCCATTCTCCACTAGATGGCACTGCTAACCTACTGGGGTGGCTTGTGGCGCTTGTAGGGGCATAAGCGCATGTGCAGGTGTCACCCAGCTACCCAGTCTCTAGTATTGGAACTCTGTTCTCCCCAGTCAGCAGTTGTGTACCCATCTTTCATCTTTGGGTTCTGTCCACTCCATGCTTCCACATTGTCAGTGACCAAGCCCCAGGCAGCACCTCCCTCTCGAGTTTTGTCTCAGATATGGCTGCCTTCCCTGCGCCCCCACATCTGAGGGACTGCAGCTTTGACCCACTCTGCCCCTCTGCGGATGGTCTCACCAAGCAGTGGCCTGGTGCCGGCTGCACCCAGGAATGCTTGAGGTGCTGGCTGCACCCAGAAATGCTGCTGCCGATGCCCACAGACTGCGGTTCTCAAGACAGTGTAGCAGCAGTAGCACCTCAGGGATTATGGAAAAATCACAACACACGTCTGGCACCAGGCTTCACCCCCAATGTCCTTGTTCCAGCACCAGTGAATGTGGCCATTCTCTGGGGACTGCTGGGCCCAGGTAGCCTCACAGCCTCTACCCGATGTCCTTCCAGAAGTGGAACTGCTTCTCCTCGTGTGGCTCGAGAACCTCCCAGACCCCACTCTGCTCCTGGGGATTTGCCCTCATGCCAGAGCACTGCCAGGTATTGAGCTATGTAGTTTCAGACTCTAAGCTCCCCCTGTTTACAGTCTTAATGGAATTTAAACCCTCTCCTTTCTCCTTTATCTCTTTTTAGTTCCGTCCTTGCGGCTGTTTCCAGTTTTCCACTTTCTCTCCAGCTGCTTTCGGGGAGGGGTGCTTTTCCTGTATTCTCCCCAACATCTCTGTCCTCTCTCCACACGCAAAAGCACCTCCCTGCCCTCTGCGGCTTCTTTCTCTCCAAGTTCACCTCTCCACGCCACATACTTGCTGAATTCTATGGTTCAGGTTGTGCAGATTATTGTGTTAATCCTCAGATCAGTTTTCTAGGAGTGCAGGATGGTTTAATGTTGGTCTTGCTGTATTTTATGGACGCAACACACAAAAAACTTCCATGCTGTTCTGCCATCTTGGCAGAACTCCTACTATCAAGAATCTTTAAAATGTTCAAATTCTTGACTATTAATTCCACTTCTTAGGATTCATAGTATTAAAAAATACTATGTATTTTTAAATTAAAAATTAAAAAAGTAAAATTAAAATAAAAATTAAAAAGACATCCATAACATCTATTTCCAGATATTCACTACAGCAAAGTATAATAACAAAAAAGCTATAAAAATTTAAATATTAAACAATATAGGAATTATAAAAATTATCAATTTCAGAATTGTAGTAAAATCATATTCTTAAAAAAATCATCTTTGCCTCACTAGTGAAATGGCATCTTCTTACTTTTATAATCTCCTTATTCATTGCTCAGAGTTCATTGAACTCACTTGTAGCTGATTGTCCAAATAAATGCAATCATTGATTCCCTTTTGCATTTCACAAGGATTTATTGCTGGTTTTCTATGCTATTGTGTTATTACTGGGTATAGAAGCACTGTTCTATGGCACCAGAGATACTGCAATTAAAAAAAAGGACTACTTTTGTCCAGCTCACATTTAGAGAATAAGAAACACCATAAGCAAATAATTGCAGGTAGTAATAAGATTATGAAAAATAAATCATGAGAGATAGGGTAGACAAAATTTGGGGGTGTGTGATATTTTGTGTATAGTTTTCAGGCAAAGTCCATAAGCTGACATTTGAGCAGAGAGCTGAAATAAGTGTGGAAATGAGTCATGCTGATCTCTGAGTGATGAATGGTTTAATAGAAGCAGCAGCATTTGCAAAGGTCCTAAGAGAGAACACAGAACAGTGTGGAAACCAGTGAAAGAGGAGTGGTGTGAAACTTTGAAACTTGAAATAGGGTCAGAAATGAGGATCAAGAGAAGTGGGTTGGGAGTGAGGCCTGGATCTATAGGACCCTGTGATGGCATACTAAGAGTTCTGGTGTTTTGTTTTGTTTGAATTGTATGGGAAATCATCAGAGTTTTTGATCAGATAAATAACTGTAATTGGCGTATGCTTGCAAAGGAACATTCTGACTATTGTGTAGAAAATAGTTTACAAAGATACACAAGTGGAACCACGGGAATCAGTTAAGAGGGTCTTTCAATAACTTGGGCAAGACATAATGGTTCCTGATAAAAGGCTGGACGTGATGAGAAGTGGTTGAGTTTGGCATATATTGTGAGTTTCAGTGACAGGATTTAGTTAATAGATTAAATTTAAAGTGTGAACAATAAACAGAAGTCATTGATAATTCCAGGGGTAGCTTGAACAACTGTATGAGTGAGTTAACCTTCATCAAAGTAGGCAAGTTTTAAGAATAAGATTTAGGGTGATTCAAAGTCAGTTAAGATTGATTTACCAAGTAGATATCCATAGGGAGATTTTGAGTGGGGATTTGGATATTTGGGTCTGTAGTTTAAGAAGGAAGTCACTTTTGCAAGCGTGTATTTGGGAAATTGTCAATAGAGATTCTAAACAGAATCTAAATAGAAAAAGCCATGGGACTAAGATAACTTGGGGAGTAAGTATAATGAAAAACAAAAAGTCTAAAATCTAAGTCCCAAGGTAATTCAACATTTAGAGTTTAGGTAAAATAGAAAGATTCAGGGGTGCCTGGGTGGCTCAGTAAGTTAAGCATCTGACTCTTGATTTTGGCTGAAGTCATGATCTCACAGTTTGTGAGACTAAGCCTCATGTGGGGCTCTGTGCTGACAGAGAGTAGTCTGCTTAGCATTCTCTCTCTCCCTCTCTCTCTGCCCCTCCCCTGCTTGTGTGTGTGTGTATGTGTGTGTGCGTACGCGTGCATGTTCTCTCTCTTAAAATAAATAAATAAACTTTTTTTTTTAAAGATTCAGAAATGAAACTGAATAGGAATTGTCCATGAGGCCAAGGACCAGCCAGATACATGTGATCTCCTGTAGTCAAAATGAGGATGGTTCATGACTGTGGGAGTGATCAAGTGTCAAGTTATTGACAGCTTGATAGAGGTAAAGACTTAAGAGTGGCCATTGGATTTGAAAACATAGCAGTCATTTGAGACTTGATAAAATTAATTAAGGGAAAGTACTGGAAAAAAAAACTCCAGACTAGAGAGAATGGGAACTGAGAAAGTGTAGACAATAAGGAGAAGCAACTGTTTGGACAATTTTTGATAAGGAAAACAAAAACAAAACAAAACAAAAAAAAAACAAAGGAGATAAATCATAGTGGCTAGAGAGGCCTGTTGAAAAAATAAGTGTTTTAAATGAGTATAATATAGCATGTTTCTGTCCTAATGGGGTGATTCAAAAGAAAGAGGAAAATTGATGACTCAAAAGAAAGAAAGAGATAATCAAGCTTGGCATGTTACCATCTACAATAGCAAGGTCACATTTTTTATTATTTCTGTAAAAAAGGGAAAATTTTGATATTTTTCACATTTTGTATCTCTAACATTCAAAGAAGAGAAACAGTCCCGGAGCTTTAATGCTTTCTCTTATCAATCAAAGATTCCCTGTGAGATAAAGAGCCACAGAAGCATCAACACCCTTAATTACCTGCTCTTCCTTTCAAAAATTACATCTACCCCCATCCTTACTTTCCATCGTCTTATTTCAGTGAAATAAGTGTCTCTTCTTCTCCCCAAAGGTAATCTCTTTGTTTTGTGGTCTATTCACAAGAGCTAACTCAAATTGTTTTCTTTTCTTTTTTTAAGCAAAGTAGCACTGATAAGGACACACTGAAGACATATTTTATAATGCAAGAATGGAAGAATATTTTTTTTAAGTTTATTTTTCAGAGAGAGAGAGCATGCAAGTGGAGTTGGGGCAGAGAGAGAGAGGGAGGGAGGGAGGGAGAGAGAGAGAAAGAAAGAGAGAGAGAATCCCAATCAGGCTCCACACTGTCAGCACAGAGCCTGATGTAGGGCTTGAACATACAGACCACAAGATCATGACCTGAGCCAAAGTTGGATGCTTAACTGATTGAACCATCCAGGCATCCCAAGAATGGATGAATCTATGCAAATTTTTTGCAATGTATCATATGGGCTATAGATAGTAAAATAATGATATTAAAACATGTATAAAGCAGGTGTGTGTGCATACATAAACCAATAAAAATATAAAATCTGTGCCAATAATATATGTTGTTATTTTTGGAAAATTGTATTTAATTCTTCAAGCAGATTAATTTTACAAAGCAATGTTAGATTATAGGAAAAACCTAACAGTTTTCTTCATATAGTGCCAATTATAATTAAAAAGGAGTCTAATTTGAGAGATATACTTAGTGAAATAAATATTATTTTCTTCATTATCTGATTGTGATTTTAGCTTTAACAGTCTCCTATATGCATTACAGATTCTATCATGATAAAGACTGGAAGTAATTATTATCTGATGGTTACTGATTTTTATGGAATCTTCCTAGCAGAGAAAAGTACACTTTCCTCAGTAGGGCCTAAAACAATGCCATTGAACAACTGTGAGAACTCCATGAATACTTTATGATCATTCAAGAGGCCACATGTCCAAATCCACAGTCATTGATACCTTTTGGCATGCATATCAAAGAGTGGCAATATTGGCAGCTTTGGATAATGAATTGATGCTGGGGATTGTTTTAATTAAGAGTTGGAGTGTTTTGGCATGAAGTGCATAGAGTAGGCTAATGAGCATGTGAATAAGGAATTAGAAAATCTGGGTTCTAGATTTAGTTTGCTTTGTTAATTAAGTATTAAATTTAATATATCTCTTAAGATACTGAGAGATGCAATAAAATTGCAATAAAGAAATGCAATTATAAGAAATGCAATAAAATCTTTAAAAAAAAAAAAACCAAAGATGCATTTTTCAGGCTAAAAACATTCTCCAATTTATTAGTGTTACAAAACTTATGCCATTATATAACCCATTAACTTTTATATGTTTAGTTTTAAAATGTATAAATGTCATGGTCTTATGAGGATCAAATAAGATAATATATATGTAACCTCTTTGAAAAGTCTAAAGCTTTATGCCAATGTAAGGTATTATGCTTATAGTAATAAATATATTAGTATCATTTTCAATTGTGGCTTAGGGGGACATTTTCATAACAAACGCTAAGCTGATTTTTGTATCAATGGGTCTTTTTTTTAGTAATATTTAAGGAGTATCTCTAATGTGGTGAATAGAGTTGGCATAGGAAGTTGCAGGCATCTGCCCTCCACCATCATCTAACATTAGACTAGTAAATCAGGGTTAACTGAAAAGTAACCTGGCCTTTAGAAGGTCCATCTATAAGTCTGTGGTCTGAATCAATGGTATCTCCTTAGCACTATCACATAAAGAAAACAGTTGCTAGAAATTGCCACAAAGAAGATTGTGAAAAAAAAAAAACAGATATAAGTAAATAATAGCAGTTGTTTGAATTAGTACTATTCACTCTTTTAGGAAAATTTTCTGATATTTTTCCTTAATGCTAGAGAGAAAATTCAACTTCAACAGATATCTGTTATCCTGATATCATAGGCCACTTTCTACCAGCAAGGATAAAATACTTTAGTCAATTCCTAAAGGACTATAATATAGACTCCCAGGGAAATTTTGCTCATCTCCTTGGGATGCAAGTTGCTTCTGTAAACTCCTTTTAAGAGAGTCTTCTTAGGAGGGCTATTTCAAATGAGGAAGAACACACTTCCTTTATGATGTGGGGGCATCTGAAGAGCATAAAAGAGAATATAATGCCTCTGTATATAATACTTTATTTTCTTTATTTCTGTTAATTTGGGATAAGATTTTTGTTCCTGGAAAGAGCAACATATTAAAAATAACTGTTGAGGGGCGCCTGGGTGGATCAGTCGGTTGAGCATCTGACTTCAGCTCAGGTCACGATCTCACGGTCCGTGAGTTCGAGCCCCCCTTCGGGCTCTGGGCTGATGGTTCAGAGCCTGGAGCCTGCTTCAGATTCTGTGTCTCCTTCTCTCTCTGCCCCTCCCCCATTATTGCTCTGTCTCTCTCTGTCCCAAAAAAATAAATAAAAATGTTAAAAAAAATTGTTTTAAAAAAATAACTGTTGACCTGTGACTCCGTCAGTTAAGCATCTGACTCTTGATTTGGACTCAGGTCATGCTCTCACAGTCGTGAGATAGAGCCCTGCATTGGGCTCCACGCTGAGAGTGGAGCCTGCTTGAGATTCTCTCTCACTGTCCCTCTGCCCCTTCCCTGCTTGCTCGTTCATTTGCTCTCTCTCTCTCTTTCTCTCTCAAAAAATAAAATAAAATAAATAAAAAAAGAATTAACTATCATTTACAACTTAGTTTCAATCGTGAACCAGAGCATTCTTAATGGAAGACTACTGGAAATGAGGTTTTACTACTGGGTAGGTTGGAAATCAAGATCCAGAACATAGCCTGGGAAGGAAAGAGCTCAGAAGATAGAGGACAAAAGACCTTGGGTGTGAGGACAGTGAAGATAAACATAATTGAGTGGGTGATGGATCATGAAGAAGAAGAGAAACATACAATAGAATGACTTCTGAAAGAATTTATGTAAGACTGCTCTTGTTTTTATTTTTTTAATATCTTTTTAAAATTTTTTAATGTTTATTTATTTTTAACAGAGAGAGAGAGACAGAGCATGAGCAAGGGAGGAGGAGAGAGAGAGGGAGACACAGAATCGGCTCCAGGCTCTGAGCTTTCAGCACAGAGCCAGATGCAGGGCTCGAACTCACAGACCGCGAGATCATGACCTGAGCAGAAGTCGGACACTCAACCGACTGAGCCACCCAGGTGCCCCAAGACTGCTCTTATAAAGGAACATACAAAGAAAGCTATAATTCTTTGCTGTAGCTATCACTGAGGTAAATCTGATTTATAAAATTATTATGTTCCATGCTGTGTCTCTAATAAGCGATATCCCTAATATTTGGAATATGCCAAGTGAGCATGAAGCCATTCAGCCTGTGCCAGCTTGGGTTACCAAAGAGATATGAAGGCATTGGTGAGAAATACTTATTGTTTTATTTCCTGGTTCTTACCTCTCCTTATAACTGTCTTACCACTTCAGTCTCTAGAAATTTCAGTTTTTAATTCTTCTGATGCTGGAAGAAATGCTTTGTGATAATGCCATGAAATGAGCATTTGACACAAGGAAATCTGCAAATAAACTTTTCACATTAGTTAGTGTTACATCAATTTACTCCAGGGGTGCCATTTCCAGGGCAAACTATACGTAACTATTATTCCGTAGCAAAACACAAGAGAAATAAATGCTGAGTCTGGAAAATAAGAGTGCATTTTGTGAATTCTGGAGAGGAAGCCTCCACAGAAGAAAGAATCTGAAAACCGTTTTTCTCTGTAAGAGAGTCACAAGCTTCAAGGTACTGCACATCCCAGACACGTACATACTGATAGAATATGGTGTGAAAATCAGCAGTTATGCTAGGGACCTAAATGCTGCTTCTACAACCCAAACTGCTATATTCTCTCTTCATCCCTGATTTGAAGCAGTAGGTCTTCTCAGAGTATCATTTTTTTTTCTTTTCATTTGTCTGTTTTAAAATTTTGTTATGCTTCCAGTAAATTCTGTGGGGATGGTAACTGACAGAAGGCAAAAAGACACAGTGAGAAAAGAAGCTGTGTGCTGGTTTAATTGTGTGCCTCAAAGTCATATTCCAATATTATCATCAGTTCAGTCACAGTCCAAACTGCATTTCAGATGAAATCTAAGAGGATAAACAATTTAAAATAAGTTTTGTGTGCTGTTTGTGGAGAGCAGAGAGATCATTGCATATATCAAACCCTTGTTTCCATCAATAGAGACTGGCATGATCTTAAGCTAGCAAAAACTGCCCTTGCTCTGTTGCTATTAGTATTCTCAGCTGCTTCACAGTCTAAGGCCAGCAGCAGGAGATCACTTAGACGTCCATCACCCATAGTGGTTCTTACAGAATATAATCCCTAACTCACTTTAGCACAAAGAAGTGTCTTTCATTCTGAAGTGCAGGAACTGGTAAAGAGAACACATGCAGTTATTGACAGTGTGGCTGATAAACTCTTGATAATTTGGTAGAGGGCTCAGGGTGTTATCATTGTTCAATTAGAATTCTTTAAAAGGTACAGGTGTTTTGACTGCTTTAGCTTCTTGGGTTCAAGCAGATTCTTACTTATCAGTGTAAGATAATGGCAAAAGGGAAGAAGTAAATATTCAACATATCTGGGCACAAATGGATTAGAATGCAGAATTCAAGGGGTGCAAATATTACCGTCGCAACTGTTTGTAGAAGGGATGGAACTCCTTCAAATCACACAGTACAGTTCTAACCTTTACCTACATGTTGTTATGTGTGGGTGAAATTTCATTGCTATCACATCTTTGTAGAGATGCAAACACAAATTAAAATAAAAACTGCACCCTAGACTAAATTTAAGAAACCTGCAAAGTGCTGTTTGAAAAATCATTGACTTCATTCTTCAATGATTTTTATTATCTACTACAGGATAGATGTTATCATTCATATTATCATATGAATCAATTGCTTAATTTTATATAACAACTCTTTCATGATTATGATAAAATAGTGCCTGATATTAATAAAAAGTTGAAGATATAAATTATATTTGCTCACTTTTATTTTCCTGAAGTAATAAAATGAATTCAAATTTCTGATATGAAAATACTATATTTTAAAAGCTTTATTTAAAGCATCAGTGATAATTCGCCTTGGAGTCAACCATTAATGAATCACAGACTTTTAGTATGGTTAATCTGAGGCTGATTGAATTTCTTCATATGGCCTTTCTCATCGACCCCAATAGTGAAAAGTAAATCCATTTTCTGTATATGCTAGAGTTAAGACAAAGAATTAAAATTACTCTATTTGTACAGCAATAATTTGAGATGTTGATTGTAAATCGGTCCCTTTTGGCATCATAATTGCCTTAAACTTATGCTGTAATATAGATCAGTATGTACTCACCCATTACTCCTAGTCTTTATCAGAATTAAGGACAATAATAGTAATTATCAAACCCATGAACAGAATTGGTGTAAAATGCTTGGTTGATGTTTCTTAAATGAACTTACCTTTTTTTAATGTTTATTTTGAGAGAGGGAGAGAGTGCACAAGCCCACGTGCATAAGCTGGGGAGGGAGAGAGGAGAGAGAGAATCCCAAGAAGTCTCTGAGCTGTCAGTGTGGATCCTAATGCAGGGCTCCATCCCAGGAACCATGAGATCACAACATGAGCCAAAACCAAGAAACAGACGCTCAATTCTCTGAGACATCCAGGCACCCCTTAAATGAATTTACTTTGAAGGAATTCTTTTATTACTAATTTCTTTGGGGGAATTGGTTTAGAATTAACCATATGTGATCATATCTTGAACAGAAATTATATAAATTTTCAACATTGTAAGGATAAATGGTAGTCTTCAATGGAACATAAATAGAAAATAAGTTCATCTATTAAGATAATTTTTACATCACCATCTGAAATATTTGCTTAATTCCTTAACCATTACCAAATGTGTTATTCCAGGCATCTTTTTCTTCCCTCGAAGTTTCTGAGTAGAGGTGGAATCTATCTTTATTAAGTAGAGCCTTTTTAAATAAACTTTTCTCTATGTCTGAGTTTTCTGATCCTAAATATAAATTTTGATAACTTTCTATATGACAGAAGCATGTTGTATATTAAGATATGATCAGACTCATCTTCAGTGAACTAGATAAATGCTGTTTCATTAACATAAAATAAGTCACCAGGATATTATTTGAATTACATGATACTCTAAAGAATATGGGCAGGTGATCAGAAAAGAATAGAACATCTTTGGCAAACAGACATACACGCACACACACACACACACACACACACACACACACACGAACAGAAAATAATATTGTTCAAGCCTGTTATAATACAGGATAGGTTAAATAATTCATGTCCATTAGAAAATAGAAACAACGAAGTCAGTTTAATTATTTGTTTTTCGTATGATGCCTAAACATTTGGAGATATACAAATCATCTCAAAATATTTAGTTTCTGAGAAAGCATTGAGGCTTTCTTGGCATTTCATCATGTCATTGAAGGTATTCTAAGACTAAAAATTACCTTTATTAGAAGTCCCTGAGATTGCTGTGCTGATCCCAGGAAAATAATTTGACATTCCATAAAATCTTTAAAAAGTCATAAGTGCATATGGAAAAGAAAAGCAAATTTTATGGAGCTCATTATTTGTGATAAGATTATTGATGTAAAGTGGAATTACTATGCTGTACTTAACTCTTGTCTTCTCAGAGTTATATCCCTACAGAAGAAAGGCAGCACTTAACTATTCTTGGAGTATATTACTTTTCTTAGAATAGTCTTTAGAAAACCCACAGAAAATACTTCTTACTCATTGAAATTTCTGTCCATGTGTACAATTACCAAATGGAACAGAATTTCATTTCTTAAACCATCATGTATTTTTTTTTAATATGTAATTTATTGTCAAATTGGTTTCCGTACAACACTCACTGCTCATCCCAACAGGTGCCCTCCTCAATGCCCATCACCCACCTTCCCCTCCCTCCCACCCCCATCAATCCTCAATTTATTCTCAGTTCTTAAGAGTCTCTTATGGTTTGCCTCCTTCCCTCTCTGTAGCTTTTTTTTTCCCCTTTCCCTCCCCCATGGTCTTCTGTTGAGTTTCTCAGGCTCCACATAAGAGTGAAAACATATAGTATCTGTCTTTCTCTGTGTGACTTGTTTCACTTAGCATAACACTCTCCACTTCCATCCACGTTGCTACAAAAGGCCATATTTCAGTCTTTCTCATTGCCAAGTAGTACGCCATTGTATATATAAACCACAACTTCTTTATCCATTCATCAATTGATGGACACTTAGGCTTTTTCCATAATTTGGCTATTGTTGAAAGTGCTGCTATAAACATTGGGGTACAAGTGTCCCTATGCATCAGTACTCCTGTATCCCTTGGGTAAATTCTCAGCAGTGCTATTCCTGGGTCATAGGGTAGATCTATTTTTAATTTTTTAAAGAACCTCCACACTGTTTTCCAGAGCGGCTGTACCAGTTTGCATTCCCACCAACAGTGCAAGAGGGTTCCCGTTTCTCCACATCCTCTCCAGTATCTATAGTCTCCTGATTTGTTCATTTTAGCCACTCTGACTGGCGTTAGGTGATATCTCAGTGTGGTTTTGATTTGTATTTCCCTGATGAGGAGTGACGTTGTGCATCTTTTCATGTACCTGTTGGCCATCTGGATGTCTTCTTTAGAGAAGTGTCTATTCATGTCTTCTGCCCATTTCTTCACTGGATTATTTGTTTTTTGGGTGTGGAGTTTGGTGAGGTCTTTATAGATTTTGGATACTAGCCCTTTGTCCAGTGTGTCATTTGCAAATATCTTTTCCCATTCCGTCGGTTGCCTTTTAGTTTTATTGTTTCCTTTGCATCATGTACTTTAAGTTGAAACACATCTGCCACCCAAGAATTATGTGTAAAAAGACAGTAGCACTTATGTGGAGGGATAATAGGGGAACAGAATACATATGTCACAAAAAGAGAAGACATCTAGGCAGAAGTCAGAAGGGAACCTGATATCAGAGTGATAGACCAAGGAAGAGGTGGCAGAGGTGTCTTAAGAGTCAGAACAAAGTGAATGGGTGCCTTTGACTCTAAGTGTGAAAAAAATATTAGAGGTAGCAGATAGTAAAGATTAGTGAAAAAATCAGGACAATGGACCCGAGTGCTACTATTAAAAGTAAATTCCAAGTCTTTTTATAAGTCACATTTACCTAGTTTCATAGAATTTCTTATCTGTGGGCATGGGCTGACCTAGTAAATAGGTTACTCTTTCTTCTTATCCATTTTATTCTGATGCAAAAATAGTATCCTTGTCAAAGTCTCTATGTTCTAAAGTGATAGCTACTATATACATTTTTAAACAGGTAATAAATATTAATCTGTGTGATGTATTTTATACAACTATAATCTGGGCATTTCAAAACATTTTGTAAACAGTTCTTACAAAGCCCCTTTAATTAATATTGGTGGCAGGGATGATCAGACTAAACATTTATTGAGGGGCATCAGTGTGAAACATTTCATAGACATTATTTGATTTAATAAAGCATACAAGGCAATAAAACATGTGAAAATAGGTGACTTAACCACAAGGGACTTATCTGGCACTCACTCTGTTTTATATTGTCATGGGTTATATATCCTTCCAAGGACCTCAGGATTAAAAGGGAAAAACTGACATGATTAGATAAAAGTAAATGTTAAAAATAGATTTTAAAGAGGAAATGGATCTACCTGACACTTCAAGAGGAGGCTTTAAAAAGTCAAAGGAATTGCGTGGAATCATACCTGAGGGAAACACTAGAAAATGATCAAGATCTTTCTAGAAAGCATTAATGATTGCAAGAGAATGGGTAATTTCTTCCTTTCTTTCTTCTCTCCCTGTCCAAGTTCTTCAAATTTTCAGATTCCCGGTGTAGCATGTTGTCTTAGACTTCAACCCTAGAAATACCTTCAGGTAAATATATATACAAATTTATATATACATATTTGTCGTCTTAAATGGTATTTTCCCCCTCTACAGATATTCAACTAAAATTCCATCCCACTGACTCTCAATGAATCTTCAGTGGATGGTATAGTATATGATTACCATTCTCTGTAAAAGTGTTATGCCAAGACTTAGCAGTCCAAGTGAAAACTCTCCTTAGTAGTTGCTGCTCTTTTCTGAAACATTGTATAGCTTTTAGTCTAGCATTACTATTTTCAAAATATTTAATCATTTTTTTAAATTCATGAGTCTTTTGTTTGTCATAAGCCTTCAGTTTGTCATAATCTGAATTATAAAACTCTGGCAAGAATTTAGTATAGGCAATCTCAAAATCACCAAAGGTCTGCTTTAGAATTTCTGATGAAAGTCAGTTGTTTGAAACACATAAAGAAAGCATTTTTGCCAAGGAAATTCTGTTATGAATATTGATTTCATCTCTCAGAATCATAGACAAGTACTTTTAGTTTTTTAATGACGCTAAAATAGAGTAAGACTACCATTTAAAGCTTAGTCACAATTTAAACATTGGTCTCTATGTTCCCAATTCTTCTCAGCTTGAGACACAGTGTTAGGAATGGCATTTCCCTTTCTCTTCCACATTTATCTTCTTGCGTGTACCCTAGAGAATGTAAGAGTGTCCTTGGACTTCCTGAAATATAGAGAGATCTACTCCCAGAAATTTTTGAGAAGTAAAAGGGATTTTTTTTTTAATTTTTTTTTTCAACGTTTATTTATTTTTGGGACAGAGAGAGACAGAGCATGAACGGGGGAGGGGCAGATAGAGAGGGAGACACAGAATCGGAAACAGGCTCCAGGCTCTGAGCCATCAGCCCAGAGCCTGATGCGGGGCTCGAACTCACGGACCGCGAGATCTTGACCTGGCTGAAGTCGGACGCTTAACCTACTGCGCCACCCAGGCGCCCCTAAAAGGGATTTTTGATAGCCCATATGGAAAGTTCAGTCTCTAGCTGGAGTGGCTGCTTGCAAAGCATAATTATAAATTGTGCATTTGTAGCTGGAGATGGATTATCTATGTTAAATACAAGAATTTAATATGTGCCTGGAATAGTGCAAAGATGATCTATATTCATGTACTTTTTATTAAAGAAGATTTAAGTATTTTTATTTCTTTCCCCCTTTGGTCTTTTGTTGTTGCTTTTGTTGTTGTTGTTTTTAAATTTTAATTCCAGTATAGTTAAAATACAGTGTTATATTAGTTTTAGGTATGCAGTATAATGATTCAACAATTCCATACATTACTCAGTGCTCAATATTTTACGTATACTTTTAATCCCTTTAACCTATTTCACCCATCCCCTCTCTGCCTCTCCTCTGATAACCACCAATATGTTCTATATAGTAAAGATTTTTTTTTTTTTGGATTTTCCTGTTTTCTTTCTTTTGATTCTTGAATTCCAATATGAATGAAATCATATAGTATTTGTCCCTCTCTGACTGACTTATTTCACTTAGTATTATATTCTCTAGATCCATCCATTGTTGCAAATTGGTAAGATTTCATTCTTTTTTATGGTTGAATAAAATTCCATTACAGACACACACACACACACACACACACACACACACACACCCCACTTCTTATCCATTCATCTATCAATGAACATTTGGGCTGCTTCCATAATTTGGCTACTATAAATAGTGCTGCAATAAACATAGGGGTATGTATATCTTTTCCAGTTGGTGTTTTATTATTCTTGGGGTAAATTTGTGGTAGGAGATTTACTGGATTATGTGGTAATTCTATTTTTAGTTTTTTGAGAAACCTCCATACTGTTTTCCATGGTGGCTACACCAGTTTCCATTCCCACCAATAGTGCAAAAAAGTTCCTTTTTCTCTGTATCCTTGCCAACACCTATTATTTGTTGTGTTTTTGATCTTAGTGCTTCAGACAGGTATGAGGTGGTATCTCTCTGTGGTTTTAATTTGGTTTTCCGTGATGATAAGTGATGTTGAGCATCTTTTCATGTGTCTGTTGATCATCTGTGTCTTCTTTGGAGAAATATCTGTTCATGTCTTCTGTCTGTTTTTTCATTGGACTGTGTGTGTGTGTTGAGTTGTATAAGTTCTTTATATATTTTGGATACTAACCCTTTATCAGATATGTCATTTGAAGTATTTCTATTTCTTATATTGCTTAGATGAATTTTGTTACAATATTAATCAACATTTATTTAGTGACCTCCTATGGAATAGAACTCATTGGGTAAATTGGAAAATTAAAGAAACCAAGAAATAATTAGATCTAATACCTGTCCAAACTCAGATGCTGTATGTAAGATTACTGATAAATGAAGTTTAATTTTAAGTTTCAGACAAGATATTTAGCTATATATACTAGAAAGCTCCCAAGTTAGAAAGGATTGCTTTTAATTGAGATGATCAGAGAACGATTTATTGAGAAGGTAAAAGTACAATTGATATTATTAAAAAAAAACATAAAGTGCAGTACTTGATATATTTTGAATCTAGTTTCAATTTTAAAGTGTTAGTAAAGAAAAATGAGAAAAATTATTGAATAAGAATAAGAATAGAAATGTTTTCTTGTTTTCTTTTGTTTCTCGTTCTGTTGTTCTACGAGTAAAACTTAAAAGGGAAGTAGTCTTGGATAATTAAAAATATTCAGAAAAAGAGTTTTCCAGACTTTACCACAATAATGTAATATTCTGAATTTAAAAATATACCAAGTTGATAGTGTATGTTGTTGTTATTGTTGTTCTTTTACTATATGAATTAATGAGATTTTTAAAATAAATTAGAATAGTTATTTAGCTTGTTTCTCTGATACTGCGTGATTGAGCTGGAGACATAAAGAATCAAGTTATCCTTCCGATTTATTAGTTATAAAGTAGGCATCTTTTAAAGAATCTACCTGAGAACAGATATGGAAAACTTAGAATTTCAGAGAAGAAAATAAATAAACACACAAAGCACATCACAAGATACGTTATTTAATAAAATGTATTATATACTTAATTAAGTCACAAGCTGTTCAATTCAAGTCAAAAGCTACCTTGTTCCAGAAAGGATTAAAAGTGACTTGCAAATTTGCCTCTAGTGTTTACCTGCCTATAATTTTAAAATGAAGTTGCATCCCTATTACTGTCTACATGACAGACACAACCCCCCCCCCTTTTTTTTATGGATCCAGAAAGTTTTTTTTCAATTGATATTGTTACTGAGATAATTGCTGATTCACATGTAGTTGTAGCATGTCATATAGAAAGATTCTTGTACACTTTCCCCACTCAGTTTTTCCCAGTGGAAACATTTTGCAAAACTATAGTACAGTATCACACCAGAATATTGACATTGATTCATTCCACCCATGTTATTAAAAATATCCTAGTTTTATTTTTGCTCTTTGAATATGTGTGTATGTATAAGAGACAGTTCTATATAACTTTATACAATTTTTCCACTCTGTGTAAGTTGTATATCAAGATTCTGAGTAGTTTCAACACCTTAACACCCTTTTGTAACCACACCCATCTCCCTTCAGTCTCTTTTACCTTCACTCAGTTCTTAACCCTGTCAACTACTAATCTGTCCTACATTTTAGTATTTGTAATTTCAAAATGTTATATTTATGTAAATGTTTACTCTATGTAAACTTTTGATAATGGCATTTTTTACTCAGCATAATTCTCTGGAGATTTATCCAACTTGTTGCATATTATCAAGTTTGTTTCTCTATGTTGTTAAGTAGTATTTCCTACTATGGATATACTGTAGTTTAACCATTATCACATTGAAGGACGTATGGGTTGATTCCAGTTTGGGGATGTTGCAAGCAAAGCTCCTATTAATATTTGTGTACAGGTTTTTGTTCAGGTAATTTTTCTGCAATGATGCTTTCAAGGGTGCAATTACTGAGTCCTGTGATAGTCACATGTGTAGTTTTATAAGAAACTACAAACTGTATCAGACTGATGGTACAATTTTACATTTCCACCAGCAATGTATGAATGATCCAGTTTCTCTGCATCCTTGCCAGCATTTTGGTGTTGTCAATATTTTTAAATTTACCCATCTGGTAAGTGTGTAGTGGTCTCTATTTTATTTTTAATTTTAGGAAGTCATTTTACTAAATCTCTCTCTTCAAAAATATTTCTGTGATACTCAGAGAAGTAAAAAATGATCCACCCGCAGACCCTGATTATCATCTGTAGTGTCAAGCTGAGTTCTGAATCTAGCGAAATGTCTACTTTTCCTGTGAGCTTACTATATATGTGATTGTTTACTGGGAATTTTGGCATCTCTCGTTATGTTTATAGTTTTGTTGCATTTCTGTTTATCTTTCTGGAGCTCTACTTAGCTACAGTGATAGCTAAGATAAGGCCTTAAAATGTCGTAAGATTTTACAAATCATTTGGAGAGGTTAAAACAGATGGATAATATAGTGTATTATAATTTCTGTTAGATATAACCATTCTGAGAGCAACATTGCTAACTTTGGATGGCTTCATAATGAATTTTCTTTCTCTCCAAAATACCATTTTGAAAAGACCAGATTCTTTCAAGGTGATATGGCTTATCCTGCATGTCCTATCTTCTTGGAGTTCCACTTTTTGCCTACAGACTACTCTTTTAAGTCTGTTCATATTTGCTCTATAAGCAAAACTTTCTGTCTCAAGTATACACACAAACTTTCGAAGCCCAAGCAGTATTTTCCATGGGAGAAAAAAAAAAACCATAGTTAAGAACAAAATGAGATAAAACAAAGAAAAATCACTTTTCTAGAGAAAGAACAATGTTAATAAAATTCTGCAAAAACTCATATGCATATATATTAACAAGCAGAACACTTAGTTTTACATCTTAAGCCACTTATTTATAGTGGATTCTGAGGCACCTGGGTAGCTTTGTCAGTTGAGTGTCCAACTCTTAATTTTGGCTCAGATCATGATCCCAGGGTCTTGGGATCAAGCCCCAAGTTAGGTTCTGTGCTGAGCGTGAAGCCTGCTCAAGATTTTTTATCTCTCTCCCTCTGCCTTTTACCCCTGCTCATGCTCCCTCTCTCTAAAATAAAATAGAAAAGAAAAGAAAAGAAAATATAAACAATACAATAAAATAGTGGTTTCAGAGTTTTCACCTATCACGACCCATTGAGTTTCAGTATTGCAAGTGTTAGTTTAAACCTAAGCTAAAAAACAAATTGAAAGTTTACATATTTGTGTTACTACAAAGTATACAGTGCAAATTCCTTCCAATAATACTTGGATACAGAGATTCAAACAATATTTTTAGGACTGCTTCTTTTTCTCCTACTCTTGATTTTTCTGATCTTAGCATGAGTTAATTCACAGACATAGTCTCTCCACACAAATATAGGGTACCCTGGGAGTCAAACTTTAGTAGGTTTTATAGCTTTTGTTACCATTAAAAAGATATCATAGATTCTAATCTAAGGAAGGACTCTGACTGGATGGACACTTGAACCATACTGCTGGCCAGGGTAATAAAGCTCCCTGAATATTCAGGCCAAGGTCAAGGATCCATCACCAAGACACTGAAATCAGACACTGAATTCAAGCATACTTTATCCACATGGGTTTACAAAATTGTCAAATCAAGGAAAGACATGTCTCCATAGAATTAGAGTCAGGGCAAACAAAATATCCATGTACTGTGCAATTTCATGATTTTCCAAAACAAAAGAATGAAGAGACTCAACGATTAATTAAATTCTTTATCTCTGCAAAATGGAAATGCTCTCAACTTTAAAATTAAAGTCTTCAATCCCCACACTCTACCTGTTCCACTGAGGATTCAAAGCTTTTATCACTGATATGTGTATGGAGTTCACGCTCAGAATAGCATTTTTCCCCTTTCGTTTCAAAAGTCTCTGCAGAAGAAAGATATTTTTCAAGCACATAGTGTAAGGAGGGGAGTATAGTATTGAGATGAAATTAATGGAAGATTCCACACAGTCTTCCATGGTGTATCTTGGGAGAATTTTACTTTCCCCTATTTGTGTTATCATCCAGTATGATGCTTCAGGAAATAGGAAACATTCTTTTTTCAAAGAAAGAACTTAATGCAAGGCATTCCATACTTGCACATTACTGGAAAGTCTGGAGAATAAAAGTAAAGTGGGTACCAAAGGATTAGTGATGTCAAATATATACTAATACCTTAGTTTTATTTTTTTTAAGTTTATGGAATTTGTGGGGGTTTTTGATTATTTTTAAATTTTTTTTTCAATATATGAAGTTTATTGTCCAATTGGTTTCCATACAACACCCAGTGCTCATCCCAAAAGGTGCCCTCCTCAATACCCATCATTAGTTTTAATCCAAAGAAGAAGACACTGCTTCTTCTGCTTCTTCATCTGTCACTCATGAAGCTGATGGCTAGTGGTTGTGACACAGACAGAATCTGCTTCAACTGCCTCAAGATTCTCTTGAAGCTGGGATCTAGAGCCCTCAATATTTACATCTCTGTGAATTTCCTGGCTTCCAGTAACTACAGCAGAGAAATTATCTGTAGCTCAACTCATCTGCAACAATTTGAACAAATGCCTCTCATTGTAGAATCTAATTTGAATCCATTCTTCTAGCTTTGAAGAAGTCTGAGGTCTGCAATATGTTGCTTTGCAGATTTTAAAGTACTGAAAGGTTGAGAGGAATGGATGCCAAGTGACAATCAATCATACATTGTATTTATATTCATGTGTTTATGTATGTATATATATAACATACATATACATATGCAGTAAATTTCCAAAACTGGTGGGAAAATCATGGCAATGAATGAAATTAAGGTAAACATATTTTTCTATTTTTATGTAGGCTTTCAGGACATATAATAGGTTTTATTTATCCTTATGAAATAAAATTTTCAGTCAAGTCTATTTGCTATACACTGTGTAGCAAATAGTAATTTTTAAAACTCCCCTCTATTCAGTATTGTTGCTTCTTTGAGTATGCTTAAGGAAGAAAATGGCATAATGATGCTGGGCATCAATTTATGGCACGGTAATTGAGATTGGGCTAAAATCACAGCAATTTTTGAATCAGTACTTTAAAAAAAATTGGTAGGCTTTCCTTGTAGAAGCAATCTATATATTCTGTTCCTCAAGTATGTCTTTTCTCTGGGCTCACACAAGAAGGCATAGCAATTATTTTTTAAGTTTTTATTCTTATTCTGTGGTGTCAAATACATTCTCTTGATGGGTTTCATCAACATTTCTTCTTTTTTTTCTTCCTTCCTTTTTTTAAAAAAACAAAAACCTGTTTATTTATTTATTTTTTCTTTTTAAGAGTTGTCAGCAGACCAGGGAATGAGACTATTTTGAAATTGATGGGCTGGCTAGTACTTTTCCTTTATACAAAGAGACATTCTTGACAGAATGTATACTCTTTATACCTGCTTTTGCAGTCTATCCATAAGATTAAGTTTAGGAAGGAGAAAAAATAGATTGTTATTTGGTCAGAGAATTAAAGGTTTCATTAATGTACAGCAATCAATGTCTTCACTGGCATGCCAGGGTTAAAATTATTTACAAGGTTTCAACCTAGTTATTCAGACTGTCTTATTCCCTGTCTAATTCAGTGTGACAGTTGAAAGAAACCTATTTTGAAGCTCAGTTATTTGGCATTGATATTTGTTTTTTATATATTTATTTCTTCAGAAAATCGTAATGGTGAATGTTTAAACTAGCATGTATTGGATTTTAGATCTTCTAAAGTTTCATATCCATATTGTTTCAGTTGGGTATGATACTCAAGGAGTAGTTGTTAGTAACACACAGTTTTCTGGGGCAGTGAATCAAATGCAAGCATAGAGAACAGTGAAAATTTTGGGAAAACATACCAACACAGTAATTAGCATGTGAACTGGTTATTTAAAGGTATTAAATTAACTTACTTTAGTCAAACTTATACAGGAGAAAAGTTTCTAATGAAAACATTAATGGTTTTAATAAAATACACGAATTTTTATATACTTTCAACATTCTGTATTAATCACCAGTCTTTTAATAATGATGGCTCCTTTTGGCACTGCAAGTAGAAATACTCTGTGTGGTAAGAGATATACACCATTAAGGAAATGTCTTGAAAACAGTTATAATTATTTTTTCTGAGATTTAATGCCTTTCAAAGTAATAATACTTTGGATTTGCATGATATCCTTCTTAACATGTCAGATGATTTAAAGGCTATTAACTTATTTATTTGCTCATCTATGGAATCTGTTGCAATCAAGAACATGAGATGACTTTCCCTTGGAAAAAGGAAAACATTAGGATCTACTTCATAGTGTCAGCTGTTAGGGTTTGAGTGAGACATGAGGATGTTGACTAAAAAGTTATAAACTGAAAAGCAACTTTGCACACAGGAGACATGAAAATCCCTTGATCCCTTCATTTCCCAAGCTAGTTAATTATGAGACAAATTCTCCTAGTTGCAATGTATTAAAAATAGTTTTTAACCTGAGGAGAATATTCCTAAGCTATAGAAAAGAACCATTTACATCAGCTTTGGGGGTTTTTGTTTGTTTGTTTGTTTTGCTTTTTTGTTTTTACATTTTACTTTAATGCTAGTTTCTCCGTTCTATCATGAATAATCTCTTAGCTCCACTCACCTATATTACAGACAAGGACAATGGATGACAACACTGGGATATCATTACAGATGGGTAGCCTAAAGGTGAATTTCATGAAATATATATCATAGACCAGCTTTAGTACTTTCAATGATAGAACCCATATTGGGTCCACAGGGTTTGTAGCAATTGAGGCTTATATTTAAATCCTCATTCTCTATTTTTTTTTCCAAATTGCTCCTACTTACTTATTAGGTAAATGTACCTTTTATTCTTCATTGATTAATCCCAGAAATAATAATAAATATTTTTAGTTTTCATAATATTTTATATATTTTGGAATTCATTGATCCACATTAAAGTTTGATGTGTTCTGGGATGGTTGTCTTATGATTTGAGACAATTGAGTTACTACTTCACATTATTTAAAAGATTACTAACTTTGATATTTTCCCAATGAAATGAAGGTCAAATATAAACTTAGGAGTTTTTCTGTATGTATTCATAAGTCCAAGGTTTTCCTAGATATTTATCCATATACTTAAACTTCTGCAACCCAAATATGAAAGCTCAGGAATGAAGTAGGGAAAAAAATCTCACTTAGAGTTTCTTTACCTTCAGTAATTGGTAGAGAAATTAATATTTAATCATTTTAGGGTGATAAATCTTAAAGACTTAGATCATTCAGGTTCTATGTTTCTTATTAAGAAACACCCCTAATTTATTTTCAAATTATTTTTACGTAGAAAGTCTGAAGACTACAGAGGAATATATCTATATCTCTACCTATAAATGCATATGCACATATATCTATATATGCAATTTTAGCTGACTATATTATTAAAAAATATATTTGGATTATTTTTGGAATACTTTCTTAACAGTTTTTAGAAGCTTAAAGAAAAGACTCAAATTGGTTTTTAACTAGTAACCTCTAGCCATATAAAAGACCATATATGGAGTTTGCCATGGTTTGCAGCTGAAAGTGGTGAGCAGCTTGTTGTTTCTGGGTCAGAAAGAAATTTTTTCTTCCGGCTGGGTTTGCAGGCTGTGTGGCCACCCCTCAGAGATCAAGGCCAGGAGGTTGTGGTCCCTCAGAGATAGAGCCCAGGCCAGAAGTAACCTCTCAGAGATGAAATGTGGGCTGCAGTTTGCCCCAGGAAAACACCATGACTAAAGGGCTACTGAAAGTGATTACATCCCTGGAAATGTTTGAAATAAATGAATGAATGAATGAATGAATGAATGAATATGTGTGAACACACATGCACACACACACACACACACACACACACACACACAGGTGGAGGGTAGAAAAAATAGATTTCCATCTCCCAGAGGGGCTATTAAACATTTGTAAGATTTTTTTTAATCAATCTTATATTATCAAATAGGTGTGATCATTTTATATGTGAAATTTTAAACCTTATTTATTCAATTGACTTTAAATTGCAATTGTTTCCCAAATCATTGACAACCCAAAAATCTTTTCCCAGGAAATTTTTTTTAATGTTTATTTATTTTTGAGAGAGAGAGCACATGAGCAAGTGAGCAGGGGAGGGAAAGAGAGAAAGGGAAACACAGAATCTGAAGCAGGCTCCAGGGTTTGACCTGTCAGCACAGAGCCTGATGCGGGGTTCGAACTCACAAACCATGAGATCATGACCTGAACTGAGTTCGGTTGCTTAACTGACTTCGCCACTCAGGCGCCCCTCTTTTCCAGGAACTATTAAGCACAACTATGTTCATTAGCATATTTCTAGAATGGGTGTACAGCATTGTTACCAGTTTTGAGCATGTTGTTTATTGGAAAGATTTTTGGACAAGGAGGTTATCAGGAGATTCAAGTTCTGATATTGACTATCACTGAACTAATGAGTTCTATATGCTTAAATCTAAGGGCTGACACTGGCTATTATGAAAAATCACAGCTACGTTAGATAAGCTAAGATAGTGTAGGAATTCTCTGGAGTAGATTCCACCAATATATACCAAAGTCTAATGTTTTCCTACTTAGCCATCTGTGTTACTTAGAAATTCTGTATTACATAGTTATACTTGGCTAACAGCTGTTCTCTTTTTTTTTTTTACTTTCTTCCTCCAACCATTAATTCACTTACCCAAACAGTCATAGACTCATCTAGTCACTCTTCTGTATATTAAGAAAAGTTGTCTATTGTCTAATAAATTCCAAGCACTTGTGCTATATTCTAGGAATAAATGGGAAAGCAAATTAGAAAGGTTCTTGCATTTATTAATTTACTATCTATCGTGAGGGAGGAACCACAAAGAATTATTCTATAGAAAATGTATTGACCTGGATTAAAAGTGCATAAGAACATACCAGTTAGAAGTTTATTGAGGAGAACCACCTTGCCCACCCATGTGTGTCTATTCTCTGGAATAATTATTAGCAGTGCCCTTTCACTCTCAAAAATGCTTCATTTTAGGTAATAGATGATATGGCCTCTGCATGTATCAGAATTTTACAAGGTAGCAGCTACCCATTCCTCTGCCTTTATCTTATAAATAAAGAAAATGAGATTCTGATTGGTTTTATGACTTTACTATGATGACATAGCTAATTAATGGCAGACATGTACAGCTTCATGAGACAGGCAAAGTGACACAAACCATCCATGAGTGACAGTTCACCAGTAGATTTGTGATCTGAAAGATTAACCTAATTCTCTTAAGCATCAGAGTCATGATTATGTGAATTCTAATATCCTCCTTAAAGTGTGTTATGGCAGTTAAAAGAGATAATGTTCTTGAAAGTCCTAGAACAATGGATTTAAAATGCGATCCATATTAATCCCTCTTCCAGAAGAGAAAGTACTCTTACACACTGGTATTTATAGAATAAGAGAACACTCACGGGTACTTAAACGTGGATTAAACTGGGGAATAGTTTTTGGAATTTTCAGAGTGCCAGTGCAAAGACTATTTGGATTAATCAGAATTTAATTTTAAAAAATGGCATAGGCAAGTTCATATTCAAACATGGAAAGAAAGCTAATGTGAACCTAAAGGACTAACCTGGTTAGGCTTCAAAGCATAATAAGCCCAATAAACCTAGGAGAGATGTAATGACTTACCCTGTTTATATTGCAACTTCTAACTTCAAGTTCAAGGTAGGAATCAAGACATAGTATACTATAGTAAACCTTGTCTAACATCTCAGAAATGGAAAAAAAAAAAAAGAGGATTAAAATAAGTTTTGTGGATATGGAAACAAATGTAAGCTTAAACTCTGCAACTATTTTGGTATTTTTTAATAACATATGGGTCCAAGGTGATATCTTTATGTGACATATTGTATATCTTTAATGAAACATAAATCTGTGTAGGAGCTTTGACTTAAGGAGCTATATGCGTTTCCTGAAGGATGATAATCTAGCCCAATGTGGGACAAACATGCTCAGCAACTTTATGCAGGTAGATCTTTGGCACAAGCATACTATAAAGTTTAATGATTTATTTAATAAATATTGAGTAGTATCCCATGTAATTTTCATACATTTAAAAAATTAACATGTTTTTAAAATTTCACTACAAAGTTATTTTACATAGTTTGCTTAATGTGAGGGATTTGGATGTTTACCCCATAGATCATTAACCCAGAACTTTGCCAAGTGTGCTCATTTTATTTTTCCTGAGAACTCAACATGGCACTAAATATTTCCCCATGGCATATCATAATGGAAAGAAATGACATATAACATCAAATAAGTTAGGGATATATTTCAGATAGCATTTCTGATAGCCAAATATAATTGCCTTTTTTAAAAAAAAGTGAAATTCTGGCTGAAAATATGATTAAAAGATATATCTGGATTCTTTTTGGAAGAATTCCTTTACAGCTTTTGGAAACTTAAATACGAGAGTTAAACTAGGTTTTTAACTGGTAACCTCTAGTATTCTGAGAAGCGAATTGTAATGAGCAATAACAATAACCGTGTTAATAATAACCATGTTATTTTTCATACTATAAATTTTGATGTTTTTTTGTTTTGTTTTTTGTTTTTTGTTTTTTTACTATAAGGCTGACTTTAACATTTTCATTCTATTTTACACCTCTGAAGTATTTATTGATTTCATGCAGTGGACTGCATCTCATTTCTCTATATCTGTTTTAACAAATGCCTAAATCAGAAATATATTCTAACAAAGACTTGACTCATGGAATATGTGACAATGATCACTATTTTGTACTTGTATGTACACTTCTCACAAATTATTGCAGATTTTTTTCTGAAATATTCTGCTTTATGCAGTTTCCTGATTCAGTATCTTTCATGTTTATTGAATTTAAGGTCTTGAAATTGTATTGGAATAGCTTTTGAAGGGTAAGAAAGGGATGGACGTATTTCTTTTTAAATTCATTTTAATTTCTTCATGTGAGGAAATCACTTGGCTCTTGACAGAAGAACACTGTGGTGGTGGTGGTGGAAGGAAGCACCTTCTGTTTCTATACTACTTCTAACTTAATACCTAATGAAATTCAGAGATGCTCCACTTAATTAACTAAGCGACTTATTTAGTAGACCTTTATGATTTTAGCCCTGCAAGGCTATTTTTCTGTTATGGGTTGAATTGTGTTTCCCCAAAAGATGTTGAAATTCTAATCCCCAGTACCACAGTTCTGTGAATGTAACCTTATTTGGAAATAGGGTCTTTGCAGATGATCAAGTTCAAAATAGTGAAGAGCTGCTCACATTTTATTAGCATACCGTATTTTTTTGGTACACCTGTGGAGTGCAACACCCATTAAGGGAATTTTGCAGAATCAAGTAATATACAGGTTCTAAGACTCTCACACACCACATTTGATACCAAGCCACTAAGAAGGATCTCAGATGAAAAATACAGTTTCCTAGCAGGGAAACATCAATCATTCCTCCTCTGCATGTTTCAGTGGCCTGTACTGCTTACTTGCAAGAAGAGGAGATGTACACAAGATGGGTACAGAATCTGATGGGAGGTAAAAGCTTCATGTTCCACAGGAGCCAATATCTTTTGTTAAAGTCTCATAGACATAGTTTCTAGAGTCCTCTCAAGAGACATGCCTAGAATCGTCATACTCAGGGAAGTCTGAAGTTATGACTTCTTATCAAGTGTTTTTAGATCTCTGAGTCCAGATGAAATTTGCCAACAGAGGTTATTTTTAATCATAATCTTTGTTGCTTAGAAACATAGAGGATATACCACTTTATCAAGTTGCCAGGGGAATAGAGTTAGGAAAATTAACCTAAGGTCAAATTCTCATGAAGAAAGATAAAAGGTTTCATTAATCTATTACCCACAATATTAGTGGAATTAAGTTACTCAATAGTAGTATTTTGCACTTGGAGAATGTTGAATATATTAAACTACTGAGTATTTCACTGTATAGCTCAGTACTTCACGTAGTAGTATATTCCTAAAAAGTATGAAAACACAGATCTCTTGTATATTTATGCAGAAATCATGATCCACATTAAATAACTACTGCCTTTGTTGAGGTAATCATTCTCTTTGGTGTTTCTCTCCTCAGTCAACACTCCCATGTTCTCAGGACTCTTCACTGTGGCATACTCTCTAGTCCTTTTATCACACTATACCCCTCAAATATTCTTTTTTAACCATAGCTCTTTTGTGCTATGATCAGCTTTATCAGGAATTTTTTTTTCTCTAGGAAATTCATAAAATAATAACTGCTTTGTTCATAGTCTTGGGGCATATATTGTTTATTAATAATTTTTTTCCAGATTTTGGTATTTGAATTTTAGCAGGAATCTTTAAGTCACAAAATTCAGGGAATTATTTTATAATATTCAAACAATATATCCAGTATTTAAAGGATATTACTTGGGGCACTGTGTTCCATTCCAGAGCCCTAATATCATTTAATCATGTTCTTTGGTCTTCATATGTAAAGTTGACTCTATTAAATGTTTTATTTTTCTTTTGATTTGTCATTTTGTTATGATGTTAAATCATTTTCTGTTTTCTTGTCCTTATATTTGTGAATAATATGTTTACTTTTTGTGTTTGAAGCTTTCATGTTTTCTCTTTTTATAATTGAACTTTTTTATCACTGCTCCAGAACCAGAATTTCAAACAAAATGTGACCAAAAACACACATATATGCTTACAAAGACTCTTATCAAAAAGCAAAAACACATTTAACTTTGATCTTGATCTTGTGCAAATATGGTTTCCTTAGATCTATACCTTCTAAGAAATTTCATAAATCTTGTTCTGAATTCTTGAAGAGTACCCAAACATACACACACACACACACACACACACACACACACACACACACACCTGCAAAGAGTGCAACACTTTAGATAATTGAAAACATTCGTAAGACACCATAATGCATATTAATGTAAGGGTTTTAATAAGGGAGAAACATACTATAAAGCAGAAGACAGAGAGTTCAGGTAAGAATTAGGAGCCACAGAGCTTTCAGAAGCATCTCTTTTAAATCCTTGCTATTAACACAATGATGTGCTTTGTTTCTAGATTGAATTACCAAAAATTGTACAGTAAATATTGATTTGGGGAGAGCAACTTGAAAGTTTGCAGTGGGGTCTTTTATGACCCTCTGTTTACATAGTTAAGTCAGGCAAACTGGTTACTCCATGTGTAAGCCATCAGTAAACCAACTAGGCCTGCGTGCCACAAGAGAGTTTCAGATATGAAACAGCACATGATAAATCATTAGTTAGCCCAATGCCTTTATCTTAGGCAAGAGACAGTGCTAGTTTCCAGGCATCCCCAGAGACAAGCACAGAGTTGTGTGAATCCAGATGAAAAACTTGTTTGTATTTTCAGAAATGTTAAGTATTCTTTTATAATCAGATAGCTTTGGCTATGCAAAAACTCATCCCAAGGATTTAATGGTGTAAAATAACAATTATATATTTAGATCCTGATTCTGCTAGTTAGCAATTTGGACTGGGCTCAGCTAGGCTGTTCTAGTCTAGGAAGTGTTTATTCATGTGTATAGTCAGCTGCTGAGTTGATTGGGTTCTCATTGCTTTGGAAGGTCTCAGCTGGGATGATTCATTTCTGCTATTGACATGGCCTCTAATTTTACGGCAGGCTATTCAGGACATGTTTATATGGTACCTTGTTAGGGTTCCCAGAGAGAAAATCTGCAAGGTTTTTTGAAGTCTAATCTCAGAGCTGGTGCAGTGTTCTTCATGCCAAATTTTATTCACCAACACAAATATCATGGGTCGTGTTCTCCAGAAGCAGATACCATGATGGTGTTTGGGTTATAAGTTATTTATTATGAATTAACATCTGTAAAAGAAAAAAATAGAGGAATTAGGATTGGGCCAAGGAAGAAGTTGATCTGCATGAAGGTTCAACAGTCTCAGCTAACCTTTAGAGTAAGGCTTGTCTGTCAGAGTGTCCTGAATTGGGCCACAGAGACTGGACTCTTATTCTCCTCTCTGGCTTAGGCACTGAAATTAGGAAAAAGAATTACTATAAGTGATAGTAGCTCTAACTGAGGCAAAATGACTGTAAGCTCTCTCGAGACTATAGCTCACAGCTAAGCCTTTCCTTGTGGGAGAATCTGGACAGAGCACTTCTTAATCTATGATAGCAAGTCAGAAGGGCAACCCAGATTCAAGGAGGAGAAAATAGATTTGACGTCTTAATGTGAGGAGCAGCTGATGTCAATTGTGACCGTGTTTGCATACTTTCATATGCTCAAGGGTACCTTGAGCACAATATATACTTAATACAAATTTATCTAATTTAATGAACTGCTAAAAAGCAAATAAGGCAAAAAAGTTCATCAAAGAGATACATTCTGTGGTAAGTAGGTTTAGTAACCCGTCTACCTTCTTGTTCCTAGATGAAATCTGCTCTTAAAGATACCTATTGTCAACTGTACATACAGCATCATAAATACAATTCTTAGGTTGCTAAGCAGTTTCACTTCATAATTAATGGCCTTATCCTTTTCCCATTCAAGACAGGCTAGGCAGTTTGCTGTAATTTCACTGTCTGAGATATGATTTGATTTTCAGTCATCTATTAAAATTTGATGTAGCCTGGTCTGCCAAAAAGAAAAACTTTGATAAGAATCCAAGAGGACTGAGATGTAACCCAAGATATTCACCAAAATTTTGTAATTCTGGGAAGAACATTTCTCATTTGTGGCCTCATAAGTTATAAAATAGATTATAGAGACTCCTAAGTTCTTTGCCATTGTTATCTTCTATGCTTTTTTGTAGCACAAGTTTTGTGACTTATCTTTTCAAAATATTTTTCCTTTGGAACTTATTCCATCTAGTAAGTGCTTCCTGTTAAGTACTTAGTTAGACACTTCATTTATCCACTTTTATTTTATTTCACATTGATTTTTCACTAGAGTATCTTTCATGAGTCTGCATCTTGGTATCAGCTCCCTTCTCTTTTGCAGAGGTGAGCTATCAGATGGCAACTGCTCCATATATCAGTCTGCTTGCTGTATGTTCTTCAAGTCAGCAAAAGTAATTGTGGAGGAGTAAAAGAAAGCCTGACATTCCTTTTGGGGAAAAACACACTTGAAAGATCTGTTCTTTACATTGGGTAATTCTTGGTAAGTGGTGGCTTATCGAGAACAACCTTGACTATGCAGACTTCAGGGAGATGTTCCTTATTCCTAGTAATGGGTCTCAGCTGTCAGTGTGACAGTCAGTCATTTGTCACAAAATCCCCAAACTTCACACTCTGAATCTTGCACTGTGCCACCAACATCAGTGACTATGCCCTGGACATGACAAATACTGATAAGAAAAAGAGATTTTACAGCTATCTAGACAAATTCATTGCTGTAATACCAACATCTAATGTGCTGATCATAGTATAAGATTTCAGTGTGTGTGATAGCACTGTTGCCAACACGTTCTGTGGGGAAAAATGTGTCTCACGGGATTAGAAAGAGCACAAAATCATGAGTATCAATAAAGAATATGCTAAGCATAATAAGAACTATTTGGATATGATATTATTTATTATTTATAGGAAAAGGAGCCAAGCAAAAACTAACTGAGAAGTATGAGATGAATAACAAAAACAAAAAGAACCCAGACTGAGTAAATTTGGGCCATTCTCTGAGTTGATACTCCATTCATGATTACAGATGAAACCTATTGTTAATGTTATGAATGAAACATATTGAATATGTTCCGGTAGGTCCATATGTTTTTCTAAAACAATGACAAAATACCAGCATCAGTCCTTGGCTAAATTTTGAATAATTCATACAAGGGGAAATACTTTCAAACCATATATATATATATATATATGGGATATATATATATGGGATATATATATATGGGATATATATATGTGGGATATATATATGGAATATATATGGAATATATATGGAATATATATGTTATATATATATATGGAATATATATATGGAATATATATATATGGAATATATATATATTTTTACAGTATAGATGTATGTTTGTGTATATGTGTGTGTGTGTGTGTGTGTGTGTGTGTGTGTGTTTATTTAGTCCTGGAGTATTTTCTCCTAGATTATGTGTGTGTGTGTGTGTGTGTGTGTGTGTGTGTGCACGTGAGTATTTTGTCCTAGAGTATTTTGTCCTAGAGTGTATGTATGTGTGTGTGTGTGTGTGTGTGTGCGCGTATATATATACCCTAGAGCATTTTTGTTTTTTTGCTGCTTTGCTTCAGAAATCAAGAAAGGTTGTTAAAAATAGGTGGGGTTGGAATATACCATATTGGCAGACAATTTATTCAGGAAAATTTTCTTCAGGAAACTAACAGAACTGGAACAAGGTTTGAGAACAATCTGAAGAAATTAATAAAAAATACTTAATGGATTCTGGTATCATAGGATGCAGAAGACCTTACTTCATTGCTTTGTGACCTTTGTCTCAAAGTTCCCTGCCTGTTTTGCCATTTACCATTTCATCAATAAATTAAAATCACCAAAGGATTTTTTTCCCCTTGGAGCTCAGGCCTCTCTCAGGCTTAGTATTAAGCAAATTTCCATATATACTGTGGGGAACGTAAAAAGTACCAAAAACAATGAGAAGACATTATCACCTTGTGGCTTTCTTCATTGAACAAATAAGTTCTAGATGGATCTGAACATTGATTACTTTAGAATAGCAAGGTGCATAAATATCACCTCATGGTTAAGTAGGGATCCTCTGATTTACCTGAGGCACTCAATATATTTGCTTTTGTCAAAATATTTACTTTATATTATAGGACTTGAATTATTCTGTATATAACATTTTAAATTTTAGTAGTTAAGGAAAACTTCATATATAAGTGCTAGGTAACTCAAGATACCAAATTTCAAAATTATTTTTGTCCCCAAATGAGTTAATTCTCTATTTTCCATAATCCCTTAAACACTGCACTTGGAAATAGAAGACATGTTTCACCAAGTGCCTGTTTAAATTTAAAATTCTACAGCTACAGGATCAAGTAGGCAGTAACTTGGCAAGTGTGTTTTTCTAGTCTTTAAGGTAAAGAAGCTAAAATGAAGCATCATATAGTTAAGATCATTAATTGCATGTATACAGAATCTTGCATTTTATCTGGGTTGTAAATCTTTCATTCAGTTAAGTCAGCCAGATTCAGATTTGCTTTTTATTTATGGTCTTTTCTTAGATTCTTGAAATGGATAAAGCAAAATCAAGAAAAGATATTCATCAACATACATTGTTATGACTTATAAAGATCATGTTACTCCTTCTTATCAGAACTGAGCCACAGTTGACTACTCACTCCCCCTGATATTGAGTCACTGCCATATTCTCCACCCAGCTCCAAAATAAAGTAGCAGATTTTTAAGGGTGGAATAAGAAAAGCACAGGTGGTACCACCTACTGTAAATCCTTTAGTTCTTCTTAGCTCAGTAACAGCTGTTGGTCTTTTCACAGTTTGTTAAAAGAAAAACAAGGCATAGAATGTGGGCTATTGACATTGTGCAACAATACCATTTGTTTGCTCAGATCATGATAACCAATGGCAACTTGAGAAGTGTTTCCTTTTCAGGCTTTTGGTAAAAAAAAATCTTCAGGCCTGACTGCCTACCTTGCAAATAGTGCTGTTGATCTATTGATTAATTCTTGGGCACATTACAAATTATATAACTACCATGTGTTTTACTCTCGCTAGTCTGAGAGTGTATATTATATAGTTTAAAGGAAATTTAAGAATTAATGAGCATCTGTTTCATCCTGTCTAGGCATATGGGGGAGAGAGGTGAAAAGAAAAGGGAACAAACTGTTTTGAGGCTTGGTAATGTTGCCTTAAATGCCCCTTTTCAGTGAGGATAGGACTTCCCTCACTCATCTCCAAGAAGCCAGGCTTTCCCCTCATAGAATGTTAGTGAGTATAGCAAGAAGTAGAATTGCATACCTTTGATTAGGACTAGGCCACTAAAGAAGAGTCTTAGGTATGGGGCTGGCCAATTGTTGGGAGAAAAGGAGTCTTATTAGAAAAATTAAAGGGAAGTGACACGTAAGGGCTATCTTCAAGATCCAATATGGTTCACCTTGATGGATAAAGTATATGTAATAGGATATTCTAGATAATAGCACTACTCAAGCAAAATGTGTTTCCAATTGGTCTGTTTTGAAACAGGATCCTAATTAAAGCATAAATTGACAGTAGAAAGCAATCAGAAAATAGCTCCTAGAGAACAAGATTTATAACAAGATTAATATCAGCCTGCCCAGAATGATGAAGTCTGAGGGTATCCTGATATTCTGAAAATTTATTCAGAATTAGATCAGCAATTAGGTATGGCTGACACTGGATATTGATAATGATTAAGCCAGGAGTGGAGAAGAGTTGGAAAAGACAAAGGTAAATAAAAGACCTTATAGCAGTGGCTCTATTGTTATAGAGCAGCTGTAAGAATAAAGTTCAGCATGTTATACAGAATAATAATTGCATGTCTTCCTGTAGTTCTAGAATCAGGTCCAGGAATTTTCATTTTAAAACCCCAAATTATTTCAGTATATAAGATCATTCCCCCCAAATTGCAGTTTATAAGCAGTACTTATCATCTATAGGAAATAAGTGAATGCCTAAACAAACATACTAAATGATAAAAAATGATACATTGCAATAAGAGAGGAATGGGCATCAGGGACGGTGTTAGGATTGTTTTGAGTTCAATTTGTCTTTAAGAATATTAATCAAGGATTAATGTAAAGAGGGATAGAATCTCATACAGATGTAAAGTGGTTAGCAGATGCATGCAGGTGGGTCATGCATCTATTTATCTATTTCAGAGGAATATCTATTTCAGAGGAATATCTATTTCAGAGGAATAGCTCCTATAGATATCTATTTCAGAGGAATAGCTCCTATAAAGTCATAGGGCAGGGTGGGGGGGTATCTAGAAGATAACACTGTGCAATAGTAAAACTGAAAGGGATATTAGAAATCAGCCCATCCAAACTTACTTTAAAGATGAGAAAACAAGCCTAGAAAGCTATCTTGTTCTATCTTTACACAACCTTAACTATTCCTTCATGTCAACAGAATGTAGCCCCTTAATTTTTAAACACTAATCTGGAAACTATACTTATGTATCTGTGCATAATTGGTCTATTCTGTCATCTAAGAAAAATATTCTTCAAATATTTGAAGACACTTAGAAAAAAAACACTGCTTTTTGGGACAGCTGGCTCGGTTGGTCAAGTGTCTGACTGTTCATTTCAGCTCGGGTTGTGATCTCATGGTCATGAAATCTAGCCCAGTGTCAAGTCCCACATCTGGTTCTGCACTGGGAGTGGAGCTTGCTTAAGAATCTCTCTGTCCCTCTCTCTCTGTCCTTCCCCCACTTGCACTTGTTCTTGCTCTTTCTCTCTCTCTCTCTCTCTCTCTCTCAAAAACAAATAAATGAAAATTTAAAAAAAGTTTTTCTTTTTAAAAATTACTCCTAATTCATTTCTAACTCAAATGATTTTTCTTTTATCTCTTTCTCTGTGTTTTCTTTCTTTCTTATTCCCTTCCTTTCTCTCTTTCATTCATTCATTCATTCATTCATTCATTCATTTGTCTTTGTAATTATGCCAAACTTCATCCCATAAAATACTTTTCAATAATTTTCCCAGTTCTATTTATTTTGAACAATCAAAGAAAATAAATCTGTAAGATTATAAATACTATGACTGAGTTTCCTCAATGTTTTTTTTTTTTTTTTAAACAGGCCCTTCTTGGACTTTGTCCTTCCTAAAATGTAGTGAAGCAAGTTAAGCTATAGGGAGTTAAGAGGAAAGAGAAGTTAGTCAAAAACTATGCCATGATTTTTCTCACCAAGTTGGTAATGTCTGGAGAAGACAATATAAATCATGAACAATTATAGAGTAATGGAGGGGTCATATCATTTAACTGTACACAACCTATTTTTCAGTACATCCTTACATGATTCTACTTAGTCACAGAATTCTTACCTTGCCGATCAAAAGTAACAAGCTCTGGTTTATACTCAGTTTTGGCTTTAAAGCTCTCTTTACTTAGTGAAGGAACAAAATAACAATTTATAATACAATTACTTGAAACTTAAAAATAGATTAATTCTAAAGTAGTTATGAGTAAAAAGAAAACCTATACAATAATTTCCATTTGACTTAAATTTGTATTATTGAAGTGGAAAGCATTTTCAAGAAATATCAAGGGGCACCTGAGTGGTTCAGTGGGTTGAGCATCTTACTCTTGATTTTGGCTTGGGTCATGATCTCACGGTTTGTGAGTTTGAGCCCCGCATGGGGTACGCATTGACGCCATGGAGCCTACTGGGATTCTCTCTCTCCCAATCTCTCTGCCCTCCTCCTGTACACTCTCTCTCTCTCCCCCTCAATACATACATACATACATACATACCTAAAAAAAATAAAAAGGAAAATAATCTCAAGTAATATGAACAACAAAAAATTTTAAAGAAAAACAAATATGGAGAAAATGGATCTATGCTCATCTGACAAAATATTTTCATATTGAGATTTGTTTCCTTGTTTATAAAATAAATCAGTACTATTTTTACAAGGATGTTGAGATGATTAAACAAATAATATAAAGCACTGTCTATGTTATTAATATTATAGTATTAAAGTATAATTATGAAATGTGTTTTAGAATAATAATACAAAATTAGTGTTATGCTTCCTTGTGGCCATTGCTAGATGTTCAATATGGGATATTTAAGTGTAATTTAATATTTTTCTAGTCTAAAATGAGGTTAGAAAAACAGATTTCAGTATCAACATAAGGAGTCATTAGTTTTAGTAAGAATGGTTTTCAGTGAAGAGTCAAGTAACATGCAATTATTTTATGGTATGTTTTACAGAAACATAGATCCTGTTGTAACTATTTTGGTCTCTTAAGGGAGTGAAGGTTGTATTAGAATCTTTGAATAAGTGAAACTACTGAGAAGCTGAGGTGTCAAAAATCATAAAGATAGAACAGACAAAGATAGAACAGAAGTTACATGTAGAATGTTATACAGGTTCTCATTTAAGTTAATTCCATTACCATATAATGAGGAAGAACTATATTATATAATCAAATATTTTCCTTTTATTGTCCTTGTTGCTTTTATTATATTTAAAAGTAAAAGGTCTTCACAGTTGAGATGTTCTTTATATATACTATATATATATATATATATATATATATATATATATATATATATATACTTTGTAGTATATATTTAGGTATTTTAATAATTCAGATTTTTGGCATTCTTGGAGTTCCGTTTAACATTTTAACATCTTAATTTCTTAATATTTGGTTGAGCTAACCCTGATAAAGTATATCTTTATTAAACCTAATACTTTCATACTGTTACTTATGTTCATATGATGTTGATGATATTAAAATCTTTCTCATATTTATACTACAATTATCTTGGGTTTGCTTTCTATGTTAACTTTTTAGCTACTGCCTTTCCCTTATTAAATAATATTGATTTCTTCTTTTTTTAGAAACAATTTTCTTTTTTATTCTTGAGTTAGTTAACATACAGTATAGTCTTGGCTTCAGGAGTAGATTCCAGTGATTCATCACTTACATATAACACCCAGTGCTCATCCAAACAAGTGTCCTCCTTAATGGGCATCTTAATGGCCATCACCCATTTTCCCCACCCCCATCAACTAATCAACTTACTGATTAGTTCTCTGTACTTAAGAGCCTCTTATGGTTTGCCTCCCTCTCTGTTTTTATCTTATTTTTCCTATCCTTCCCCTACAATCATCTGTTAAGTTTCTTAAGTTCCACAGATGAGTGAAATCATGTGATATCTGTCTTTATCTGATTAATTTCGCTTAACATGATACCCTCCAGTTCCATCTACATTGTTGCAAATGGCAAGATTTCATTCTTTTTCATCACCAGTGCCCTGTCAGATCAGCATTTTTGTATCCTTTGGATAAATTCCTAGTAGTATAATTTCTGGGTCATTGGGTAATTTTGTTTTTAATTTTTTGAGGAACCTCCATACCATTTTCCAGAGTGGCTGCACCAGTTTGCATTCCCTCCAATGGTGCCAGAGGGTTCCCATTTCTCCACATCCTTGCCAATATCCATTTTTTCTTGGGTTGTTAATTTTAGCAACTCTGACCAGTGTGAGGTTTTATCTCATTGTGGTTTTGATTTATATTTCCCTATAGATGAGTGATGTTGAACATCTTTTCATGTGTTGTTTGCCATCTGGATGTCTTCTTTGGAAAAGTGTCCATTCACTTCTTCCCATTTCTTCACTGGGTTATTTGGTTTTTTTTTAGGTGTTGAGTTCTTTATAGATTTTGATACTCACCCTTTATCAGATATATCATTTGCAAATATCTTTTCCCATTCTGTCAAATTGCCTTTTAGTTTTGTTGATTGTTTCCTTTGATATGCAGTTTTGTTTTGTTTTTTGTTTTTTGTTTTTTTTATGAGGTCCCAATAGTCCATTTTTGCTTTTATTTCCCTTGCCTTCAGAGACATGTCAAGTGAGAAGTTGCCATGACTGAGGTCACAAAGGTTGCTGCCTGTTTTCTCCTGTGGGATTTGATGGTTCTATGTCACACATTTAGGTCTTTCATCCATTTTGAAATTATTTTTGTGTATGGTGTAAGAAAATGGTCCAGTTTCATTCTTCTACATGTTGCTGTTCATTTTTCCCAGCACCATTTGCTAAAGAGACTGTCTTTTTTCCATTGAATACTCTTTCCCTCTTTGTCAAAGATTAGTTGGACATATAATTGTGGATCCATTTCTGGGTTCTCTGTTCTATTCCATTGTTCTGTGTGTCTATTTTTGTGCCAATACCATACTGTCTGTATGATTACCTCTTTGTAATACAGACTGAAGTCTGTATGCCTCCAGCTTTGATTTTTTTTTCAACATTACTTTTTTGCTATTCAGGGTCTTCTGTGGTTCCATACAAGTTTTAGGATTGTTTTCTAGCTCTGAGAAGAATGCTGGTACTATTTTGATTGGGATGTATTGAATGTGTAGATGGGTAGTATTAACATTCTAACAATATTTGCTCTTCCAATCCATGAGCATGGAATGTTTTCCCATTTATTTGTGTCTTCTTCAATTTCTTTCATAAGATTTCTATAGTTTTTAGAGTACAGATCTTTTACCTTTTTGGTAGGTTTATTCCTAGGTACCTTATTGTTTTTTATGCAATTATAAATGGGATCGATTCCCTAGTATATCTTTCTGTTGCTTCACTATTAGTGCATGGAAATGTGGCCAATTTATATACATTGATTTTATATCCTGCTACTTTTTGGAATTCCTTTATCAGCCTCGGCAGTTTTTTGGTGGAGTCTTCAGGGTTTTCCATGTAGAGTATTATGTCATCTGTGAAAAGTGAAAGTTTGACTTTTTCTTTGCCAGTTTGATTGCCTTTTATTTTGGTTTGTGGTCTGATTGCTGAGGCTAGGACTTCCAACACTATGTTAAACAACAGTAGTGAGAGTGAACAACGCTGCCATGTTCCTGATCTCAGGGGGAAAGTTCTGTTTTTCCCCATTAAGGATGATATTAGCTGTGGGTCTTTCATATATGGCTTTTATGATGTTAAGGTATGTTCCTTCTACCCTGACTTTCATGAGTGTTTGTATTAAGAAAGGATGCTGGTTTTTGTCAAATACTTTTTCTGCATCTTTTTATAGGTTCATATGGTTCTTATTCTTTCTTCTATTAATGTGATGTATCACACTGATTGATTTACGAATATTGAACCAGTTCTGCAGCCCAGGAATGAATCCCACTTGATCATGGTGAATAATTATTTTAGTGTATTATTGAATTTGATTTGCTAGTATCTTGTTGAGAATTTTTGCATCCAGGTTCATCAGGGATATTGGCCTGCGATTGTCCTTTTTAGTGGGTCTTTGTCTGGTTTTGGAATCAAGGTAATGCTGGCTTCATAGGATGAGTCTGGAAGCTATTCTTCCGTTTCTATTTTTTGGAACAGTTTGAGAAGAATAGGTATTAACTCTGCTTTAAATGTTTGGTAGAATTCCTCTAGGAATCCTTCTGGCCCAGATCTCTTGTTTGTTGGGAGACTTTTGATAACTGATTCAATTTCTTCACTGGTTATGAGTCTGTTCATATTTTATATTTCTTCCCATTTGAGTTTTGGTAGTGTGTGAGTATCTAGGAATTTGTCCATTTCTTCCAGGCTGTCCAGTTTTTTGGCATATAATTTTTTATAGTGGTCACTAATAATTGTTTATATTTCTGTGATGTTGCTTGTGATCTTTCCTCTTTCATTCATGATTTTATCTATTTGGGTCCTCTTTTTTTTTTTTTTTTTTTTGAGAAGTCTGGCTAGGGCTTTATCAATTTTGTTTATTCTTTCAAAAAAACCAGCTCTTGCATTCCTTGATCTGTTCTGTTTTTGGGGGCTTTTTTTTTGTTTGTTTGTTGGGTTTTTTGTTTGTTTGTTTTTGGGGTTTTTGGGGGGGATTCTGTGTTATTTATTTCTCCTCTAATCTTTATTGTTTCTCTTCTTCTGCTGGCTTTGGGCTTTCTTTGCTGCTGCCTTTTCTAGCTCCTTTTGGTGTAAGGTTAGGTTGTGTATTTGTGACCTCTCTTGCTTATTGAGATAGGCCTGAATTGCAATGTATTTTCCTCTTAGGACTGCCTTTGCTGCTTCCCAAAGTGTTTGAACTGTCTTTTTTTTTCATTTTCCTTTGCTTCCATGTATCTTTAAAAATTTTTCTTTAATTTCTTGGTTGACGCATTCCTTCTTTAGTAGGATGTTCTTTAACCTCCATGTATTTGGGGGCTTTCTAGATTTTTTCTTGTGGCCGATTTCAAGTTTCACAGTGTTGTGACCTGAAAATATGCATAGTATGATCTCAATCTTTTTATAGTTGTTGAGGGCTATTTTATGACCTAGTATGTGATACATTGTGGAAAATGTCCCATTTGCACATGAGAAGAATGTGTATTCTGCTTTAGGATGAAAAGTTCTGAATATATCTGTTAAGTCCATCAGGTCCAATGTTTCATTCAGAGCTATTGTTTCCTTATTCATTTTCTGCCTAAATAATCCATCCGTTGTTGTAAGTGGGCTTTTAAAGTCCCCTACAATTACAGTATTATTATCTATACATTTGTTTATCTTTGCGATTAATTGATTTGTATATATTTGGTTCTTTAATATTGGGGGCATAAGCATTTACAATTGTTAGCTCTTCTTGATGGATCGACCCCTTAATTATGATATAATGCCCTTCTCATCTCTTGTTACAGTATTTGTTTTAATATCTAGTTTGTCTTATATAAGTATGGCTACTCTGGCTTTCTTTTGATGTCCATTAGCATGACAGATGGTTCCCTACCCCCCACTTTCAATCTGCAGGTGTCCTTGGGTCTAAAATGAGTCAATTGTTGGCAGCATATAGATGGATCTTGTTGTTTTTTTTTTTTTATCCATTCTGATACCCTATGTCTTTTGATTGTGGCATTTAGTCCATTTACATTCCAAGTGATTATTTAAAGATATGGAATTAGTGCCATTGTGTTATCTGTATGTTTCATGCTTGTGGTGATGTCTCTGGTCCTTTGTAGTTTCTGCTGCTTTTCAGTTACAGAGTCCCCCCTAGTATCTTCTGCAGGGCTGGTTTTGTAGTAATGGACTCCTTTAGTTTTTTTTGTTTTTTTGTTTTTTTGTTTTTTTAATCCAGGAAAGCCTTTATCTCTCCTTCTATTCTAAATGACAGCCTTGTGGAATAAAGGGATCTTGGCTCCATATTTTTCCTACTTAGCACATTGAATATATCCTGCCACTCCCTTATGGCCTGCCAAGTTTCAGTGGACAGGTCTGCTACTACCTTCATGTGTCTACCCTTGCAGGTTAAGGCCCATTTGTCCCTAGTTGCTTTCAGAATTCTCTCTTTATCTTTGTATTTCGCCAGTTTCACTATGATATGTCATGGCATTGATGTGTTTCTGTTGATTTTGAAGGAAGTTTTCTGTGTCTCTTGGACTTGGATGCCTGTTTCCTTGCCAAGATTAGGGAAGTTCTCGTCTATAATTTGTTCAAATAAAACCTTCTGCCCCTTTCTCTTGCTCTTCTTCTTCTGGAACTCCTATTTTATGGATATTATTTTATTTCATGGAATCACTTAGCTCTCTAATTCTCCTTTTGGGATCTAGTAATCTCCTTTCCTTTTTTTTTTTTTTCAGCTTCATCATTTTCCATAATTTTATTTTATCTTCTATTTTACCTATCCTCTCCTGTGCTTCTTCCATCCTCGCTGTCACTGTATCTAGTTTATTTTGCATCTCATTTTTAGCATTTCTTAATTCATCGTGACTATTTCTTAGGTCTTTGATCTCTGTAGCAATAGATTCTCTGCTGTCTTCTATGCTTTTTTCAAGTCTAGCTATTAGTCTTATGACTGTTTTTCTAAATTCTTGTTCAGATATATTGTTTATATCTGTTTTGAGCAATTCTCTGGCTGTCATTTCTTCCTGAAATTTCTTTTGTGGAGAATTCTTCCATTTCATCAGTTTGGCTAGGTTTCTCTCTTTTATGTGTTTTAATAGCTTGTTATATGTCCTGTACCTGTGACTACTACTATATTGAAAAGGAGTCATTCACTGTCCAGGGCCTGGCACTTCAGGAAGTGTTTTGAAGTGTGTGTGTGTGTGTGTGTGTGTGTGTGCACTCTGTTGTTGCATTTTAGCTGCCCTATCCCACTGGTCCATCCTCTGCAAAGCTTCTCCTTGCTTGCAGTGGTATGGTGTTTGCACCTTCCCCCAAGTATGCTTTGATTTGTTCATTGAAGTAGCTCTGGAAACAAGAAAACGGTGGGAGTGAGCCTCATCCCATACAAAGAGAAAAATTAAAGGGGTGAAAAAAAGACAAAGCACAGAATCAAAAAACAAAAAAAAAAAAACAAAACTATAAGGCTTAATCCAGAGAGAGAGAAAGGAAAATAAAGAAAGAGATATACAAAAGGTGTAACAAGATTAGAACAAAAATACCTGATTAAAGAAACAAACAAAAGAAATATATATATGTGTGTATATAATATATATATGTGTATATATATATATATATAATATGTATATATATGTATATATATGTATATATATGTAATATGTATATATATATGTATTACATATATATATGTACATATATATATATATGTACATACATATATATATGTAATATGTATATATATATAATATGTATATATATATGTGTATATAATATATATATTACATATATATATATATAAAATAAATTTTCCACAGACAAATCAGAAACTATGAGCTTTATTCCAAAAGAAGAAAGGAAGAGGGTAGGAAAAGATAAGAAGAGAAGAACAAACACATAAACTGACTAACAGACTGACAGGCAAACACAGACAAATAGACAAAAACACAAAACAGTTGTCTCTTGGTGACTGGGACCAGTGGCTGTGCTGATCTAGAGGAGAGCCTCTCTGGTTCACTCAGTGTCAGTCTTGCTCCCTTAGATAAGCAGTTGCCAGGCACGGAGGGGTAGGGTTTGGTGTAAGCAGGTCCCACCTCCACTGGGGGCCCCTATTCTGCTCCCAGAAGTGCCACCATGTTGGTGTTGGGGAGAAAAACGGTGACACCCCAATCTCTCCTCCCTGGACCAGGTGTCTGAAACTATGCTACTCAGGCAGCCTTCACAGAATAGCGTGGTGGCCGGCTTGTCCTGCACCACTGTCTCCTGCTCCTCCTAGGCACTCAGCTGGGATTCAAAACCTGATGTTTTAAAGGGCCCTGCACTACTCAGACCCTGTTCTGGTGTAGGACCACTCAGCCCTGCCAATAAAAGGCCTTTGGCTGGTGCCTTCATGGTCTTTTTTCTTGGGGAGGCCATAAACCCTCTTCCCACAGTGCTTGAGGAAGGAGATTATTGTCTCCCAACACGCCTCCAGATGGATACTGTGCCCTGGGGCTGGCTCCCTCCCCTGCCAGGCACACACACATGGCTGGCTCTGGTCAGGAGAAGGTTGCACACCTTTTAAAAATTTGGATCTTAAGCTCCTAAGGCTGTATGTAAAATGGAAACTGGTACTTTCCCTATTTCTTGTTCCTCAATCTGTGGTCCAGAGAGGTTTTCCTCTTGTACAGCACAATACCACAATTCCATAGCCTCTGTCTTTTTCTCCCTTATCTCCCCCAATTAACATACATGCACCTCAATCCCCTCAAGCTGTCTCCCTCCACGTGGGGAGATCCTTCTGCCACTCCACAGATTGATTTCCTGGGTGTTCCAAGTGATCTGACCTCAATACAGCTCTGTTTGAGAGACAAGAGAAATCCTGGTCCCCTATTTATCCACCATCTTAACTCCTCCCTGGATTTCTTCTCTTTAGTTCTGCTTCTGTTTGTAATGTCTATATGTCAACATATATGTAATATTTATATGTCAAATACATAGAGTTCTGAACTCCAAGGCACTAAAAGATCATGTTTAGTTAAAACTATGAATATAGAAAGAGCATCTTTTTTCAAATCTACCCACATTCATCAGGAAAAAAATCTGTAATAGGGGAATGCCTTCCTCATCTTCTCTTTTCTTTCTAAACCTAACCAAAACAAACCAGTCATTTAACAGCAAGTGTGTGAGGATCTCAAAGAGGAATACATTTGTTTAATTTGTTTAAATACATAATTTGCATAGTACAGAGCTTAGGATGGTGGTAGACCCAGTAAGCTGCAAAGTCTCCATCTGCATTACTATGCCAGTGGTTTTACTTACACTGTCAGTTTGCTCTTTGATCAATTTTCCTTTAGTTGAATGTCATTCTTAACTAATATTCTGAACTGTAGGGTATTAGGCAGACTATTTTTTTTAATCAACTATAGCGAAGGAAAAAAACTATAGCAGTTTATTACTGTGCTTACTAAAATTGGACTGTAGTATTTCTTTTCCATATTCATTTCTTTCCTGTATAATATTGTGATATTTTTCTAAACTTGCTGATAACTAGCATTCATATCAATTAACGAATTTAACTATAAATATTTGTTGCTTTTTTTATTGAGATAATAAAGTAGCTTATTGATTTAGATTTTACCTAATGAATTTCTGTGTTACCACATTACTTGCTTACCCTCAAAACGTAGAACTTTTGGTCGCTACTCTGAATTTATGATTCTTACATGAATTTTAATTGCTATTCATGTATATATTTGTTAATTCAGGTTGCTGTTAAGAAATATCATAAAGATTTTTATGTCCCCATTTTTATATTATAAAAAATCATAATAAGGTATCATTTATAGTTTTTCATATACTGCATGATTAATACAACTATTTATTTATATCTTTTATTTCTTCCTATGACCTCATGTTCTCAGTGTTAATTTATTTTTACCTTTTTACTGCAATGAATGACAAAATAACAGCAAACCACACCACAAAATATATATATCATGGTTATTAAAAGGCAGACAATATTGGGACACACCACTCATTCAAAGAATATAACTTTGCCAGCTTTTCTGGTTGGCAACATATATGATCAATTACCACCACAATCCTTTTCCCTCCTGCTAAATTTAACCACTGTCCTGACTTACAGTAATCATGTTTCTTACCTGTAACTGTTGAAGGATCTGAGTGAAGTCTTTGGTCTGTAGGATTTTTCACAGTGTGAATTTTGCCAATTGCATATTCACTGCCTATTTATTAACATTTCTCTGTCATTTTATCCCTGTCAAGTGTCACATGGATGCAGAGGCTTGATCCAGATCCAAGGCCTTTGGCCATTGGAGACTTCTTAAACATGGTTCCTATTTTTTTTTTCTTTTTTAGTCATAACCCTAGCAGTTTTGATAACTTACTTATTAGAGATGGCCATTTTTCTAAGAAGTCTTAGTCTCTGGAGTGGGCAGTCATGTTTTAAGAGTAGTGTGGATACTGATTGTTACTGGGCTAATCATTGATTTTAGTCCTTAGATGAAGATAGCATTAGGGAATGTTTGTTTATAGTCTTTATCTTCTTTTTTCTACACAAAGAATCATGGTTCTCAAAAACACAGAAAGAACTAGAATATTCTATAATTTGCTTTATTCCATATTAAACACCCAGTAGTCTCTTGTCTCATATTTTCTTTCCTGGAATATATCAAATATTTTTATATATTTTTCTTATAGAATGCAACTTTGTCTGTGGAAAGTATAAATAAACACAGAAAAAAGATTATTATAAAAGTTGGAAAAAAACTCTGATAATAACCTAATTTTTTCCTCTTTTAAGTCTTTTATTCTACTTTCCCAAATAACTAAATATATTTTTTTCTTTTTTAAAAAATTCAATATAGGGGCGCCTGGGTGGCGCAGTCGGTTAAGCGTCCGACTTCAGCCAGGTCACGATCTCAAGGTCCGTGGGTTCGAGCCCTGCGTCGGGCTCTGGGCTGATGGCTCAGAGCCTGGAGCCAGTTTCCGATTCTGTGTCTCCCTCTCTCTCTGCCCCTCCCCCGTTCATGCTCTGTCTCTCTCTGTCCCAAAAATAAAAAAAAAGTTGAAAAAAAAAATTTTTTTAAATAAAAAAAAAATTCAATATATTTATGAGAACATTTATTGGTGTTGGTCATTCTAACTCAATATTCTCAGGTATATAATGTGATTTTTATCATGTTTAAAGTAATGTAATTTTAATATATATGTATTTTTATTTCATGAAGATTATTTTATGCCTGACTTTTGTATTTCTTCTGCCATCTTACTGTTGTTTTTTCTTGATTGGAAAAAAATTGGGGGGCATATTTGATCTTATTTGCCCTTCTTAATATTTGTGCCTTTCTTTTGGATTCATTTTATCATTTTATTACTTATGTTTTTAATATATTTTTAAATTTTTCAGATAATTTCAAACTTATGGAAAATTAGAAGCAAAATACCAATAACATTATTTCTTTTCCTGAAACCTTAGATAAATGTTTTTTACATGGTTCCCACCATCACTACATAATTTACTGTGTATTTCCTATACAAAAGGACTTTGTACAACACAATCATAAAAAACTAGCAAAATCAGGAAATTAACATACATACATTATTACCATCTAATCCTTAAGCAGATAGGTTTTGCCAATTATCCCTGTCAAGACTTTCTCAGATTTTACTAGATTTGTAAACTAACAAATTAAGCTATTGCAGCTTTATGGATGCTAGCCATGTGCATGTAAACCTTGGGTCAGAGACAAAAGACTTTTTTACTGAAGTACAGCAAGAAAAACGAGCCTCAGATTTGTGTCAAATTCTCTTGCTCCCCAATTCTCATGGACGTAATATGGCATGGTTTAGGATGTTTCTGCCAATGGAGAAGGATTATACCACAGATGAAAGACTCTGAGCCTAGGAAACCCCCATAGTTTTGTAATGGGCTGAAAGCTCTTCTTCCTAACTTTTGCCCTGGAGAGAGACATTATTCTTTTGATTAGTTATTGCAGTTAGCAAACAAATCTGCTATCTACTTCATAGAAGAAAAGTACTATCTGTCTCTCCCAAAGCTATTTGTTATATAACCAGTTTTGAAAAGAGTACAAAACAAATTCTATCAGTACCTGTGTTCACAATATCTGCCAAAATGTGAGACTCATAGAAAATTATCTGCTAACATCCCAACAATGTATTTTCATTTGTTGTGTCTCTTTGGTCTCCCTCACTGGGGAAGAGCTTCCCAGTCATTTTTTGATTTTCATCCTCTTAACATTTTTGAAGAGTACACTTTATTTTGTAGAGTGTCTCTCAGTTTGGGTATCTTTATCCTTTTTTATACATAGATTTAGCTTATGAATTTTTGGTAAGAATATTGTAGAAACAATGCCTAATCTACATGCATCCTATTCAATTTGCCCCATTTCTGGTAATGCTAAAATTTATCACTTTATTATATTTATTATATTAATTTATATAATAAATTTATATTTATTATATTTATTATTCATCATATCCACCACATTTCTCCATTATAAATTTCTGCTATTTCCATTTAATTTAATAAGTATTTCATGAGAGGACACTTTGCAAATATCCTGTTCCTCATCAACATTTACCATGTATTTTATTAAAGATTTTTGCCTAAATTCATTATTACTTTGATGGTTAACAAATGGTGATTTTCTAATTCCATTCTTCCATTCTGCATTTATTTATTGGGATTCTAGCTTAGAGTTTTCTCATTTGTATTTTTCTTTATTTCATTACATTAGTATAGATTCACAGATTTCTATTTCATTTAGTGGATTGCAATTCATTTTTTGAAGTTTATTTCTTTATTTTGAGAGAGAGAGAGAGAGGGTGCAAGTAAGGAAGGAGCAAAGAGAGAGAGGGAGAGAGAGACAATCCCAAGCAGGCTGTGCACTGTCTGCATGAAGCCCAACACAGGGCTCAACCCCAAGAACTGTGAGGTCATGTCCTGAGCCAAAATCAAGAGTTAAATGCTTAACCGACTGAGCTAACCAGGTGCCCCCACAACTCATTTTTATCATCATTTATTTGTCATCATTATTTACCATCAATACTTCTCAGATTTTCCAAGATTGGCAGCATAGGATCGCCTCAAGTTAATTTCAATAGTTTTTAACAGTTCTATAGTACTGACTTCTTATAGCAAAGAACAGTTTTTAGAAAGCAAGATTTGGACATTAGGTGGGTTATTTATCATTGGGTATTAACTATCCACAGGCCTTCACAATGGACAAAAATGAGAGACATACAATTTGCTCATATATTGTTTACTATATTGTGTTTATATTTGCTTCCACATATACGCCTATGTATGGAAAAAAGATGAATTCCTACTGATGACTCCAATTCTAATTCTATATCCAAAATTGTTGAGAAGGTAAAGGTGGGAGCAAAGACAAGGCAAAATGCAAGGAGAAGTGACTCAATATTTTATTTTAATTTGAAAATGTTTCCTCATTTTTATCTCACTTTTCTCTTAAGGTATTATCTGTGGTGATTGTTGACTCTTGTGTTTCTTCTAATTTAGTCTTCTTTGCCAGTTTTTAAAAATCTAATTCTTTCTTGAGTTCTTCATCTTATTTCTGAGATTTTCTAATTCTGACCTATGTTTATATAACATGTGTTCTATTCTTATTATTTTTGAACATATTTTGAAATAATATATTTTTATTTTTTATATGCTTTTCTGGAATGCTTTCATTGTGGGGATGATATTGTATGCCTTTACCTTTTTTCTCATAGTGACTTTGAATATGATTTGACTTTAATATTTTTTTCTGCTCATTTTAATGTAAAATTGGTTTTCTGGGTTTTTATTTTTATTTTTAATATGAAACTTATTGTCAACTTGGTTTCCATACAACATCCAGTGCTCATCCCAACAGGTGCCCTCCTCAATGCCCACCCTCCCTCCCTCCCACCCACCCCCCTACAGCCCTCAGTTTATCCTCAGTTTTTAAAGGTCTCTTATGGTTTGGCTGTTTCCCTCTCTCTTTTTTTTTTTTTCCCTTCCCCTCCCCTATGGTCTTCTGTTAAGTTTCTCAGGCTCCACATAAGAGTGAAAACATATGGTATCGGTCTTTCTCTATATGGGTTTTTAGAATGAGATGTGATCCAGGTTAGTTTTTATAAATTTGTGGAAGTTTCAAGAGTTCCCAAAGGTCAGACTATTCCAGTTGCTTTGGATCTTATATTGTGCCTTCTATTACTGTGTAATTTGGAAGGAGAAACTTCTTCTTTTTTGGCTACTGTTCTCACATTGGCCTGATTTGTCCTTTGGTTACTTCCTGTTGGCTCTTTTCTCGTTTATCAGATGCCCCTTTAATTTCCTCCCCTTCATTCTGAATAGGTATTAATACCATGCAGGTTTTTTTGGTGGTTTGTCTTTACACACGTATTTGGGGTTTTGTGGAGGAAACCTTGTTACCAAGTTCTGCTGAAAATGTTGCTTTATCATTTTCAGGTATGCTTTTTCATTATATTCTGTGTTTTCATGTGATGAAATGAAAAGATAGATTATGTCACTGATGTCCCCAACATTGTCCTTGAATCCTCTGTTGATTCTTTTAAACAATATCTTTCATAATAGCACTGGATTTGAGTGTTAATTATTAATATTATTATTTTTAAAATTTTGAAGTGTTTCAGACAAAAAAAAGTCAGACTAAGTATTCTAAGCTTTTTATTATTCAAGAAAATTTTTCTCCACCAAATAAAAATTCTAAAAAATGGTGTGATGGGGCCCAAACCTAATTGCTCCAGCAATAGAATAAACTTTATTGAAAACCAAGTTTGCATTTTATCAAGAAGAAAAATAACAAACACATAATAATTCTATTCTTCAATAACTTCCACCATTTATAATGTTTGCCATTGTAGAAGTATTAGATAAAGATTTATGCATGGAGAAAATTTACATATATTTACAAACAGCATTATATTGCACATCACCCCACAATTTTAAAATCTGCCCATGAATGTTTTTCATATCAAATAAGTATACTTCCATTTGACAAATGTAATAACCTGGAATTAATTTTAGGTATAATATCAACTAAGGTGCTTTCTTTATCATTTTGGAGGAGTTGAAATTTGCACATAAAATAGATGGCATCATGCTATAATGGTAAATGTTTAAAAACTGAATAAATGAAAGTGCATATACATGGATGGAATACACCATTAGGACCACCCTTACACTGTTTTGAAGGTAGAAGCTCTGTACTTAATGACTGATTTGGCTTGTGTGTTTTAAGGAGCTTTATTTTAGAGGGAATATGACTAGACCAGTCAGAAAAAATTCTATGGTCTACAATGTTTGGAGCAGTTTTTCTTATACAATTTATATGTGCTTTCTAAACATACTCTGAGCTTTAAGCTCCTATATTCAAGCAGGTTAAATTTACAAAGTCTAGTTGGTAAACTCAGGTCCTATCATACATATACATACAAATAATAGTTAAGTTTTCTCAAAGCAATCAGAGATATATTTATTGATAGAATTCAGTAAGTATACAGAATATCTAATATACCAGACAACATTCTTAGGGGTAAAGATATAATAGCCAAATAGACAAAAATTGTCCATGTCATGTTTATATTATTGTAATAATGAAAACATGTAAATCATATTGGATGTTAGAAGATGGTAAATATTTTAGAAATAGATAAAGAAGGCAAATAAAGTGTGATAGTGGGAGTTGTTACAATTTTGAAAGGTTAGAGAAAGCCTCTCTGAGAGGGTGACTTTTGAGCAAAGGTTCAAAGAAGTTGTGTAAGTGAGTCATAAAGATATTTTGAAAAGGAATATCAGTATAAACAGCTTGGGCAGAAGCTCTAAACATGCTTAGGATGCTCAAAGAACAGGAAAGAAAGCAGAGTCACAAGATCTGAGCATAATTGGAAGGCAAGAACAGTAGAAGAGATGAGGTCATAGAGAAAATGAGAGGGAGGGCAAATCATATAGAGCCTTCTAGGCTATTGTAAAGATGAGATTTTACTCTTAGTGAGATTGCATACCATTAAAAACTTTTAAGTGGAAGGATGACATGATTAGTTTTAATTTTTAAAAGATCACTCTCACACTTGTGTTGAGAATAGAATGTAGTAAAGAGAAGATGTGAAAAGATGTGAAACAATGGAGTCCAATTAGTCAGATAAAGAGAAAATTTAGGTAAAAGATGATGGTCCGGTCTCATAGAAGTGGTGAGAAGGAGTCAGATTCTTTATGTATTTTGAAGGTAGAACCAACAAAATGTGCTGATAGATTGGATGTAGTGGTCATCTGAGTTAGTGTGCAGTTGTACAGGGACTCAAGCTCAGAAGGACCCTTTTTTTTTCTGCCTTGAAAAAAATTCTTAATAATTTTATCTTTCAAGTTGTGTTTTGTAAGTCTGTTGGAACAATGGAGCATGTGCTTGAGCAGAGGAAATAAGCACAGTATGCGTGCCTCCTGTCATTCTGTTCATATATAGCTAAGATTTCCCATGATCATGGAATTCCATTACAACCAAAACTCAGAGTCTCTGGCTTCTGTAATAAACTTACCTTGTACTCACTTTGAGTCTTGCTGAACTCCCACAGATAATGCATCCATTGGAGTTGTATGTTCATGTTCCATATTGACATGTCTGATTGACTAAGTGGGACACTGAAAGCCCTGGGAGGCCATGCTTTCCTTTCCAACTAGAATTTGCTTTGAATGTAGAAGCAGTGATGTGGTGTTCTAAGAAACAAAAATAACTAAGAAACTGTATTATATCCTTTCTTTTTTTTAATCTTTAAAATGTTTTTTAATTTATTTTTAAAGGAGAGAGAGACAGAGCATGGGTGGGGGAGGAGCAGAGAGAGAGGGAGACACAGAATTCAAAGCAGGCTCTATGCTGTCAGCACAGAGCCTGATGCAGGGCTCGAACTCACAAACAGCGAGATCATGACCTGAGCCGAAGTCTGCCACTCAACCGACTGAGCCACCCAGGTGCCCCTGTATTATATCCTTTCTTATGTTATTTCCCTGTATTAGTCAAGCACTTATGGTAAAAGTGGTAATGAGATAGATGGAAAGGGCAAAATATGACAACCCATGTTCCTTCTCCTTCAGTTTTTCCTTGCTCCTCAGTAAACTGAAGGTAGAACTGGTAAATGTGTTCATAACAAAAAGCAAAATAAAACCTGTTGAGTAGTTTTGTATGGTGTTTCCACTATTCTGGTAGAGACAAAACAGCAAAGTAAACACCATGTAAATATTATAATGGGAATAATCTAAGAAAAAGGTAAGATTTGGAGATTTATTGGAAAAATTGCTTATATATTCTTGATTGGTCAAGAAAGAATAGAATCTAGTTCACAGGTTATAGATTTGGCCTTTGAAAAAAGAATAAATATGTTCATCTCTAATAACTGAAAAAGGAAAGGATATCTATATCTATCTATCTATCTATCTATCTATCTATCTATCTATATATCTGTATCTATATCTATATACACTTACATACGTATATATACATACATATGTATTTGTAGATATGCTGAGGTAAAGCACAATTTGTAGAATTTATCTACTGAGTAAATCTGTTTCCTCAATAAAAATGTAGGCAGATTCTTCTTATGAAAGTGAGTATAGAGGAACTATTGAATTTCTAAGGAGAAAAGAATGAAAATGATTTCAGCTTCATTTTCCAGTTCATCAGAGAAGTCTTTCCTGACCTCTAAAATATTTATGCTTTCAAACACTATCTTCTTTGTTTTTTATGTAACTTGAAATTTTGTTTGTATAGTTTAGTTTCATGTTTGACCCAAGTCTATTACTCCCAGTTGACTGTAAACCCTGTGAGGGTAAAGATCATGACCTTTTCTTAATCAGTAGTTGTGCCTAGTAGAGTGTTTTCCACATAGTAGACACTAAATTAACAACTGCTGAATTAATTAGTTAGACAAGTGTTTCTTATTGTGAAACAGTCATTCTGTGTGACCAAAAGAATCAGAAGAATCTTAAAGGATAATTGGCTCAAGATTCTAAGTCCACTTTCCTCAGGATGCCCCATTCTTTTGCAAGATATTATAATGTCCTGCCACTCTCCTGTTCACATCTGGGTTTCTGATTCCCCCAAAAGAAACAAATTGTGAGGTCTTCACTACACCAGAAGTATTTTGTTTCTTTCATTCTACTTCAGCACTGATGAGTGGTCAAGCCCCCTTTTATGATGTTTAAGCCCTAAAATCAATTGCACAAACAATTTATAAATAGGATTTTTTTTTTTACATATAACTAGGAAATCTTGATGACATTATTGGTGAGATGGACATGGTGTTTATATCAGGCAATGAAAATAATTATAAATACATAATCTATTAATTCGCTGGCCACACTTTTATTAGAACTTTCTTATAGGTCTTTTATTTATTTTTTTTTTTTTTTGAGAGTAACAACATCTTATCTAATTATTGGCCTAATTCTTTCCTCTCCTTCCAGCTTATCTCTTTGTAATAATCCACCTCCAGATTCCAAACCTTGGCTCTTTTTGTTTCCATGTAATATTTTTTCAGTCTTTCTGAATTTAAACATCTTATTAAAGCACTTTCCCCACATGAAGGAATTTCTAGCATATTAGGGACTTTAGATTCAGTCTATGACATCATTTCAACTTACTACAGGAGCATGGTCTAGAAAAGCAAATCTTCTCTTCTTCTTAATACTATTTTGTTAAACTACATAAATTTCTTATATTCCTATTTATATTTCAAAAACATAGACTGAAAGGAGATAAATGCCAAGAATTAACATTTTCTGTTTTCTGTTCAGGTATTCAGATTAGTTAGAGATTCATTCTGTATTTCATTTAAACATGTCAATCATTCTTATAGATATCCAGAAAGGATTTGATTAGTCATGGGAATCTCTCTGCCACAACTTGAATACATGTTCTAGGGAGAAATCACATCCTCCTCTGGAAGGAGTCATTGAACACACCTACTCATACTTTAATATGCTTTTTTTTTTTTTTTTTACTTTAGCATTCTCTTTGTGGAGTTGTGCTACACATTGGAGGAATCTAATTACTTTTTCTGTGGAGCCAGGGGCTGTATGCAAGTTCTTTACCTGTCATGTTATGTGAGTATTGCTTCTCTGTTCCTTGGTGCTATGTACTTCTTCATTTTATGTTATAAGCTTTGTTATATTCTTTTTAATTTTCTTTTGGTCATTTAAAAATCTTTTTATTTTCCAAGTGCCCTAGGAACTCATCATCTTTTTTAATAAAATAGAAGGTAAAGTGTTATTTCTTAAAACCTTTAACCTCTTTCACTAAAAGAAAAGTCAGTTTTCATTTAAAGCACACTTAATTGGTATTTCCCTTAGGTAGGAATACATACATAGGACTCACTTGAAGTTTATTGGAACATTTTCTCAGTATCTCTACCCAGTACTTCCTTGCAAAAACTATAGTCTTTTGTATACCTCCCTAGAATGGTTTCTGAAAATAACTTTGGAGATTGTTCATAGGCTTATACTGCTGATCTTGAGCTGGTTTGATATTATTTCTTTTCAATATTTCCTATAGTAGAACCTAACATACCAATTTAATGGTAAATGTTAATAATAAGGTTTCAACTATACACAATCTCAAATACATAGAACTCAACAATGTCTTATGTATTCTAAAAAAATGTATCAATATTTGAAGCATAATTATTAAAAATAAATTTCTACTTAATACTAGAAACCAAAATATTTTATGAATTAAGAATATAGAATTTCTTTTCTAAATATGGAAACGTGTTCACCACATGGTTCTATATTAATCATACCACCTGCTGTATTTCCAAGGGATTTTCCATTCAGTCTTTTTTAATACAGTTCTGTATATAATGAATAAATGGAACAGAAAAAAAAAGATTGGAAAGTAAACAACAGCAGGTTCTATTTGAAATATAATACTTGAAAATTTAGGCATGGAACTTTTAGTGATATTAATGAGGATGGTGGGACTAAATCTCCTCTGCTTTACTAAATCTACCTTTGTATATAAGTGCTTAGTCATGACTAAAAAATCTGGCCTTAACTGACTCCATTATGCTAGGATATTGCAGGAAAAGTGATATGATAGTATTCTTTATTGTAATTTCATGTAATAGTGTATCTTCTATTGTTACATGATAAAGTGATTCTTCCAGATGTTGAGTGTATTTATGTGGGTGAGAGATAGAAAGATAGGACCAGTATGAACAGCTACAGAGTATCTCAAGATAGCATAATGCATATGTTCTGACCAGTAAATTATATGTGTCAGCATTCACTGATGAGAGAAAGACAGTGTTTCTTCATAATGCTGCCAGAGCTAAACAAATACTTACAACAAGAACTGAAACAGGAAGTTAATCTTTCAACAAGGGAAAATACTGTTTCATCAATTAACCTACTTATTTTTAATTTAGTGTCCTTTAGTTTCTTTTATCTTTAACCGCAGTTAATATAATTATCTGATATTGCAGCAAATATATTTATTTTCTTAAGAAATCTATGCGTCTTAATGATTTTCTCTCCATCTTTTTTTTACTAATCCACCCTTAAATGATCAGAACTGGTTTTGAGTATATGCAGAAATATAAACTGGATTTTTCTCAAATATTTGAAGAAGAAGCTCCATGCTTAATGTGAATATCAATTGTGATAGTTATGATACAACAAGAGCAACTAGGTATTTTAAATTAACGTGTAAAGAATATGCTTGATCAGTCTTGTTCCAGTTTTCGGTCTGCATTTTCTTCACCTCCTGAAGGAAGTTCTAGTTTGACCACCAGGGGGCACTGTATGTACGATAGCCCATTGGTACCTTGAATTTTTGACCAAGTGATCTGCCCACTAGGGAAAAGGAAATAACAAACTATAATTTAGTGACTGGAACACAAAGAGGTTGAGTATATAGGAGGAAAATAACCAGAGGTATTTCACAGACACAACTGGAAGGAAAGATTGCTAGACTATGCTTGATTTCTGTTCCAGTACACAGGTATCCTAAAACAATATACTTTTTCATGGAGGACTTAGTGCATCTGTGGCTACTACAACTTAAAAGACTGAAGGAGCATGCTCTTGTTTCTATAACAGTGACAGCAACACGCACATATTTAGTTTGATTTTAGAATAACTGTAAATCTATATTGGATTCAAAGTGGAAAATAAAATCAAGAAGATGCTCAAGTTTGGTGGTTATGATTTACAGTGATGATTGTATTTATTCTCTTGGAACTTTGAACAATTTACCATTAAAAGATTAAAATGTTTAATTCAGGTTTTCATCTTAAATCTTCATGCTAAAGTTTTCCATTTATTTAATAATATTCTTTTACACTGATTTAAATGCCATTTCATTAAAATGTCTACAGTACTTATGGTTTACTATTTAGCAAAATACCTTCTTAGCTAAAATTTCACAACTACCAGAAGTACTATACAGCATTGAATTCAAGCATAATTGCCATAAAAACTCCAGTGCAATGTGATTCAGTAATTTTTGAACACTATTTTTAAACTTCTGAGAACCAATTGATTTTGACACACACACACACACACACACACACACACACACACACACACTTATATATATACATCAAGGGGACAAAAAGTATATAAACTACCACATGCAAATGGCATAGAAAAATCAAATGTAAAATTACAAGCTGGAAAAATGTTTATAGTAAATTGTCATAGACATCAATTAGCAGGGAATGGGAGGAAGGACAGCCTTCTAACAATATGGGAAAGTGGACAAACATTCAAAACACAAGGAAAAGACATTTTAGTATATGAAGAGATGCTCAAATCTCATTCATTAGAAGAGAATATAAACTAAAACTACACAGAAATATCATTTTCACCTGTAAGATTAGCCAAATTTTCAAAATTTTGATAACTCACTCTGTTGGCAATGATGCTTAAAACTGTCAACTGTCATTCATTGCTGATAGGAGTGTGAATTGGTGCAACCCACACAGAAGGTAAATAGGTAGCCTCTATCAAAAGTACAAATATACTTTTGACCCAGTGATTCTAATTTTAACAATTTGTCTTATGTATTGTATTGCATATATATAAGAATGACCTGTAAAATTGTATTCACTCATAATATTGTCTGGTATAGTGCAGACAATAGGGGTAGTGTCCAAAAAGCAATCCATAGGTGAATTGTTAGACTTTTTTTGTCATTCATGCAATGAAATATTATTTAACTTTTAAAAATTTTTGAAACTCCTTTGTGTTCTGATATGAACAGATCTCTGAGATATATTATTACATGAAAAAAAGGTAAGTTCAAAGCAGTGTGTCCAATGAACTATGGAAAAGAGAAGGATAAAAAAAAACACCTTGAATTATATATTATTCCATCTCAATAAAACCATTTGAAAGGATAAAGAAGATTAAAAAAATTATGTAAAAGAGAAATAAAATTAGGACATTTAAAATTATGTCATCAGAGAATACTTCAAGTTTTCATGAAATTCTTTATGTAAGTATTAGACACTTGAAAAATATGTAGATGGAACAAAAAATGGAATAGATGTGTTCATTTCTTCATTTTAAAAGTATTGGATAATTTATTATGTGATAAACACTGGCATAAGCATTAGGAATATAAAGATGAATCAGACATAAATTTTGCCCTCCACCAGCATAGAGTCTAGGAATGGGGAAGACCAACTTCTTACCATGTTATTATAATTCACTGTGATCACTGTTAAGATATCAACATGTACAAAGTGGTATGGGATTTGGAAAAATAGTTTTCTGAATTAGACATCTGAATTCAAATGCCTCCATATGATAGATATCTTTTAAAACAAAACTTTGTAAAAATAAGCAGCATCTAGTCAGTTCCTAATATAGTACTTGAGACACAATTTAATAAAATTCTGTGAGTGTTTGTTTTTATCTTCCCAAAGTACAAATGCCTACAGAATGACAGATTTAATTTTATCTAAGAGAAACTACTAAACTTCATAGTTGGCTGTGAAGAAATAAAGCAATAAGAAAGAAAAGCAACACTACGATGACAAAATAAATTCTTTGGTTAACCTGAAAAGAAAAGGTCTCTTAAGGAAGCTTAATTTTTTCTTTGACTGTCCGGTCACATAGAGGTATATGTACAAAGAATAATACTACTAAGCCTCTTAAGATAAAAAATGTTCTCAAACTATATACTGCAAGCCACTGTCAAATGGCTTGCAGAGTCAGAACTACTCTTTATCCTGAGAATGACTACAAATAAAAATGCTTCGAATTCTTCATATCAGTTTTTTTTTTTTTTGATGATTGATTATTGATCAACTAGGTGGATTAGGAAGAGAGTATTCTCACTTTCTTTTTAAATTTCTCTCAAAATTATGAGTACTACTATGTGTCTGACTAATAAATGTGATGATGGGATCAAGACTATGCCATGACTCTCTGAAAGGCTGAGATAAGCCTTGTTCTCTTGGGCTGCCATTCTCAGTACACATTATCAGCTGTTAGATAAGCATTACACATAAAGAGGCCAGAGACTGTTAGATCATGTTGTCAACTCTTGTGCTCAGCCCTTAGAGACCATGAACTTTATCTTATATAGATGAACTAGACCAATGAATACATGCCCTTTTGATTTTCATGGGAAGCAGCTTCTTAAGAATTCTTTTTGAGGTTAAGCTGTTCTGATTTTTTTTTTTTTGAGAACAGATAAGATTCAGATCCTGATAAGATATCAGGACAGATACCAGATGTTCTACTGGTAAAATACATAATTGGAACATAAGTCAGTCATTAGAGTTGGCAATGCATGGGAATCAACAGAAGACAACTGCAATAGATTGAATATTTACATCCCCACAAAATTTGTATGTTGAAATACTAAGCACCAATGTGATGATACATAGAGATGGGGCTTTTAGGATGTGATTAAATCACGAGGGTGGAGCCCTCTGAATAGGATTAGTGCTTTTAAGAAAGAGACCCAGGAAAGCTCCCTTGTTCCTACTGCCATGTGAGGACACAGCAAGAAGATGGCCATTGTGAATCAGGAAACAGGCTTTCACCAGACACCAAATCTGCTGGCATCTTGATCTTGGACTTTGCAGCCTTCAAAACTGTGAGAAATAAATTTCAGTTGTTTATAAGCCACCTTGTCTCTGATATTTCTGTTATAGTAGCCCAGATGGACTAAGACAGCAGTCTTATAAGAAGAAGCTTGAAGGATCTGCACATGTCCTTTTTAATCAGAGATTTAAAGTATGCTGTATGATACATGTGAAAATACTGGCAATACCTCGAACACAATTCATTATGTCTCAATTCTACTGTCAATAGCAACTATCTCATATGGTTATCTCTTTTTCACACTTTGACCTGATTCTATTTTTTACCGGTTCTGTTTCTCAGTGTAAGTGACATCGCTACCATTTCTTAATATGTGCAGAATTACAGTAAACATTAAAAAAAAAAATACAAGCCAAAAAGAAAACTACAGAGTACAATTCTATGAAAATCTTCAGTTGCAACATAGTGTAATGAGCTTTTTTGACCACCCAGTATCCATTTACCCTGTTTTGGTAAGAAGACCCTGGCTTCCTTTGGAATTCGTATCTGCTCTTTTGGCCTATATGTCTAGTGATATTGGCAGCACTGCCTCGATTAGCATAAATCAATCGATAATCTCCTACCGTGAAGTATCCTATATTGCCCAAAATATTGTTTTACAGTGATGGCTGATGTGCAAAAGATATAGCTGTGGGAGCAGAGGAGAAGGAAGCAGTTATTTTAACATAGGAGAACAGAAGAGGTTATCAGGCTTCATCAGAGACCATCTGCTGTGGCTTTGGTATAGTGTACATTGTTTTTTTCTCAATAATGTCCTACTGCTCAGTTTATAACTTGTAGGTTCAGTGATAGCAGCAGTGCCAGTCTTCTCATTCTGATGTTCTATCATTCACTTCTTGTGAAGTTGAGAGGCAGTTTATCTAGATCTTGTCCTTGTCATCCTTGTATCCGGAAAAACACAGTTGCCTTACAAATCTCACTTGATTAGATTTAACTGGTGAAATTTATTGACATCCAGTATTCTCACTGCGGAGTATTCTGGGAAATTCAGTTTTACCTTTTAGAACTTTACGACTCAGGAAGACATACTTGAAGGAGACAGACAAAAAATCTGAGTGCAAGTCAATCATTACTAACACAGGGAGTATTTAAAACATCTATATATGATATATCTGACCATGAAATTAGCAGAGATGTTCAGATTTGAAATCATAGTGCTTTTGTGACAGCATACATCTTAGAGGTGAAAAGGAGAGATTAGAAGGGGAACAGGTACCTGATGGAGGAAACCATGTGGTGAGAGTGGGTGAAGAGCTTCATCTTGCTGTGTATGGTTCATTTTATATCCTGAGGATTTTTTTTCCTGAAAATATGTTCTTTCTTTCCATATTTCCAAATAAAATTTTATCTTAATGGTTATTCTATCTGGTTATGCTAATTAGTGCTTTGCACTTCTTTCATCTGAACAATATTTCAGGATCTTAATCCTGGATCTTAATATGTGCTCTGTGAGAAAAAAAAAAAAACTGTCCTGTGTTTAAATAAATTTGGGCATCTTATATTTATTAAAGGGTTATTTCCTGCTTCAGATTTTTCCACAACTAAATCCACCTCCAGCTGCTGCTGCTTATCCAGTTACCTAAAGGTAAAAAAATTCAAAACTATTTTACAAAGACAGCTTTCTTAACTCCTTTTATTTTTCTTACACTATAGCAAGTGCATTTTGATTAAATGCATCCATTACAAGTATACAAATGACTAGCAAGACCTCAACACTCCTTTGAACACCTCTGCTAGTTACAGAGTTGCTTCATTTTTTTTTTTTTGGGGGGGTGTGTGCATGTGTGTGGAAAAGAGCCCACATCTAATAATCACCTAATCACCCACCTCTGAATCACCTCATTTTATATGCCAAGGTGAATGTTCACATGTGTGCTCATTAAATTTTTAGATTATTAAAATAAGGAAATTTCTTTAGGGTATATCAAAGAGTTTTTCTTTCTTGAAAAAATATTTTTTAAGTGTGGGCTATGTGAATATTTGGATTGTAAGTAGGTAAAAAAAATCAGACAAAATGACCCTGAAATCACAGTAATATTGGAAGATATTGTTCCAGGGATTTCTCCATAAGCATACAGTTCTGGCCATCTGAGCTATGAACATAGTGGATAGGCAAATATGTCTTGGAAGCTAGAATAGTATATCCTTCTGGAGAGATTTGGAGATGTAACCTCTTTTCTACTCTCCTAACGCACTTGCTTATACTCTAAAGATAGTAACCTGGAGTCTCCCTCCCCTTTTCTCCTGAGAGAGATTTGCTTAATGTATAAGATCTCATTCTCCGGAGGAGGGGATAGACAGCTGTCCAGCTGTCCAGCTGTACCATATAAAAAGAATCTACCCATTTTATGTTTCCTGTAGTGCAACTCCCTGCACACACAAGTAAACAACTGGTCCTCATCCCTCTGCCTTGTAGGAATTTCCCTGACTGCTGAGTTTGCTAAGAGTAATAAATGGTCTGTTCCTCTGGGGTAGGAGTCTTGTATTCTGTCAGTATATATACATGAAAGTGTAGCAGTCTAATTTGGCAGCTCACATGCAAAGTAAAATCTTAGACCCTTCAGAATCTACCTTATCTGGTCTATTTGGTGCTCATGCTTCATTCCAATTGTAGAGGAGCTGTGACATTCTTTATTGTGTCCTCACTCAAGTAACCAAGAAAGAACATGAGGTAGAGCTTACTTACACCACTCACTTTCCACTGTCACCTTACTGGCCAAAGTAGGGCAGGGAAGTGCAGTAGCCAGGAAGATAGGGATTCAGGAAAATTTAGTGAACAGATCTAATGTTTACTACAGATAATTAATTCATGAAGCGAATCAATCTTTACTCTTATTGAAGATATTTGGGCTAAATATGCAGTGTGTTGGGAAAATGTAAGGTCCTCCTTTTGAGGTCAAATAAGTAAATTTGTAAGTTCAGAGTGAAAGAGTCATAGTTTAGCAGCAGAGCATTAGGATTTTTATTGCTTGTTCAGAATTCAAAACACGGATGCCATTTCCAAAATAGAGATGACATCCAACATTGAAATAAGAACATAATTTAGAATAAAGAAAGGAGCCACATTTGTCCAACCATTCCAGAATCATCAATTTCTTTTTTTTATTTAAAAAAAAATTTTAGCGTTTTATTTTTGAGACAGAGAGAGACAGAGCATGAACGGGGGAGGGGCAGAGAGAGAGGGAGACACAGAATCGGAAGCAGGCTCCAGGCTCTGAGCCATCAGCCCAGAGTCCGATGGGGGCTCGAACTCACAGACCTAGAGATCGTGACCTGAGCTGAAGTCGGACGTTTAACCGACTGAGCCACCCAGGCGCCCCTGATCAATTTCTTTTGTAAGCACCACAACATATGAAGAACTGAGAAACACCAGAGTTTGATAAAGAAATTCAAAATAATTTAACAAATGTGTATTTAGCACTCACTCTATATAGTTGTGTATTTAGTACCATCCTAAATATTTTGCGAATGATAACCCTAAGATGTAAGCATTTTTATTAATTCTGTTTTACAGAAGTTTCAACAGGGAAGTTCTTGTGTTGCCTTAGGCCACACAGCTAATAAGTGGAGAGATGCCCAGATTTTAATCAAGGCAATATGGTGCCAGAGTCTGTGCTCTTAAATAATCTACAGTGCCCCAAGGGATGTCTCTTGTTTTACTTGAAAATTGAAGAAACTTTGGTACTTGTTTGCAATATTCAAATACTAGACCACTGACTTTTAGAAAAAAGTCTTCATTGATTCAATCTAGGTATGTCACAAGAGATCAAATTGAAGACCACAAAGGAAGTATTTGGGCCCAGAACATAAGTAAATATAAGTTGAAAGATTATGAAATGATTTATTTTATATAGAAGGTATGATTTCTCTATCACTTGTCAGGCTCACCCTGAATTATCAGTGATTCTATAGATACAATTAGCATGGTTACTAATATTAACATGAATTCTCCTCATTCATAAAAAAATGAATCTTACTAGTCCAAGCTGAGATATAGACCCTGCCCCATTTTTTTTCTCCCTTTATATACACATCATGTATTAAAGTCCAGGTTAGCTACCTGTTCAGTATGTTTGTGTTCATTGATTCACTATTCTTCTTTCCTATGGAAGGTTAATTTTGTCATTCTGTAAGAAAAATTCCTTCTAATGACTATTTTCCTAGAAAGCTTAGCCCTGTATTCAGCCTATAGGCCTGGATTACAACACTTTTTCCTTTCTTTCCTTTCCTTTCCTTTCCTTTCCTTTCCTTTCCTTTCCTTTCCTTTCCTTTCCTTCTCTCTCTTTCCCGCCCTCCCTCTTTGTCTTTCTTTCTCCTTCCTTCCTTCCTTCCTTCCTTCCTTCCTTCCTTCCTTCCTTCCCTTGTAACTAAAGAATGTTATTCTGAATGTCTTTTCAACCTTTGGTAACAGTGCCCTAAAGCACAGGAATTTTCTACAATAGCAGAGCCTGAAAAGGATCTATAGCTATAATTTACCAATAAGACAGTCACTGGCAAAGAATCAGAGATTTTATGGAGAACTCGGTATGTAAAATTTGTTTTGGAAAAGAATGGAAAGAAACACTAAGACACACAGAAATCACATACATACAGTTCAACTCTACATGCTATAATTGAAATGAAGAAAAATTGACTGACAATTATATTCTTTTTCTGAATATAGATTTAAAAGAGTTTGAAGACATAAGTGACCTTTTTAAAGCAATTTGTAAAATTTACTGTGAACTAGTTCTTCTCTTCTCTGCCATGAGAAAGGTCCCTTGCCACACACAAAATTGCAGTGGCTAAAAAGGTTAAATAAAATTAGTAAAATGCTTCAGTTTGAATTTTTAATGATACTATATTCAAAAGCATGAGCTTGACTCATGCTCCTCTCTCACAACCCTTTCTTTTACATCACATTCACTTTCCATTATATATAAGTAACTGAACTTTATCCCTTGAAGTATTTTGAAAATTTTCAACTAAACTGTGTAGGCAGATTCCACTTTACCCAAAAGAAATTTTGCAAAACATCAATTATTTGGAAATCTCTGCTCACAGAAAGTAGGAACAAATCTTTTATTGGGCTATACATTTTTTCTCTTCCTAGAGACAATACAAATTTCAAAAAATTGTTTTGCTTATTTTAATCAGAAAAATCAAATTTAAATAACCATAGAGGTTTATATCAACCATGAAAAAGTGTGTTTAGTATATTTTATGGCCTAGAGTCTTCGCCTATGTTCCCTACAGGAAATAAATGCAATAGTCAGAGTAATTGAGGAAAGTTTAATAGACACACATTTAAAGGGGTAAGGAAAGGGAAAGGGAAAAAGAAAACAATGGAGAGTTTAATATTGGGGAGCTAGGAACAGAAGAAAACTTTTACCATGTTAGGTATGAAAGGACAGGGAAGGGATCACATATAAAGACTCAGAGTATAGAGAGCACCCAAGAGGTAGCACTTTATAAAGTGACTCAGCCAGTCCATAGAGCAGTATTGGTCCTCGCTCTGTTTCTGCCCTGCAATATGCTATTGTGATACCCCTATCTTTTTTTTTTTCTTTTCTTGTCTTGTCTTGTCTTGTCTTGTCTTGTCTTGTCTTCTCTTCTCTTCTCTTCTTTTCTCTTCTCTTTTCTCCTCCTCCTCCCCCCTCCTCCTCCTCTTCTTCCTCCTCCTCCTCTTCCTCTTCCTTCTTCTTCTTCTTCTTCTTCTTCTTCTTCTTCTTCTACTTCTACTTCTACTTCTACTTTTACTTCTTTTTCCAGGTACAAGATTAAATCCAGTCCCTACTATTCAATCTTGTTTGGAAGTAGAAGTTCTGTCAGATTGCATTTTGATTTCTGATTTGGATTGTGATTTATTTTCTTTTTTATGAGATGTGAATCATTTCAAACATGACTAAAACTAAAAATAATGCTAAGCAAATATTCTACGTTCTCCCACTAGTGTTAGTGAGTCACAATTTTCTGTCTAACTGGTAGATTTATTTGAAAATAAAATATAATAATACAGAATAATTGTTTATGAGTAGACTCTTCACAAAGGTAATATTCTGATAGTCAGCAAGCTTATTAAAATGTTCAATCTCTTTACTCATTAGGGAAATACAAATTAAAGCTACAATGAGATACCATTATCTTTTCAAATTAGTGTTTTTGTTTTCTTTGGGAAAATATCCAGTAGTGGAATTATTGGATCATGTGGTATTTCTATGTTTTTTTTTTAATTTTTTAGTGTTTATTCATTTTTGAGAAAGAGAGACAGAGTACAAGCCAGGGAGTGGCAGAGAGAGAGGGGGACACAGAATCCAATATAGGCTCCAGGCTCTGATCTGTCAGTACAGAGCCTGAAGCAGGACTCAAACTCATGAATGGTGAGATCATGACCTGAGCCTAAGCAGACTCTTAACTGACTCAGCCACCCAGGCACCCCTGTGATTTATATTTTTAATTTTTTGAGGAGTCTCCCCAGATAACTAAAATTTTAAATACTGATAATACTAAGTGTTGGGGATGATGTAGAACAAGGGGAACTCTCATTGTCTGCTACTGGGGAATAAACTGTAACAACGATTTAGGTTGTAGTATGTACAAAGTCTCATTACTGGTATACCCTACATTGAGGAAATTCACTGCTATGTATATGTAAGTTATATACATATAAATCAAAAGAAATGTGAATATATGTTCACCAAAAGATATGGACTTATATATAGGAATATATTCATAATAGGCAGAGACTGGAATTAACATAAATATCCATTGACAGTACAATGACTCAATGAATGAATAAATACTTAAATAGTAATCTGCAGCAGATCAAAATCCTCTAAAGCAATGAACATTAACAAACTACTTCTATTAAACACAGCAAGCACAAATCTTCTAACCATAAATCAACTTTAGTGAAGGAAGCTAGACACAATAGAACACATAGTTTATGATGCCATTTAGATAAAGTTCAACAATGGGAAAAACAAGCCTGTGGTGAGTAAGGAGAAAGGTTGAAATGATCTTGAGAGAATTTTGAAGACACTGTTCCATTACCTTCTATATTCCTACATTGCTATTGAAATAGCTGATAAGAAAGGACAGAGGAGATAGCTTCCATGTTTGGATGTTCTATATCCAGAACTGGGTGATGATAGCATAATTTCATTCTCTTTACATAAGTTTATTAAGTTCACCACTTAGGATTTGTGTACTTTTTAAGGTACATTTTACTTTATATACCAAAAAATTATAACCATGTATAACTGATACAATTAAAAAACCAGATTTCTGTCTCTCTCCATATATATGTATAGCCATTATTGTGAACTTGGAAATTGAATTCCATACAGATTTTTATTATATTGGTATATATTGGCAAAGAGGTATAGATCTAAAAGTAAAATGTTGTGCTTTTTGGATTTCTAAATATATTTTCTATAAATGAATGAAACTGTAATTTATTAATATTTTATTTAATATATTTTAAAATGTATTCATTACATGTTTATATATTATTTATTCATTTTAATTACTGTATATTTTTTCATTAGTAAAATATACCAAAATGTATTTATCTCTTCTCTTATTATAGATATTTAGGATGTTTCCAGTGTTTCCTTATGAGTACAGTATTGCAGTGAACATTCTTAAACATGAGTTTCCATGGGCTTCCCATTGTAAACATACTTAAGATAGAAATCCTGGGTCATAGGCTACTGCACTAAAAATTTTTCAGACTTTATAAATGTATCTCCAGAGATGTTATTCCAAGTTACATATTTTGAAATATTTGAATGATTATGATCCCCATCCCTAATATTCAGAAGTATATTCTTCACCAGAGGTCCTTTCTGTAAGTATTTTCTGAGGATACTAAGAATGATTACATGATTGGTTGGTGAATTTTCCATTCATCTTGCACTTCTACTATTAAGTTACTCCTCCTATAGTTTTCTGGCCATTCTCTAAAGACCACATCTCTAGAACTACTAACCAATTAACAACCCTTCCTCAGACCTTGTTATTCTTCTTTTCAGAGTTTTCCCATACTTTTCCTCAAGTAACATTTTCCTGAAGACATTCTATTTAGAAATTATCATAAGGAAATTTCTCTTTCTCTCAATCCCAAATGTATTCCATTTCTAGAGGCAAGCATAGTCCAGAACAATTGGTGGCAGGTACATTTACTATCTTACCCTAAGTCCCTATTAAATAATTATAATGTAGTCTGATATGGTTCCCATGACTTGACCTATTAAATGTTTTCTATAGTTAACTTTGTTATTATGACAGTTTAAGCAAACTGTCATATGTCTCTGACCACTTCAAAACCTTTTTGACCATGTGTGGTAGGCTAAACATATATATATATTTTATATATGTATATATATATATATAATATATATGTATATTTCCCTTTTAAGCAACTGTCATATTTCTCTGATTATTTCAAAAACTGTTTGACTATGTGTGGTAGCAGAATAATGCCTCCCCAACCCCACCTCCCCATCCAAAATACCCACATTTTAGTCCTTGGAACCAGTGAATATGTTGCCTTTTAAGGCAAAGGGCCTTTATAGTTGTGAGTATATTAAGGATCATGATGTAGGGAGATTGTCCTGAATTATCTGCCTGAGCATACTTACTAGTGAAAGAAGGCAGCAGAAGAATCAGAGTCAGAGGAGATATGACAATAGTAGTATGACAGCTAACTTTAATGAAGGAAAGGGCCACAAAGCCAAGCAGTCTGGTAGCCTCTACAAGCTGGAAAATAAAGGAACACATTTTCCCTTGGAGCCTCCAGAAGAAACACAACTCTTGTCAATACCTTGGTTTTAGCTCAGGGAGACCCATTTCAGAATTCTGATCTCTAGAACTGTAAGCTAATATATTTATGTTGCCTTAGGTTACCTAACTTGTGGTAATTTATTACAGTAGCAATATGAAACTTACACACTGTGTTTTTCATCAGCTCATTAGGGTAACATGAATGCTGTTTTTGTAGTATAAGCTTCTTGTTTTATACATACAGAATCTTCTCTTATTTCTTAATTCACTTAACATTTTTAAAACCTTTAGAACAGTGCCTGCCACAGAATAAACAACATATGTTTGTCAAATAAATAAATAAATAAATAAATAAATAAATAAATAAAATTTGGAAAGTATATGGGCAGTTTTTTTAAAAACATGCTTTTTTATATGCTCTCTTAATTTTTTCTCAATTTTTTCTCTTTCTCTCTCTCTATTTCTCTCTCTCTCTCTCTCTCCCTCTCTCTGTCTCTCTCCCCTTCTTTATTTCCTAAAATATTGGCAAAATACAGTCTAATAATATTGAAGAGTACAAAACTAAAACAAATTTGGGAATTAGCAAGATTTATTGACAAGGTAAATGGGTTTTGTTTGTGGCTATTTACGTTTAATAAGAAAGTTTAGGCTCTCTTATCTGGACAGTAGGGTGGAGTGTGGAGACAGGGTTTTGAAAGTCTTGGGGTATCATTGTTTAGCATGCACATGTTGACTGCACACTACATCCCACGACTGTTCTTTGCACTGGAACCTAAGTAGAGTGCCAGTCTTTTGCTCCAGTATCTTTAGAGGTAGAAAATGTCTAAAATTTTCTGGAATTAGTGAATGGTCATTACTTGCCTCCTCAGGCTAGGACTAGTGGCTAGATAATATATTTGTATTAAATGTATTTTGAACCAGTACTTTAATTTTAAATGCTTAGTGTCATCATTTTCTTTTATACCACTTCATGTCTCCTACAACCCAGGGAAGAAGTAGGTCTTCAATATCACAATGTAAACACATACCCCTGGAGTTAGGTGAATTTCTTTTATACCACAACCTTTTTTTTTTGTACTCTTGGCTTAGGGAGCATCCCAAAGATTTTCTCTGAGACTGATTGTAGTCCAAGCTTAATAGAATGGCTTTTCTGTTCTTTGGAAAAATTTCCCAACATGGACTTCCTGTAGGGATCAGTAACTGATCATAATATAATAGTATGTTTCTACTAGTCTTATGACATTTTATTTGTTTATTGTTTCTCCTAATGGGAGGTGATTTTTGTTGTTGTTGTTGCCACTTTGGGATTTCATTAGAAATTATGGAGGAATAAAAGAGAGAGAAAAATTAAGGGTTTGTGGATTTGTAACATATTTAAAATTACCAGCGTACTTCTGTCATTTTCAGTGTGTTTTAGCTCTCTAAATGGTAACGCCAGGTTTAATTTTAAGTCTGGGTGGCCAATAAATTAATCATTTTGCTAAACCCATTGAAGTGGTTTTGGTGTTTCTCATGGTATTTTATAATTCCCACTTCAAGGCAGCCTTACAAAGCACACTAGGACTACAAAAATCCATTATTTTGTGTGTATGTGTGTTTCACTTTCAATGGAATTGAAACAATATTCCATAGCATAAGGTATGATATTAGAGTCTTTATTCACAGCTTATAAAATTTAAACATTCCTTCTAAGTTTGCCTGTAGATCTGTGGTTCTCTGTGTGTATCTGAGTTCATTCTTCCCAGAAGGTAACAACATCATGTCCTGTATAAATATTTGTAGTTTATCATTTTTTAGAGAGATGTTACAACTAACTCGACTTTGAATGTAATTTCTCTGCATCTTGAGGACTAGTGAAAAATACAGTCTTAGATTATTAGGTTTTCCTCCCTGCAGAGTCATTTGGAAGGCCCAGATTTTCACAGACTGTTAAAGTACTGATTGGCTACTTGGTTAATCTGAGAATGCCTTGAGATTCGGTGGTTCTCAGCCTCTCACACCAAACTTGGAGCCGGGGAACACAGGCAAAAATCAGACACTTTAGTGCTTATGGCCCCGCCTTCCTGAGGAACCACTCACACAGCTGCTCTGAGGCCAATACTAAATGCTTAGCAGGTTCCCATTCTTCAAGGATCTCTTTCAAGATTGGAAAATCTTTGTCTCTCCATCCCTGCTCTTCTAAAAAGCACTCCTTGTTTTGCTTTTACTCTTTGAAGTTTCTAGCATATTTAGTTTAGTCATAGGTTTTTACAAATCACAGGAAGAATCATTGACTTGAACCAGCTTCTGATACTAGGACAGCAAAATTGCCTCAGACAAGTAAATGCAACGTATGGCTAACTTATGGAAGAGAGACTCTAAAAAATTAAATGCAAAGTAACATCTGAGTAAATTATCTTGCCTCATTTATATTCATCAAATTAGTCTTTTTTTTTTGTAGTGTATAAGTTATTTATTTATTTTACCTATCTGTCATGAAGTGAAGTTCCAGAGTTATCTAATAAAAAATCAGAAACCTTTAATGCTTTCAGACAGAAAAAGACTTTCTTTAGTTTTTAATGTTAAAGTTTGTTGTTGTCTTTTATGTTGGTGCATAAAAGGGACATTATTTCAGTCTTAGGAGATTGTATATTTTGAACAAATACATTGTGCACTTATCATGCTGCTTCCAGGAACATCAAGGGAATGGAGAAAACTTATCTGCTCATCTCTAATCCAATTCTCCTTCATTGGCTCCTGTACTTTAACTTCATGAGCAATATTTCTCAAATAAATGATATCTATTCCTATAAAGGAGAGTCCCATAATTCCATTTGAAATCTATAACAACACAAATTTCCTTTCTTTTCACAACTTATACTATTTGAAATAAAGTAGCAACTACACCAGTGAAGGAACTCTTTAGAGCTTTTACTAAAAGTATACTTTTAGGGTCTGCATTTTAACCACTAAAAAATCAGTCATGAAAAAATTATGTATTGGTCATGCAATATCATAAAAAAGTCCCAGGTCATGATTTTTTTTTCTGTAATATATAGTCATTTAATTTGGTCTTAATTTTCATCACTTCTTATACTAAAAGCATACATATCTAAATGGTAAATCATTTAAAAATGTTTTCTAGCATATTTAGGAATGTTACTAGCAATGGCTAAAAGAGTATTGGATTGGAGTCATGTTTCACATTTATTTCAATTGCTCACTAGCCAAGACTTGACTTTGATTATATTTCCCCAACTGCTAAGTGGTGGTATTATTCTCTCTCACAGGGAAGAAAGAAGAGGAAGGGGGATGGAAGAAGGAGTGAGAAATAGAACAAAAGCCAAAATTTGGAAAGCAAGTGTATCATGACTCACAAAATAAACTGAACAAACAATGCCATGCAAAATAACTTGAGTTAAAAATTTTTTAACGGTAGCTTGTTAAGGCCATATTTTCTAGGATAAAAGCATAGACTGATTTAACTCTAACATTATATCGATTCATGTTCCAAGGATGAATTCACCAATTTTTCTAGCAAATTGTCCATTTTACCAAATATCACTAATTTCTCCAGACTTCCCCTTTGAGACATTCCTGAGATTCTGCAAAGATTGCACTCTGCCTTGAAATTTTAATAAAGCCAGCTTTGTGTGACCACAAGTTTTTCTGGTGGTCTTAATAAGAAAACTTCAACAGGAAAAACAGCTAGAAGAGACAGAAAGAGTTTGAGAGTATGAGTTGTATACAAGAAGACAAGCAGTATTATAGAAGGAAAAAAAAAGGCATTTAAAACCTCAAGAGGAACATAGCTGTAGGAATTTGTGTGAATTATAGTCATTTTTGGCCAAATATTAACTGTAAGAATGACCTCATAAAAAATGAAAAAAAAAATTAAGTAACCAACTGGGAGAAAGCGTGAGAAACTAAAGGAGGGAGGAAAACAGAATATGAAAAATAAGCATGAAAATGAAAAGAAAACAAATTACATTTTAAAATGGTTTTGACTAGTTTATCATTTTTGTTATTATCTGTTTAGGCAGTTTCTTTAGAGGTGCAAGAAAAACAGAAAACCATGAAGCTACTTGCCCAGCAAAGGAGTAAGTGATTACTAATTCAACTGAGATTAATCCAAACTCCAAGAAATAAAGCATCTGATACGATTTTTGGATATCTAGGATAAAGTGCACATATTTCAGACATTGTTTCAAGTGCAAAATGTCCAAGACATGTGAAAGAGTGACCTAAAATGAATGATCAATACACAATTCACAATTCACTCTTTAGGAAAAATAGATATGAAACACATAGTCATTTTGATTCAAAAATAATTTTAGCAATTCCAATAAAAGTAGCAGGTAAAAGTGAGGTTTTGAATAAGATAATGAAGAGAGTTATTATTTATTGAGTATCTTCTGTATGCCAAGCAATGTTTAAGGAACTTTAAATTATACCACATTTAAGCCCAGTCAACACAGGTAGTATAATTGCCATTTTACAGCTGAGGGAATTGAGGTGTTAGTAGACTTATTTTTTAAGTTTATTTATTTATTTTGAAGTGGGGGGGATGGAGGTCAGAGAGAGAGAGAGAAAGAGAGAGAGAATCCCAAGCAGGCTCCATGCTGTCAGCATGGAGCCCAAGGTGGGGCTCAATCCCATGAACTGTGAGATAATGACCTGAGCCAAAACCAAGAGTTGGCAGCTTAACCCACTGAGCCATGCAGGTTCCCTGCGGTGTTAGTAGACTTAAGTATTGCTTATTAATCATGTTAGTCTGAATGCACATTTTAAACTCTTTCCTTTACTCCAGGCTACTTCAATGTATGCAGGATTGCAAACAGAAAGTGAGCTTAAGCCCGTCTCAATTATTTTTTTTCTCATTTTTTTTCATTTCATTTTTCATTTTGGTTAAAACCAGCATTGGATTAGACTGGAATCAGGCAAAGTTATGCTACAATTAGTAGTAAAACTCTTAATGTGGAAAGTGTTTTTTAAATGTCTTTTAAGAGTATAAAACAAATAGAACATACTTGCACGCAGACTGTCCTGAAGCATTTCGTAATCAAAGGCATGATGGTATGGCTTGATTTATGCTGATTCTACTGCTGCAACTACATTACCGCTATCAAACCACTATCAAACTACTACTATTCAAAAACCTAATTTATTACATACTTGTTTGGTATGAGCCTGTGTGTGCTATATGTTTTATGTACCTTATCACATGATAGTTTTTAATTACTCAAAAACTTGTCATTACTACCATTTTGTAGGAAACAACTGAAACTCAGAATTTATTAAATTTCTCAGAATACATAGGAGGTGAGAGGCAATCCTAAAATTAACTAGAAGTCAGTTTAATCTTTCTACAGATTCTCTGATGATCAGAATAGCTAAAATTAACAATACGGAAAACAACAGGTATTGGCAAGGATACGGAGAGAGGGAAACCCTCTTGCACTGTTGGTGGGAATGCAAACTGGTGCAACCATTCTGGAGAACGGTATATGGAGCTTCCTCAAAAAAACAAAAATAGAACTACCCTACAATCTACTGATTGCACTATTAGGTATTTACCCAAAGGACACAAAAATACAGATTTGAAGGGGTACATACACCCCAATGTTTAATTTTTTTTAATGTTTATTCATTTTTGAAAGAGACAGAGCATGAGTGGGGAAGGGGCAGAGAGAGAGGGAGACACAGAATCTGAAGCAGGCTCTAGGGTCTGAGCTGTCAGCACAGAGCCCGATGCGGGGCTCAAACTCACAAACTGTGATATCATGACATGACCTGAAGTCCGATGCTTAACTGACTGAGCCACCCAGGCGCCCCCATACACCCCAATGTTTATAGCAGCATTACCAACAATAGCCAAACTCTGGAGAGAGTCCAAATGTCCATTGACTGATGAATGTATACTAAAGAGGTGCTCTTCAGCAATGCTGTTTGCCTATTTAGAAGTCACTTCACTTTTGGAATTGAATTTTTGTATGCAATTTTACATGTATTTTACATACAGTTATTCTGAATTTACTTTTTACAGTAACGATGAAATGGGCAAATCAGACGTTAGTTTTGTTTTTGTTTTGTTTTGTTTGTTTTAACATAAGGAAGTTGAAGCTTAATTTTCAGTGCAGACAGTACAACGAGACGTGCCTAATCATATCCTAACAAAGATAGAGGCAGGACTAAAACTTCAGAAAGTTTTCTTGGACCACTAAAAATGCCTTTGCATTTGCCATACCTGTGTGCCTCCAGATTCAATAGTTTATACTATTAAAATGTCTACTTGACTGTCATTTCTTTTCTCTTTGCTTTGACTTGTTTTGTCCTGAATTGTCTTTGTTGTTGTTGTTGTTGTTGTTGTTGTTGTTGTTGTTATCTTGCCCTGTCTTCTCCTGTCCTATCCTGCCAGATTCTGTCCTGCCTTGTCTTGTTTTGTCTTTCTTTCACAATTTTCAGTAACTTTCTATTTGCTAAGAAAAACATCTAAATTTCTAGCTCTAATTGACAAAGGTCTACTCAAGCTGGTCCCTACCTAACATTCATACTTTATTCTGCTATATTTTCCACTCATCCAATATTCTCCAGCCATGTCTACATTTTTATTGTTCCTACAATATTCTGGGTTCATTTCCAATTTGTGCTCTATATATTTCTTTTTCTTCTGCCTAGATATCCTTCTAATTTTACTATTTCTTACAATTACTTTATTAGGTGGGCATAAATCCAAATTTGTCTTACAGGATTAAAGTCAAAGTGCCAAAAGTGCTGGTTCCTTCTTTTTTTTTAAATTTTGTTTTATTACATTTATTTATTTTTGATAGAGAGAGAAAGAGCACATGTGGGGGAGGGGCAGAGAGAGAAGGAGACCCAGAATCTGCAGCAGGCTCCAGGTTCCAGGCTCTGAGCTGTCAGCACAGAGCCTGATATGGGGCTTGAACCCACAAGCCACGAGATCATGACCTGAGCCGAAGTCCGATGCTTAATCGACTGAGCCACTCAGGTGCCCCAAAAAGTGCTGGTTCCTTCTTGAGGCTCTAGGGCACAATCTGTCTTTGGTTCTTCCAGCTCCTGATGGAATCTGGCATTCCTTGACTTGTAGCTACATCACTTCAATCCCTACTTCTGTCTTCACATTACCTTCTTTTCTGTTGTCCAACTCCCCTCTATATCCCTCATGAGGACTTCTGTCATAACCTTTATGTTCTACCAAGGTAAACCAAGATAATCTTTCCATCTCAAATCCTTAACTTAATTACATCTTCAAGGTACCTTTTGTTATATAAAATGATTCATAGGATCCAGGAGCAGGATTTTGGAGGTGTTATTTAGCCTACAACAAGAGAATAGAAAAAAAAATGTGAGCTATTTGATATCTATATTAAAAATAAATTAACAGGTGGGGTGCCTGGGTGGCTCAGTTGGTTAAATGCTCAACTTCATCTCAGGTCATGATTTCACGGTTCCTGAGTTTGAGCCCTGCATTGGGCTCTGTGCTAACAGCTGAGAGCCTAGAGCCTGCTTCAGATTCTGTGTCTCCTTCTCTCTCTGCCCCTCCCCTGTTCTCTCGCATGCGCTCTCTCTCTCTCTCTCTCTCTCTCTCAAAGTAAACATTAAGAAATAATTAATTAACTAACAGAAAAATTAAAAGTTTTCAAAGTATTCTGGCTCATATATGATTACTCATCATGGATATTCTCTAGTTTTTCTTGATGCTAACCTTAAAGCTGAACTCAGTACTTATAGATAAAGAGATATTCAGCTCTACAAAATATTAGTGATAAATGTGGATATTTTGAAATTTTTCATGGATGCATAGGGGTGTTCATACTATATAACAAGTAATTTAAAGAAAATTTCATTTTTATTTTTATATTACTCCATAAATTACTCTTTCTGCCATTCTTTACCAGACCTCATTCTTATCCTTGCACTTTCCTCAAATCAGTCTTTAATATCACTTCCATTTTTTTAAAGACATATTATATATGTTCAAATTCTCTCAATCCTAACAGGTAGATTCAAGGCTCTGTTGTCCTAACTTCAGACTGTGCTTATTAAAATATTAATTTATTCACATGCTTCTCTCTATAAATGATGAGGATAAAGGTGGGCTAATCGTTTTGCTACAAAAATATGTGTTTCTCTTATATCATTAATTGATGATAAAAAATATTCTTACAAGAATTTATATTACCTATATTACCCCTGTGGGATAAAGTAAGTAAGATTGGAGTATTACTTTTCTTCTGGAGAACTATATCCCAGAAGTAAATTGAGACAATTTTTTACAGAATTCTAAAGAAATGGAGGATGTTTGACTCTACTTTTTTAAATTTTTTAAATGTTTTTATTTATTTTTGAGACACAGAGAGACAGAGCATGAGCAGGGGAGGGGCAGAGAGAGAGAGACAGACAGACAGACAGAATCTGAAGCAGGCTCCAGGCTCTGAGCTGTCAGCACAGAGCCCAACGTGGGGCTTGAACTCACGGACTGTGAGATCATGACCTGAGCTGAAGTTGAACGCTTAACCGACTGAGCCTCCCAGGTGCCCCATTTTTTTTTAAATTGTTTTTAACATTTATTTATTTTTGAGACAGAGAGAGACAGAGCATGAACAGGGGAGGGTCAGAGAGAGAGGGAGACACAGAATCTGGAACAGGCTCCAGGGAGAGCTGTCAGCACAGAGCCCACGCAGGGCTCGAACTCATGGACTGCGAGATCATGACATGAGCCAAAGTTGGACGCTTAACCAATTGAGCCACCCAGGCACCCCAGTTGACTCTATTTTTTAAGGTTATTTCAGTATATGTAATATATGTAATATATACTATATATGATATATGACAATATTGTGTCATAATTATAATTGTGTTATAGTATTATACATTATGTGTATATATAGTTATACTTACAATATGTTATATATCACATATGTAATATATATTATAGATACATATATTATCTATGTATGTTTAATAATACATATTTTATATTTATATGTATAAATATATATAAAGAGACTTATTTCAAGGAATTGACTCATGTGATTATGGAGGATGAAGAGTCTGAAGATCTGAAGACCTAGACGAGTGGATGTATTCTTCCACACTGAGCCCGAAAGCCTGAGAACCAGAAAAGCCAATTATGTAAATTCCAGTGTCAATAAAACCCTTTAGGCTGAAGACCCAAGAAGATCAGATGTTTCAGTTCAAGTCCAAAGGCCAGAAAAGACCAGTGTCCTAGCTCAAAGCACTTAGGCAGAATAAATTCCCTCTGATACAAGGGCACGTCAGCCCTTTTATTCTATTCAGCCTTCAACAGATTGGATGAGACTTACCTACAAAAGTGAAAGCAATCTGCTTTACTCAATTTATTGATTCAGATGTTAATCTTAACCATAAACATTCTTACTAAATACCTAGAATAATGTGTGATCAAATATCTGTGTACCCTCATGGTCCAGTCAAGTTGACACATAAAACCAACCCTCAGGGTTGACAAACCCATACCTAGCCAGGTTATCACACACATATGTAATGGCAAAATGAGAATAATTCTAGAAATGCAAGCTCACAAGACATTTTAGCCCATGCCCTTGCTAAGTTTTTAAAAATGATTACTTCGGGGGTGCTTGGGTGGCTCAGTAGGTTAAGTGTCAAACTTTAGCTCAGATCATGCTTTTTTGGTTCGTGTGAGTTCGAGACCCACGTTGGATCCTCTGTCTCCCTTCTCCCTTCCCCTCCCCCATGCTCATGCTCTCTCTCTCTCTCTCTCTCTCTGTAAAATAATATTACATTTCTTCTGTCAGTTGGCTATGCTATAATGTAGAACAATTGACCAATAAATAGTAAATAATCTATTACTAAAATAATATGTTGGATTATTTTTAAACTTACTATTAGTAATAGTGACATTAAGATAACTAGTAGTGGAAAAAAAATGTACAATTTAATATGGATGAAAGAAAAACAGAAAGAAAAGAAATCAAATCTAGACAAAAATAAAGAAGGGAGCCTGAGTGGCTCAGTCAGATAAGTGTCTGACTCTTGGTTTCAGCTCAGGTCATGATCTCATGGTTTCATGAGTTTGAGCTCTGCCTCAGGCTCTGCACTGGCAGGATGGAGCCTGCTTGGTATTCTCTCTCTCACTCTCTCTGCCCCTCCCCAGTCACACTATCTGTCTCTCAAATAAATAAAATAAAACCTTAAAAAAAGACAAAAATAAAGAATAATGGTAATAAGAAGAGATAAATTGAAAACTATAAAATATGTTATCAAAAACAAGGTCAAATCTGTTATTAGTAAAAGTAACTAAGAATGGATTGGATAAGTATGATGTAAAATTAATAAATCACATATAGGGAAAAAAATAGACTACTTTGCTGCAAAAGTCATATCTTTAAATCCCTTAATAATATAGGGGCTGTGAAAAGCTAGAATGTATAAATTAGAGAATGTTAACTACTTTAACATAATACAAATTGAATATTGTAGACAGAGCATTAAAAGGGAGAAAGATTGTTTATGCCCATCAAGTAAAAATAAACTAAAATTTCATAAGTAAATATAGGTAAACACCTTATATTTTCATGATTGATCAAATTACTTTTATGAACTTAAAGTAAATTATTTAAAAACACAGTGAGGAACATTAAATATGAGTGGAAAATTTATAACTGTTATGTATACAAATACCTTTCTGTTAATAAGTAAAAAACTTATATGAGCAAATTAAGAAAATACTATTCCAGAAGGAAAATATGAGCAAAAACATAGTTATTTGCTAAAAATATTAGTCACAAAACAATGTCCACTAAGAAGACCTAGAGTAAGTAGCATTGCAATAGTATAGAGCATACTCTAAATGCACAAATTTGGAATTATAAATACCATTCATCACTATAAATTATCAGGGTTCCTTGGAGAGATGCTAATTATAGGGTTGGGACACAGAAAGTATAAGATAAACCTGGAACATCTTGTACTGAAAATTAAGGAAATGCTCAAATTAGGATGGGGAAATATCTAAAGGATCAGAAGCCATTTGAAAGATCTCCCACTGGCCAAAACTGGGACAATTTGATTACCAAATTAAAGAATAATGGTCACAGATTATAACCCTTTTCATTAAATTAAAGTCTATGTGTTTTAGTGATAGATAGAAATTAAAGAATATATAAACAAGGAAATATCCACTAAGGCACATAGAAAGAAGAATGATATTTTAAAGTTTTCATTTGGCAAACTTCAGAGTACTAATTTGGAAAAGATTTGTGAATGGATACTAAAACTACTGTGTATATATTTGATGAAGAATAAAATATTACATAGCCTCAAAGTATCTTCCTATAAAGTATGTATTAAATAAAATAGGACAAAAGCAATTTTGCAGTGATAAACCTAGTAGATATCACTTAATCAAGTGTCAAAATTAACATCCAGATTGATGGGAGAAATCCAGTAAAATGCAATGAAAAGAATACAGCATTACTTCTGTGATATACTGAGCAAAATTTCATAACCTGATTCTGAACATAAAGAATGTCAGACAAATCCAAATTAAGGGATATTTTACAGACTACTTAAAGGTAAACAAAAGATTTGAGAAACTTCCAGAGTGAAAGATACTACATATAGAAGACAACAAAATCTTGACATGATACTGAATTGGATCATTTTGACATAAAACAAATTACTGAAACTTGAACAAGATTTATGCATTACATGATAGTAAAGCATCAATCTCAATTAACTGATTTTTATGTTTATATTCTCATGTAGGATAGGGTTCTTGTAGAATATGTGCACTTAAAATATTCGAAAGTAATCCAGCATTATGACTGAAATACAGCATTATGATGGAAATTAGACTGAAAAATGTATGCTTCTTGAAACTTTGTAGCTATATTATTTGTGAACTAATTACAAATTGAGAATTTGAGATATCTCTGCATTACCATTAGAGCCTTAATATTCTCAGGGACAACAGTACATCCAAATAACATATTTAATTTGTCTCTTTACATAATTAAGAAGTTAAACGTTATCAATAAGATACTCTGATATTTGTGCAAATGAAGATTTTATGCAGAAAAGCCTTTGTAATAATTTTATGACAAAAGTAAGAACTATGACCAACTTGTTTTCCCTTAATTTCTCAAGTAACTCAGACCATAAAATCTCTAGACTGAAAAGAAATCAAAATATAATGCATAGGTTTTCATGATTAAGCTTTTCAAACTGTTAATTTAGACTTGAAAAGGGTTTATACATTGAATTTGTTAAAATACTTGTAGTCATAAATGGGTCAAATTATTTAATCTTGAAATTTATAATGTCATTATATCACTACATGAATCAATTAATTTTAAACCTGTAACATAGTTGATGTAGGAATGACATCATACAGAATGTTCTTTTTCTATAAATATTAGTACTGACAACTCTTAGTAAGCTATTTTGCAACCGTGGTACTATTTGTGAAGAAGCTATGCATTTATTCAGAGTTGACTGTAGTTTATGAATTATCCAGATTTATTTTTTAAATCAATCTGCTTCCTATTGCCAGCTCTTTGGAAAGTTTTGTTTGCTCCCCCATATAGACTATTCTGTATTTACCTCATCATTAATCTCTCCCTCCTTCTTCCTCTTTTTCTCTTTCCTCAAGTAACTCCACCTTATAACTGCACAAAGAAACACCCTTTAGATCTGATGCAGTAGCATCTCAGTGGTTCTAACACCAGCTCACCAACCTCACCAATCCTGATTAAAATGGAATTTGTCTGGTGGAAGGAAAAAAAAAAACAGCAAATAGAGAAGTTTGTTTGGTTTTGGTTTTGGTTTTTGTCTAAGCTTAATGTGCCTCTTCAAATATTTTCTGTAATAAGTTATGTAATAGTTGTGACTTTTTTTTTTACATTTATTTATTTTTGGGAGATGGAAAGAGACAAAGCACGAGCACGGTAGGGGCAGAGAGAGGGAGACATAGAATGCAAAGCAGGCTCCAGGCTCCAAGCTATCAGCACAGAGCCTGATGCAGAGCACAAACCCATGAACCATGATATCATGACCTGAGCCAAAATCTGATGCTCAATCGACTGAACCACCCATGCACCCCAATAGTTATGACTTCTTACTGAAGCCATTTAGGGACATATTGCAGTACTTTTGAATCTCATCTTCTTAGTTTTCTTAACATTGCTTTGTAAATAGTATGGAAAGAGCCCAAATGTCCATTGATGGATGAATGGATAAAGGAGAAGTGGTGTATGTATACAATGGAGTATTACTTGGCAATCAAAAAGAATGAAATCTTGCCATTTTCAACTACAGGGATGGAACTAGAGGGTATTATGCTAAGTGAAATTAGTCCAAGAAAGACAAATATCATATTACTTCACTCATATGAGGACTTTTAAGATACAAAACAAATGAACATAGGGGAAGGGAAGCAAAAATAATATAAAAGCAGGGAGGGAAACAAAACATAAGAGACTCTTAAATATGGAGAATAAACAGAGGGTTGCTGGAGGGGTTGTGGAAGGGGGGATGGACTAAATGGATAAGGGGCATTAAGGATTCTACTACTGAAATCATTGTTGCACTATATGCTAACTAACTTAGATGTAAATTAAAAAATAAACAAAAAAATTACTTTGTAAATGCTTCCCTTTCCTTTGTAGGCTACTTTTTTCTCATATTAAGAAAGCCTTCAAGAACACTATTAAGCCACAAAACTTTTTCAACATCCAGGCCAGTCCTAGATGATTCAGTTTTTATTGTTTCTAAGCTCTAAACTTTCTTACACATATTGGATATTTCCTTTCAAGATACCTATGGTCACTTGAACCATCTGTGCCACATCAAGCTTGCTGCACAGAGATATTCTTTTTTATTTTTGTAAGTTTTTATTTA
>NW_024412403.1:37935207-37965088 GCF_014898765.1 Herpailurus yagouaroundi | reverse complement strand
CTTGCTGCACAGAGATATTCTTTTTTATTTTTGTAAGTTTTTATTTACAACCCTGTTAACAGAGATATACCTTGCTGCACAGAGATATTCTTTTTTATTTTTGTAAGTTTTTATTTACAACCCTGTTAACATACAATGCAATAATAGTTTTATGTGTATAATATAATGATTCAGTGCTTCCACTCAACACCCAGTTCTCATCACAAGTGCCCTCCTTAATCCCCATCACCTATTTAACCTATCCCTTCATGCACCTCCCTTTGGGTAACCATCAGTTTGTTCGTGATTTGCCTCTCTCTCTCTCTCTCTCTCTCTCTCTCTCTCTCTCTCTCTCTCACTCTCTCTCTCTCTCTCTCTCTCTTTTTCTCCTTTGCTTGTCTGGGAACATATTAAAACTCAACAAAAAGAGAAATCTCACTCTCACCTTGACTTCTCATTCATAATACCTCCTTTCACAATCCAGTCTGCACATTTTTTTAGATTTAGCAGTCTCAAACTGTACCCCTTTTGCTCGACAGTAATATCACATTTATTGCTTTACCTCCAGGAGGAACTTTCTAATTAATCCTTCACACTATTATAAGAGTGTTTTTTTTTTTTTTAATCCAGAGACCTCAGCATGTCATAGTGTAAAATTCTTTAGTGGTTATATATGTATGGAGTTCAGGATAATAGTTGGGGCTGAAGTTATAAACGTGTAAATCGACATGTCACTTAAATTGTTAAGACTTGATAAGATCATCAAACTAATGAGTTAGATGGAGAAAAGAGTAATATGTCTGTGTTCTTGTACTAGACAGCATTCAAAGACTTTGGAGAAGGGAAGGAAACAGCAAAGACAGAATGGTGATATGAGATGAAAGCAAGACAGGGGTGCCCTGGTGGTTCAGTCAGTTAAGAGTCCAACTCTTGATTTCAGGTCAGATCATGATCCCAGGGTTGTGGGATAGAGCAGTATTCAGCTCTGCACTAAGCATGGAGCCTGCTTAAAATTCTCCCTCTGCCCCTTGCCCCTCTCCCCATCAAGTGCTTTCTCTTTCTTCTTCTTCTTCTTCTTCTTCTTCTTCTTCTTCTTCTTCTTCTTCTTCTTCTTCTTCTTCTTCTTCTTCTTCTTCTTCTTCTTCTTCTCCTCCTCCTCTTCCTCCTCCTCCTCTTCCTCCTCCTCCTCCTCCTCCTCCTCCTCCTCCTCCTCTTCCTCCTCCTCCTCCTTCTTCTTCTTCTTTTGAGGAGAGCAAGGGCGCCTGGCACCTGGGTGCTACACACACACACACATTCTCTCTCTCTCTCTCTCTCACAAATAAAATAAGTAAATGAATAGATAGATAAGTTAATAAAATTAAAAAAAAAGAGGGCAGTGGCATCTAGGTAGCACAGTCGGTTAAGCCTCTGACTCCTGATTTCAGCTCAGGTAGGATCTGAAGGTTCATGTGATCAAGCCCTGAGTTGGGCTCTGCACACTGAACTCTAGGACCTGCTTAGGATTCTCTGTTTCCTTCTCACTCTGCCTCTCCCCCACTCATACTTTTTGTGTCTCTCTCTAAATAAATAAAGTTTAAAAAAAAGAGGGAAAGCAAGACACTGTGCTATATAGTAAAAGATGAAAGCTAACAAATGCTCAGTGGACTTAGTCATATCCTGGTCAAGTCATTGGTGGCACTGATAGGAACAATCTTCATAGAATGTTGACAAGGAATGCCTGAGCACAGTTTCTTTAATAGAGAATGGAAAAAGGGGATTTATAAAAAAACAAAGTTCAGGGCGCCTGGGTGGCGCAGTCGGTTAAGCGTCCGACTTCAGCCAGGTCACGATCTCGCAGTCCGGGAGTTTGAGCCCCGCGTCAAGCTCTGGGCTGATGGCTCAGAGCCTGGAGCCTGTTTCTGATTCTGTGTCTCCCTCTCTCTCTGCCCCTCCCCCGTTCATGCTCTGTCTCTCTCTGTCCCAAAAATAAATAAACATTGAAAAAAAATTAAAAAAAAAAAAGTTAGACACCTCTTAAAAAAATAATTTAACTGTGAAGGTGGAGAAATAATGGGTAACAGTAAGTGGGGCAAGTGACATACATATTTGTTTTTTCAATAAAGATGAGGTATTTAAGACGTGTTGTTATACTGATGAGAAAAATTCAATAGCAAGAGAAAGTTATGACTTTGGGAGGACAGAAGAACTGTTTGAGAGTAATTGGTGATATGACTTAATAATATGTGTTGTATGAGATTCTGTCTTTTCTCTTTTTTAAAAAATTGCCCTACATAGAGGAGGGCACTTTCTCTATAAAATTTAGGGCAGTTTTGTTATGTTCCTTTTCAAAACTTATTTGAAATTTTCAGTACTTGTATGGAAATATTAGTACATTTATAATAAGAAATTTATACATTAACAGAGTATATCCTAAAAAGTTTTTCTGATTTTTTTCTGCCCTGTATAAATATACATGGCTCATTAATTTGTTAAGTCAATTCCTATGTATTACTAATATTATAGATGATATTTTATGTTATATTATGTGTTTATACATTTTAATCCTGCTAAACACTTCTATTAATTATAATATTTTGGGGGCACCTGAGTGGCTCAGTCGGATGAGTATCCGACTTCAGCTCAGGTCATGATCTCACAGTTCGCGGGTTTGAGCCCCATGTGGCACTCTGTGCTGACAGCTCAGAGCCTGGAGCCTGCTTCAGATTCTGTGTCCCCCTCTCTCTCTGCCCCACCCCTGCTTGTACTCTGTCTCTGTCTTTAAAAAATGAATAAACATAAACAATTTTTTTTAATAAAAAAATCATATTTTGTTTTTAGTTTTGTTAGATGTTTATGTATAAGCTTATATATTCTTCAAATACTGTGGTAATTTTTTTCTTTTATTATTATTATTTTTAAAATTTAAATCCAAGTTATTAACATATAGTGTAATAATGATTTCAGGAATAGAATTTAGTGATTCATCACTTACATATAACACCCAGTTCTCATCCCAACAAGGGTCCTTCTTAATACCCCTGAGCATTTAGCCCATCTGCCCACCCAACACCCCTCCAGCAACCCTCAGTTTGTTTTCTGTAATTAAGGTCTCTTATGGTTTGTCTCCCTCTATGTTTTTATATTATTTTTGCTTCCATTCTCTTATGTTCATCTGTTTTGTATCTTAAATACCACATATGAGTGAAGTAATATGATATTTGTCTTTCTCTGACTAATTTCGCTTACCATAATACACTCTGGTTCCTTCCACATTGTTGCAAATGGCATGATTTCATTTTTTCGATTGCCGAGTACTATTCCATTGTATATATATACCACATCTTCTTTATCTGTTCATCAGTCAATGGGCATTTGGGTTCTTTCCATACTTTGGCTATTGTCTATAGTGCTACTATAAGCATTGGGGTGCATGTGCCCCTTCAAAACAGCACTCCTGTATCCTTTGGCTAAACACCTAGTAGTGCAGTTAATGGGTTGTATGTTAGTTCTATTTTTAATTCTTTGAGGAAACTCCAGACTGTTTTCCAGAGTGGCTATACCAGTTTGCATTCCCAACAGCAGTGCAAAAGTGTTCCTCTTTCTCCACATCCTCGCCAACATCATTTTTTTTTTTCCTGAGTTGTTAATTTTAGCCATTCTGACCAGTGTGAGGTGGTATCTCATTGAGGTTTTGATTTGCATTTCCCTGGTGATTTGAGCAATATTGAACATCTTTTCATGTGTCTGTTTGCCATATGGATGTCTTCTTTGGAAATGTGTCCATCCATATCTTCAACCCATTTCTTCACTGGGTTACTTGTTTGTTGGAGTTGAGTTTGGTGAGTTCTTTATAGATTTTTGGATACTAGCCCTTTATTAGATATATCATGTACAAATACGTTGACCCATTCCATCCATTGCTTCATAGTTTTGCTGACTGTTTCCTTCCTCATGCAGAAGCTTTTTATCTTGATAAGGTCCTGATAGTTCATTTTGCTTTTGTTTCCCCTGCCCCCAGGGACGTGTCAAGTAAGAAGTTGCTGTGGCCAAGGTCGAAGAGGTTGTTGCCTGTTTTCTTGTTTAGAATTTTGATCACCTCCTGTCTTACATTTAAGTCTTGTGTCCATTTTGAGTTTATTTTTGTGTGCAGTGTAAGAAAGTGGTCCAGGTTCATTCTTCTGCATGTCGCTGTCCAGTTATTCCAGCACCATTTGCTGAAGAGACTGTCTTTTTCCCATTGGATATTCTGCCCTGCTTTATCAAAAATTAGTTGGCTATATGTTTGTGGATCCATTTCTGGGTTTTTGATTCTGTTCCATTGATATATGTGTCTGTTTTTGTGCCATACTGCCTTGATGATTACAGCTTTGTAATACAGTTTGAAATCTAGAATCGTAATGCCTCCAGATTTTTCTTTTTCAGGATTGCTTTGGCTATTCTGGGTCTTTTCTGGTTTAGAAAACAAATTTTAGAATTGTTTATTCTAGCTCTGTGAAGAATGTTGGTTCTATTTTGATAGAGATTGCATTGAATATGTAGATTGTTTTGGGTAGTATCGACATTTTAACAGTATTTGTTCTTCCAATCCATGATCATGGTATTTTTTTCCATTTTTTTGTGTCTTCCTCAATTTCTTTCAAAAGCTTTCTATAGTTTTCAGTGTATAGATTTTTCACCTCTTTGGTTAGGTTTATTCCTAGGTATATTATGGTTTTTGGTGCAATTGTAAATGGGATCAATTCCTTGATTTCTCTTTCTGCTGCTTCATTATTAGTGTTTAGAAATGCAACCAATTTCTGTATATTGGTTTTATATCCTGTGATTGTCCTGAATTCATGTATCAGTTCTAGCAGTTTTTTGGTGGAGTCTTTTGGGTTTTCCACATAGAGTATCATTTCAACTGTGACGAGTGAATTTGACTTCCTCCTTGCTGATTTGGGTGCCTTTTATTTCTTTACACTGTCTGATTGCTGAGGCTAGGACCTCCAACACTATTCTGAGTAAGAATAGTGAGAGTTGACATCTCTGTTATGTTCCTGACCTCAGTTTTTCCCCATTGATGATGATATAAGTGGTGGGCCTTTTGTATATGGCTCTTATGATTTTGAGGTATGATCCTTTTATCCCTACTTTCTTGAGGTTTCTTATCAAGAAAGGATACTCTATTTTGATAAATGCTTTCTCTGCATCTATTGAGAGGATCAATATATTTCATTTGTATCCTTTCTTTTATTAATATAATATAAATAATAATTATATAAAATAATATAATTATTAATATAATAATAATAAATATAAGCTCACATTGATTGATTTGCAGATACAAGCCAGCCCTGCATCCCAGGAATATGTTCCACTTGATTGTGATGAATAATTATTTTAATGTATTGTTGGATATGGTTTGCTAGATTTTTGCATCCATGTTCATCATGGATATTGGCCTGTAGTTCTCCTTTTTAGTGGGGTCTTTGTCTGGTTTTGGAATCAAAGTAATGCTGGCCTCATAGATGGGTTTGGAAGTTTTCCTTCCATTTCTATTTTTTGGAATAGCTTCGAAAGAATAGGTAGTAACTCTTCTTTGAATGCTTTGTAGAATTGCCCTGAAAAGCCATTTGGCCCTGGATGCTTGTTTGTTGGGAGATTTTTGATTACTGCTTTACTTTCTTTACTGGTTATGGGTCTGTTCCAATTTATATTTCTTCCTGTTTCAGTTTTGGTGGTTTATATGTTTCTAGGAATTTTGTACTTGGTGAGGGCTGATTTGTGTCCCAGTATGTGATCTGTTCTGGAAAATGATCCATTTGCAGTCAAGAAAAATATGTATTCTGCTGCTTTAGGATGAAATGTTCTGAATATATCTGTTAAGTCCATCCTGTCCAGTGTGTCATTCAAAGACATTGTTTCCTTGTTGAGTTTCTGCTTAGATCTATCCATTGTTGTAAGTGGGGTGTTGAAGTCACCTACTATTATGGTATTATTATCAATGGGTTTCTTCATGTTTGTGATTAATTGATTTATATTTTGGGGCACTTCACACTGGGGGCATAACAATTTAGAATTGTTAGATCCTATTGTTGGATAGACCCCGTAATTATGATATAATGCCCTTCTTCATCTATTGTTACAGTCTTTATTTTAAAATCTAGTTGTCTATGGCAACTCCAGCTGTCTTTTCATGACCATTAGCATGATAGATGGTTTTCCATCCCGTCACTTTCAATATGCAGGTGTCTTTAGGTCTAAAATGGATCTCTTGTAAGCAGCATATAGATGGGTCTTGTTTTCTTATCCATTCTGATATCCTATGTCTTTTGATTGGAGCATTTAGTCCATTGACATTTAGAGTGACTACTGAAAGATATGAATTTAGTGCCATTGTGTTGCCTGTAGAGTTGGAATTTCTGGCGATGTTCTCTGGTCCTTTCTAGTCTTTGTTACTTTTGATCTTTTTTGTTTTGTTTCATCTTTTCTCCACTCAAAGAGTCCCCCTTAAAATGTCTTGCAGGACTGGTTTAGTAGTCACAAACACCCTTAGTTTTTGTTTGGGAAACTCTTTATCTCTCTTTCTATTTTGAATGACAGCCTTTTTGGATAAAGAATCTTTGGATATGGAGGCCTGGGTGGCTCACTTGGTTAAGCATCCAACTGCAGCTCAGGTCATGATCTCACAGTTCATGGGTTTGAACCCCATGCCAGGCTCTGTGCTGACAGCTCAGAGCCTGGAGCCTGCTTCAGATATCTGTCTCCCTCTCTCTCTGCCCCTCCCCTGCTTTCACTATGTCTCTACCTCTCTCAAAAATAAATAAACATTAAAAAAAAAATAATAATCCTTGGCTGCATATTTTTCCGATTCAGCATATTGAATATATTCTGCCACTCCTTTCTGGCCTGCCAAGTTTCTGCTGATAGGTCTGCTTTATCTGTCTTCCCTTACAGGTTAAGGACTTTCCCCCCCTCTTGTTGCTTTAATAATTCTTTCCTTGTCTGTGTATTTTGTGAATTTGACTATGATATGTCATGGTGATGGTTGGTTTTTTTTTTAATCTAATGGGAGTTCTCTGTGTTTCCTGGATTTTGATGTGTGTGTCCTCCCCCAGATTAGCAAAGTTTTCCACTATAATTTGCTCACACAAACCTTCTGCCCCTTTTTCTCTCTGTTCGTCTTCTGGGACTCCTTCAATTCAGATGTTATTCCTTCTTTAATAAGTCACTGAGTTCTCTGTCTTGTATCATGCTCTTTGCCTTTGTTACCCTCTTTTTTTTTCTCGCTTCATTATTCTCCATAATTTTGTCTTCTATATCGCTGATTCACTGCTCTCCTTCATCCAATCTGCCGTCATGGCATTCATTCGAGATTGCATTGGTTATAGCATTTTTAGTTTCATCCGGATGAGATTTTACTTCATTTTTCTCTGCAGAGAGGGATTCTATACTTTTTTCAACTCCAGCCAGTATTCTTATCATCGTGGTTATAAATTCTAGTTCAGACATCTTGCTTATTATCTGTATTGAATAATCCCCTGGCTGCCATTTCTTCCTGTTCTTTCTTTTGGGGCAAATTCCTTCATTTTGTCATTTTAGAGAAAGAAAAATATAAATAAAATTAAAATTAAAAAATTAAAATTAAAAAATTAAAAACAAAACAAAAAAATCAAATAAAAGAAGCTAGATCCTAAATTTATTTTGGTCTGCTTGTTGAAAGCAGCTTGATAGAATAGAGAAAAAAGGGAAAGAAAAGAAAATTTAAAAAAAGGCAAGAAAAAATTTAAAAGTGAAAATGAAAATTTATATAACAAAATAGACTAAAATGAAATAAAATGAAATAGAATAAAAAATTAATAAAAAATAAAAAAATAATTAAAAAATAATTTTTAATTAAAAAAAGTAAATAAATTTTGTTTCTCTTTATGTGTCCAAGAAAAAGAAAAGAAAGGAACAAAAGAAGAAATAACTTAAACAAAGTCAGAAGCAAAGAAACAAACAAGCAAGCAAAAACCCAATAAACAAACCAGTGAACAAAATGAAACCTGAATAAAGTACACACAGTTTCCCCTGAAACTCAAACTATGAAACACTCTATAGTCCAAATGCTAAGCAGGCAGTGAGACTTGTGCTGGTCTTCCAAAAGATGTGCTTCAAGAGTGCAGAGAGCTTAGTGTAATGGCTCTGTTCTTCATTAGGTGGCGCTGCTTAGCTTATTGGGGTGGACCTTGTGGTGCACACGCAGGTATGCGTGTATGTGTGTGTTCAGGAAAGGTGGAAATGGCTTCGCCCAGCTCTTGGTCTCTGGCACCTGACCTCTAGCACCCCTCCTTGGTCTCAGGCCTCCATCCACTCGCCACCTCTACCCTGTTAGTGTCTAAAGCCTTCTGCCTGCCATGTAGCACTTCTCTCCAGAGTTTTATCTCAGATGGGGTTGTGTTTCAAAGCCCCTCACTTTTGAGACTCCTGTGACTTGGACCCACGCAGAAGTTGTCTCTGAGCAATGGCTGGATGCCAACTTGCCCCAGAAAATGTTCATGCAATTGTGCAGTGGCAGAGGTTCCGAGATTTTGATGAATCACAACACATAACCGGTGCCAGGTTTAATCACACTCTGGTGTCTTTGTCCCAATACCAGCAAATGTGGCTGCTCTCTGGGGTCCTCTGGGATCTTTGCCTGTGGGGAGGCCATATGACCTCTATCAAATGTTCTCCAAGCAGGAGAACCACTTCTCCCCATGTGACACACAGACTCCTTGGACCCTGATGCCTGCTCCTGGGGACTCACCCTATTTCCTCACCAAAGCATTGCCAGGCACTGAGCTCCGGAATTTCGGACTCTGCACTGCACTGTTTATAGCATCCTAGTGGTATTGAAGCCCTCTCCCTTCTCCCCGTCAGTATCTTTGGGGAACAGATTTTTTGCTGAGTCCCCTGTAAATGTTTTCACTCTCTCTCTCTCTCTCCAGCTATTTTCCGGGGTGGGGTGTTCCTTGCACATTCCCGGTGAGCTGCACTCTCTCCCTTCCCCTTTCTCTGTCCTTTCTTGGAAAAAACAGCTCCCTACCCTTTACAACTTTTCTCTCCCCCGGTTCACCTCTCCATACCATGTACCTGCTGAGATCTGTAGCTCAAGTTATGCACATTGTTGTGTTGATCCTCAGATCAATTTCCTAGGTGTGCAAAATGGTTTGGTGCTGATCTAGCTGCATTTCAGGGATGATAAAAGCTGAGACTCTCCATGCTGCTCTGCCATATTCCCCAAAACCTCAATAATGTTTTATTTATTATTTCCATTTTAATCCTTCAATCTGTTTCTTTTACTTTTCTCTGAACTTTGGTCAATACCTCTAGAAATATATTAAATATTAATTGTGTTATATTGACATAATTATATTTATAGATTTTTGTCTGTAGCTTTAAAGTTCCTACGGAAATGCCTTTTATTCCATTTTAAAATCATAAATATTTGTTAAATGATATTGTGTTTATTACTTAGGGTTACCTTAAAATAGTGCCACAAAGTGAGTGACTTGAAACAATAATTACCTTTATTTTCTCCAGTTCTAGAGGCTGGATGTCTGAAATCAAGGTGTTGGTATGGACATACTTCCTCCGAAACCTATAGGAGAGTGTCTTTCCTTGCCTCTGAGCTTCTGGTAGTAGTGATCAGTCCTTGGCCTTCCTTGGTGTATGGCCACATTGCTGCAATTTTTACTTCTGTTATCACATGGCACTCTTCCTGTGTGTCTCTGTCTTCTCTTTTTATAAGGGCATCAGTCATTTTGGAGTAAGGCCAAACCTACTCTACTCCAGTATGACCTCATCTTAATATGACCACATCTGCAAAGACTATTTCCAAATAAAGTTATATTCACAGGCTCTGGGGATTAGGACTGCAGCATATCACTTGGGAGAATACAAGTCAACAGTTATTAACTTTTTTGTGTCTGTGAGATAATGAAAAACTGTTCTCTGACTTTATTGCAAAGAAAGATAGACTTTAAATGGAAAGAAATTAGCACAGGAAAAAAGGTCACTTTGTAATTTAAAATGTAAATTCATCAAGAAGATACAAAAATTATAATTATCTCATAAAAATGGATGAATTTTATATTTTGTTTATATATGTTCAGTCCTTTGGAATTTGTTGATGCTTTCTGGCCAGCATATAGTCATATTTTATAAAAATGTTTACTTTTTAAAATTTTTATTTTAATTCCAGTTAGTTAACATACAGTGTCATATTAGTTTCAGGTGTACAATATAGTGATTCAACAATTCCATACATCACCTGGTGCTCATCACCACAAGTGTACTCCTCCATCACTTATTTCACCCATCTCACCACCCACCTCCCCTCTGGTAACCATGTTTGTTCTGTATAGTTAGGAATCTGTTTCTTGATTGTCTTCCTCTCTTTTCTACCCTTTACTCATTTGTTTTCTTTCTTAAATTCCACATATGAGAGAAATCACATCTCTTCTCAGACTGGCTTATTTCCTTTAGATTTATACTCTCTGGTTCCATCCATGTTGTTGCAAATAGCAAGATTTCATTCTTTTTATGCCTGAATAATATTCCACTGTGTGTGTGGAGACATCTTCTTTGTCCATTAATCAATCGCTTGACACTTAGGCTTCTTCTATAATTGTCTGTTGTAAATAATGCTGCTATGAACATAGGGGTACATGTATCAATTTGAATTAGTGTTATTGTATGGGAGTAAATACCCAGTAGAGTGATTAATGGATTTGGGGGTAGTTCTATTTTTAATTATTCAGGAACCTCCATACTGTTTTCCACAGTGCATGCTCCAGTTTGCATTCCCACCAATGGTGCATGGGTGTTCCTTTTTCTCCACATCCTCATCAATACCTGTTGTTTCTTGTGTTGTTGATTTTAGTCATTATGACAAAAATGTTTGTATTTGAATTATATATGTATTTAGTACATATTAGATATAGCGCTTTCTAAATATTATTTAGAAATAATATTTCTAAACAATAGGATGTTCTAATCGGGTTGTTTAGTTATCTGTGTTGTTACTGACTCTTTTCTCCTGAGTGATTTTCCTGTCAGTTACTGAGAGATATTTGTTACAGTCTTTTAGGATTATGGAGTTGCCTCTTATTTTCCAATTATCTTTTCAGTTATATCCTTTTTGTTTCATATAGTTTGAATACGTATTTTGAATTATTGTATAGTCTTTTTTTAATGTTTATTTTTGAGAGAGAGTCAGAGCGTAAACAGGGGAGGGGAAGAGAGAGCAGGCGACACAGAATCCAAAGCAGGTGCCAACTTGACAACAGAGAGTCTGACGTGGGCCTGAAACTCACAAACCATGAGATCATGGTTGGATGCTTAACCGCTTAATTGACTGAGCCACTCAGATGCGCCTTTGCTTGCTTGCTTGCTTGCTTGCTTGCTGGTTGTTTCTTTTTTTTAGAATTATTGTATAGTCTTGAAGATTGACTCATTAATATCAAATGTTGGTCTTTGTCTCTGGTAATGCTTCTTGTCTTAAAATGTACCTTATCTGATATTAGTAGAACATCCACTTTGTTTTGATTAATCCTTACAAGGTCCATCTTTTCTCCAAAATTTTATTTTCAAACTTTCTTTATTTTCATATCTAAGGTGTGTCTTTTTTAAAGAATTTTTAATACTGTTTTAAATGAAATGCAGATTCTATCCAAGCTGAGAACAAGTAAATCATCTAAAGATTCACAAAACAAAACAAAATATATACTGCTTGGAGAACATGGTTTTATGAGATAAAGTTAAATAGATCAATACTTATTCAAATACTCTTAGTTCTGGTGACATAGAAATTTTATTTTTTTAAAGCAGTGAGGCATTTACTAATTTACCATAATATAATATTTTATTATTTTCTATATTATTGTACAAACTAGCAGAGGGAAGAAATTTTTGCATTGAGATAAGTTAAGAAATATTGCAGTAGGATCAGGAGTGGTTTTATTAATGCACAATTGCAATGATTGTGACCATTACTGATAATGTGAAAGTAGAAGGACAGAAGAAATAGTAAATCCTTTCTGACCCAGAGGAAACAGAAAAAGGGATTTATTATACATTTTATTTTTTTAAAAAATTAGTGATTTAGGTAGAAATGATGTTTTTGAGGTTGAGAAACAAAATGCATTGAGATTAGTTTTAGTTTAGTTATTATTGACTGTGGGCTTTCCAGAAACAAAAAGTGCACATCAAGCAAAATTAAGTTTATTAGACTTCCAATAATAAAGGAGTACAGAAATTTAACATTTAAAAGCACCTTAGTGTTGCCTCAAATCAAGGAAATCAAAGGATATTTACAAGGCTTTTGGATGCAGGCTATGGTATTTTAAGGTAATTCTTGGATGGGGAAAAAGATGGTAGAGTTTTGGTATAGTTTATGGCATATTAGTTTTACATCAGTGGGCATACAAAAGAGAAGTGTTGAAGCAAATTCATGAACCTGCAGTTAGTAGATAAATAGTTCATTTATAGTAGTTAATGTAACTCACTAGATGTATTTTTCAGTATTTTATGCTTCTTCATCTCTGATGGCTACTGGTTCTCTGGCAAAAGAAAAAGGACAAACAAAAAACAACATAGGGAAGCAAATATACACCTAAAAATGACACACAAGTGGGGTGCCTGGGTGGCTTGGTCAGTTAAGTGTCCCACTCTTGATTTTGTTTCAGGTCATGATCTCGCAGTTCATGAGTCCAAGCCTAATAAGTTAGGCTCTGAGCTGACAGTGTGTAGCCTGCTTGGGATTCTCTTTCTCTCCCTCTCTCCCTCTCTCTCTCTGCCCCTCCTGCCTCTCATATAATAATAAGAAAACACAAGCAAACAAAAAACCTGTGCATTGGTTATTTTGGAAGGCAAAATGCCTCCTATTATCAGACCTAACACTTATTTTCAAAACAGCAAAGTTTATGTTTCACTGTGGGAAAGAAGTGTGCTAGAACAAAGAGAAGCCATGTGTACCATAGGAGAGACACCAGAATTGGGAGCAAACATGAATGGGGAATAACAAGGGGAAATAGAAATAGAACTAGGGACTGGGGGAATCCTATAATTCTTAATCGTGAACTTACTGTTGGTTTTCTTTTCTTATTTTTTTCCATTCATGATCTACTTTTCTACACTACAGTTAGTCCCATAATATAAGATATTGCCCTATTCTAAAATGCAACCACCAAGGAAAAATGACACTTCATGCTTTATAATTTCTTTACTGTGAATTGTAAATTATTTTTTAAAACCCTTTTCTGATGGAAAACAAATTATTCTATAACCTACTAAGTGGAGTTCAAACATTTCAATCACACAAAATACAGTGTTATATTATTTCAAGATTAGTACAAAAATAATGTTCACTTTCAAGTAACTATGTTAAAAATGGAGAGATTTGTTTGTTTTCATTTGTTAAACCATTTAAAAAATATCTTAATCATTTGAGAATGTCAAAATTATCAGAGGCTATATCTTCTGCACCAGCTCACAGAAGATATAAACTTTGGTGAAGTTCATATCTGTTTGGTAATGGGGTCTGGGAAAAACAAGCAAATCGTATTATATTCAAGTTAAATTACGGTGGAGTTCTATCATAAGAGTTTGGCCTCTACCTTGATAACTTAGTATGAAAGAGCTGTTTAGCAATTCTGTTCTTACATTCTTCATCTGTAAAATACAAATAGTAGCATAAATGATGATGAACCATGAAACGTTTTCCACTGATGCTCATAGTAAGGTCTTCCCTTACAGACTCTTCCCTTTACATTCTTGCTAAACTCAAATTGCCCAACCAATGATTACTAAACTGAATCTTGCTGTCTGTGCATCCTGTTCTAAGATTAACAAAATCTCAGTATGCACACACCTTCTGAGATTTATTTTTAATTGAAGATTAGTTGACATACAGTATTGTATCAGCTTCAGGTGTACAACATAGTGATTCAATATTTATATACATTATTATGTAACCACAATAAGTCTAGTTAATGTCACCATACAAAGTTGTTACAATATTATTGACTATATTCCCTTGCTGCACATTACATCCCCATATCTTATTTATTTTATAACTGGAAGATTGTACCTCTTACTCCTCTTCACATATTTTGTCCACCTCACCACTACTGTCCCCTCTGGAAACCATCAGTTTGTTCTCTGTATCAATGAGTCTATTTCTATTTTGGTTGTTGTTGTTATTTGTTTGTTTTCTTTCATAGATTTCACATACAAGTAAGAACCTACAGTATTTGTCTTTCACTGTCTGACTTATTTCATCCATCCAGGGACTTATTAGGTCCATCCATGTGGTTACAAATGACAAGATTTTGTTCTTTCTTACTGCTGAATAGTATTCTATTGTTTATATAAACTACATCTTCTTTATGCGTTCATCTATTGATGGACATTTAGATTGTTTTCATATCTTGCTCATCATAAATAATACTTTGATGAACAAGGATGCATGTTTTTTCAAATTGTATTTTTTGTTTTCTTCAGATAAATACCTAGAGTTAGAATTGCTGGGTTGTATGGTAGCTCTATTTTTAATTTTTTGAGGAACATCCATACTGTTTTCTATAGTGTTACACCAATTTACATTCCCACCAACCAGTGTACAAGCATCCTCTTTTCTCTACATCCTTGCCAACACTTGTAATTTCTTGTCTTTTGGATACTAGGCACCTTGACAGGTATGACGTTCTATTTAATTCTTCTCATTGTGGTTTTGATTTGCATTTCCCTGATGATTAGTAATATTGAGCATCTTTTCATGTGTCTGTTGGCCATCTGTATTGTCTTCTTTGGAGAAAGATCTATTCAGGTCCTCTGCCCATTTTTAATGAGGTGTTTTTTTTTTTTTATTGAGTTGTCTGAGTTTTTTTTATATATTTGGGGTGTTAACCCCTTATAGGGTATGTCATTAGCAAATATCTTCTTACATTCAGTAGATTACCTTTTCCTTTTATTGATGGTTTCCTTTATTATGCAAAAGCTTTTTAGTTTGATATAGTCCCACTTGTTTATTTTTGCTTTTGTTGTCTTAGCTTGAAGACACAGATACAAAAAAAAAATATTGCCAACACGGCATCAAAGAGCTTACTTCCTGTTTTCTTCTAGTTTTATGGTTTCAGGTCTTCCATTTAAGTCTTCCATCCATACAATTTATTTTTAAATAAGAAAGTGTTCTAGTTTCATTCTTTTGTGTGTAGCTAAAATTCAGTTTCTTCAACACCATTTATTAAATAGACAGACTTTTCCCCAATACATATTCTTCCCTTCTTTGTCATAGATTAATTTACTATAGGAGTATAGACTTATTTCTGAGCTCTTTATTCTGTTTTACTGATCTATGTGTCTGTTTTTGTACCAGGACCATACTATTTTGATTACTATAGCTTTATAGTATAGTTTGAAATCTGGGAGATTGATAGTGCCAGCTTTGTTGTTGTTTTCCCTCAAGATTGCTCTGACAATTTGAGGTCTTTTGTAGTTCCATACAGATTTTAGGATTACTGTGTCTAGTTCTGCAGAACAAATGCCATTGTTATATTGATAGAGATTGCATTGGATCTGTAAATTGCTTTGAGTAGAATCGACATTTTAACAATATGAATTCTTCTAATCCATGAGCACAGTTTATCTTTCCATTTGTTTGTGTCATCTTCAGTTTTTTTCATCAGTGTATTCTAGTTTCAGAATACAGATCTTTTATCTGCTTGGTTAAATTTATTCCTACATAATTTTTTGATATGATTGTAAATGGAATTGTTTTCTTATATTCTCAGAGCTTATTATTAGTATATAGAAATACAACAGATTTCTGTATATTGATTTTGTATCCTAAAACTTTTCTGAATTCATTTATTAGTTCTAAGTGAATAATTCTGAGAACAAAACTAAATCTTGACTGACCTTCCTGACTTATAAATCTGTATGCTAATTATTCCTTCCCAATATCCATCTTGCAGTGTTCTCACATTGAAAAGTTTTTAATGAAGGCTTAAACTAATTGATTTTGATTTAGTTTTTCTCATCCCATAGATTTAATGCCTGGGAAATATTGATAAAGATAGGACATGCCAAGAAAACTATTTCTCCTTTATTATAGGCCTCTGTGGCTGGAAAGTGTGGTAAGTTCTTCACCTGTCTGGTATTTTACCATTTTGTGTCAGTGTGCTGCTCAAACCTTTATGTCATCACTATTATCATCTTTGGATGAGATTCCTCTACTTGTTTTTATCACTGCTAGGACCCTTTAAGGTGAGGCAAGAGTGCAAGGATTTGATAAGGGGGAGCTCACTTGTATTTTTCATTCCTCACCACTGGAAGGCAATAGACAACTGTCAGTTGGAAAGCTGACAACAAGCTGGTGCACTATTTGCGTAGGTGCCTCTACCTCCAATTATTTGAACACTTCAAGGCATTTCACTTGGAGAATTCATAATTATAATAGCCATTTTGAAGAAATTTTGATGTAAAAATTTTGTTTATTTGAAAGGTGTCAAGACACAAAGGCTACAAATCTGGTAAGGAGGTTGCATCGCCATATCTATCTAAAAAGGAGATCATTTGAGAGAGAGGTTATTTTACTTAAATAATCTCTATTAACTCTTCTGTGAGAGCCAGTATGTGTGTATGTTCAGGTTTCAAAATGGGCTTTCTATCTGTAATCGTTCTTTCTTGCAGAGGGTTGATAATTAACTTGTAAGAATAATAATTCCACATTTGTCTAAAATAAGCTTCTTCTTAATTTTCCTCTATGTATGTATGTGCATATGTGTTCTTCTTCCGTTTTTTCCTTCTCTTTGGTTATTTTGTATATTAGTCGTATTCTTTGTTATTATGGTTGCAATCTTAAGAATATATACATATCTGGATACATATTCAAATGTTTCATAAAGAAAGACAAATTATTGGGTTGCCTCGGTGGCTCAGTCAGTTAAGTGTCCTACTCTTGATTTTGGCTCAGGTCATGATCTCATGGTCTGTGAGTTTGAGCCCCACATCAGACTCACATTGACAGTGTGGAGCCTGCTTGGGATTCTCTCTCTCCCTGTCTCTGCCTTTCTCTCTCTCTCTCTCTCTCTCTCTCTCTCTCTCTCTCTCTTTCTCTCTCTCTCTCTCTCCCTCTCTCTACCTCTCTCTACATTTCTCTCTGCCCTGTTTGCATGCTGTCTCTTTCAAAATGAATAAACTTTAAAAGAAAATAAAAGGAAAGCAAATTATTTTGCTATTATTTTTTGCTTAAAAAATAGTCTATATTAAAAAAATCTTCAATTGAGCATGTAATAGAGTGATAGCTTTGTTAGCTAGTGATAGATCAGAAAAAGCTCTCTGTCGAAACAAGAGTACTTCTAAACAAGATCTAAGGAGTAGTTGCACTTTAGTTTATGTATACTTATGAATTATATTAATAATGTGTACTGTATCTGATCAATTTTTGAATCTTTAAACAAATTAGCATTATTAGGTATATTGATGCAAATATCCATCTCCTTCTACATTTTATGTAAAATTAACATCAATCACTATTAACATTAACCACTATTCTAGTATATGCAATACTAAAATTAAAACATTTAATTTTAATAAATTCTCTACATTGACTTCTGAGGGTCAAATGAGCTGTCATTAATTTTCACAAATATATATGATTTTGAATATAAAAAATTGTAATCAAATAACTTGTGAAAATGGATGTCTTTTTAAAAGGTTAACCTCATGAATAAATTCTTAAAACATTACTGGTACGGGCACCACACCTGGGTGGCTTAGTCAGTTAAGTGTCTAACTCTTGATTTCAGCTCAGGTCATGATCTCATGGTTCACAAGTTTGAGCTCCTCATTGGGCTGTGCACTGATAACATGGAGCCTGCTTGGATTATCTCTCTTCTCTCTTTGGCCCTCTCCTGCTTGTGCTCACAGCTAGCTCGCTCTCTCTCTGTCTCAAAATAAATGAATACACATTTTAAAAATATTACCTATAATAAGAGCCAACTTTTTATTTCAATTATAATTTTCATATTTTTAAGTAATTTTAAGACCTTACACTAATATTAGATTGAGTATATGAACATTTTCAAATTAAGAAAAAATTATAAACCTCAGTGTCTAAACTTTTTATTTACCCTATTCTTATACATTGTAGAATGTGCAAATGCCTTTTGATAATGCTATATATATATGTGTTTATTTTCCTTATTTACTTTAACATTTGTGAAGTTGATATAAAATATACGCTTACAAAAATAAAGAATTATGGAGTTTGTGATTTTCTATCTTCCAGTTTTCTCTGTCTCTGAAGGGAAGAAACAAGTATTGATAACTTTGGTTAAAGGTGTTAATAAAAAAGTGTTTGGGACTATGCTTAGCATAATAATTACAGGGAGACATGAATATATACAAGATAATAGATATGGTTTGTATATTTTTCAAAGATGACATTACAGTTAATTGATATAGGAATTGTAATATAAATATGCATTGGCTTAATATGTTGATAAAATCATGTATAATGTAACCTAAAATATGATTTATGAAGGTATGATTAATATACCTTAATATAAAACCATGAATGTGTTAAAATTTTGGTTTATTTGACTCAATGTTAATCTCTTTATTCATAAGGAAAAGTTTATAATTTTTTTAATGTAAAATATTATATATAAGAAGGGCTAGAATTTCTTTCTTTCTGTAAAACAACATTATTCCTTGCCAGGAAAATAATCTGTTATTCTTTTTAAAGTTATGTTCCTTATAATCATTGTTCCCAATATTTTCCAATAACTATTTATTCTAGTCATTTTTTCTTGAATATTACTTTCCTCCTTTCAAGATCAAATTCAAAAGAGTATGAAAGGTAGTAGAATATGTCACCTCAAAATATGACTGTAGGAGTTCAGGACATGCCACCCCACAATATGCCACTTTGGTACATTATTTTCAGTTGTAGCGCTCTGACAACAACAAACGCAGGGAGAATCTTTCTTTGAATTCCTCTTATCTGCCTAAAGATAGATCCTCCAAAAGGAACTGAATTGTCATAATCCCCTTCCCTGGAGTTTGTCAACCAGGGAAGACTGACTGCTATCACAGGAGAGGAGACTAGAAGTCAACACCACCCTCAGACAAATACTGTTACAAACTATCATATCTCCTATCTATTTCTCTAAGGGCCCATTCAATTTTCCTGAAAACTGTATCTTCTCTTCTAAGAGGCCTATATCCACCCCCTTTCCTTTCTCTGTTAAGATAGTAAATACTATCCTAAATTTTAAAGCTATATTTTTGAATTATTCCTTTTTCCTGGCTATCTCCTAATATATACATGTACTATACATGTTACTAAACTTCTGTTGTTTTTCTCCTGTTAATCTTTTTTTTTTTTTTTAAATAAGAGTCTCAGCTAAGAGCTCAGACAAGGTAGAGGAAAAATTAGTTTCCTTCCCTATAATAGATACAACTATTAAGATGTCCGTTATGTATAAAACTCTTTGTGGGTTTCCTGGAATAGTCACCAGGTTATAAGAAGATTTGCTTCTTTGCCTTTTAAAAAGAAGAACAATATAAATAGTTAAGTTTGATTGTTCTTTTCCAAATTTTAAGTAATTTCTAACTAAATAAGGAATGAAAAACCTAACAGACTATGAGAAACATGTAGTCTTCATAATTTTATTATGTGAAAGTAAAATATAGTAATACAAATATGTTTAAATAATTGTATACCTCTCAGTATAAAATAAGCATACTCAAATTCAAGTATACAATCTGGTACAAAAACTGTCTTTAAGTTAATTTTTGTTTCTAAATATTAATAATATCTCAGGTGCAATTAGTGGCAATGTTTATTATGTTTTATTATTACATCAGAGGCCCTAGAGATGGTCAATATCTGCCAAGTTTATATCTGATGATTTCCTGGGTAATCACTGACTAAATCATTATGTGTTAATTGTGTGTTATTCTTCTACAGAGCATTCCTATTTTTCCATGCTTTTATTGCTGGCTAACAAAATAATAGAAACAAACAGATTAAAATCTTAAATCAGCATAGATAGGGCAATTTCACTTAAAATTTTTGAGAATATTTCTAGCATTTGTTCTATCATCCAAACTTAACCCTGGCAAAATTGTAAAGATGAGACCCAAGTAAGAACCAATCCATAAAGATCATTTGAACATTAGCAAATGCATTTTATTTTTTTTTAATTAATTAATTATTTTTTTTTAATGTTTTTATTTATTTTTGAGACAGGGAGAGACAGAGCATGAACAGGGGAGGGTCAGAGAGAGGGAGACACAGATTCTGAAACAGGCTCCAGGCTCTGAGCTGTCAGCACAGAGCCTGATGCGGGGCTCGAACTCACAGACCGCGAGATCGTGACCTGAGCTGAAGCCGGCCGCTTAACCGACTGAGCCACGCAGGCGCCCCAGAAAATGCATTTTAAACAACTGTCTTAATCCAGTGGATTTGCTTTCTTGGTCAGGACTAGGAAAGATAAGTAGGATATTAAGGGGACATCTCACGGTCTATTAATGATCCTTTCTTATGTTGCTTAGCAATGATGAGGGAGCAGAAGGCAACCAGACGCCCCACAAACACCCCACCGAGGGGTGGGATATGTGTGATACTCCTCAGGTACTCCTGGCTGCATCAGAACAAAGGAAAAGGAAAAACAAATGGTTTAATGATGAGATCAGTCATGAAGGACATGAATCTCCATTAGTTTACATATGTCTTAGTAAATTATGAGAAAAAGGCAATCTTATCAATAGCCCTATCTCCAGAAACCTATAGACTCAGATTCCTGGAGCCCCAGCATCACCCTTCCCTCCACAGTAATGTGGGGAACAAAGGCAAGAAGGAAATGACAGATAAAATTAAATTTTTTTAAAACCTGCAGCCCACTGACAAATACTTGAGGCAAACACAGAGCCTAGTTCTCCAGGAACCCCCTACTGTCCTATTGTTAAACCTTACTAAAGGAAAAACAACCTTAGCTTCACAATAGCTAGGCCTCTGGTATTTTAGGAGTCTTCTTTAGCACATGAAAGTCCTTCTGGAGGCCTCTCTTTTCCCTTTGCCTCCCCCAACTCCATAGTATACAACCAGTCACTCCTCACAACCCCAGTGCTGCTCTTTCTGCTCATGGGTCCTGTCCCTGAGATGAGATTTTGGAGTGGTGGTGGTAGGGGGTGGTGGTCCAGAGTCGACTGACAAGAAAGAACTCTTGAAGACGTCTTTGGTGAAAAAGGTGGTTTTATTAAATCACGGGAACAGGATTTGTGGGCAGAAAGGGCTGCACTGGGATTGTGAAAAGTGACTGATTATATACTATGGAGTTGGGGGAGGTAAAGGCAAAAGTCATGGCTCCAGAAGGACTTTGGTGTGCTAAAGAGGACTCAAAGATACCTGAGACCTGGCTATTGTCAAGTTAAGGTTGTTTTCCCTCTAGTAAGGCATTAACATAGAACAGTTGGGAGTTCTGGAGAAATGTTATACTGTATATTTGCCTCAAGTATTTGCCAATGGGCTGCAGTTATGAAGAAATTCAATTTTACTTGCCATTTCCTTCTTGCTTTTTTTTCCCCACATCACTATGGAGGGGAAGGTGATATTAGGGCTCCATGAAACAGTCCATAGGTTTCTAGAAATTAGGCTTTTAATAAGATTGCTTTTTTCTCCTAATTTACTAAAATTGTATAAACTGATGGAGTCTCATGTCCTGCATGACTGTGATCTCTATCACTTAACCATTTGTTTCCTTTCCTTTCCTTTGTTCTTGAGAAACCAGGAGTGCCTGAGGAATATTACACATATCCCTATTTTGGGGAGTGGGGGGGGGCAGGCAATGTGCTAGCTTTTACTTGACCCTAGCTTGCCTTATGGTCCTTCATCATCACCTGTGCTTTAATAAAATCACCTTTTTTGAACCAAAGATGTCTTAATTCTTTCTTGGCCATCAGCTCTGAACGCCCATCACTCCAAAACCCCACCAGCAGAGTATTCCCATATCTTATTCTGCCCAGAGTCTTAAATGTTTCTTTGTAATTACTAACTGCTAACTCCAGAGATGATGGCCACCATCACAGAAAATCAAAATACCAAATTTTAGTTATCCTTCAAGAATCTTAGCATCTGAATGTTTCTCCTTATCCCTTATTGCTAAATGCAAATTAAGAAGCCAATGGATGAAATTAAGTTCCCATTTTCCTGTTTCTATGTCTTGTCTCATGATTAACATACCTTGTTTTCCCCATATTTTTCAAGAATATGAGCAGTGAACAATTCACAGAACAATATTAAACTTTGAGCGGCCCTTTTTAATCAGCCTTATAAAATCTTTCAGCTACTTACTTCCTGCAGATACTCATTTTTAGCTTTTCCCCATATTTCAGCATTCTTAAATACTTGAGTTAATGACTTTAGTTGTTTCTTTTTCCTCTTTCAGTGTAATACTTACCTTACAGAATTGTTGTTAATGTAAAATATGTATGTAAATTATTTAGCACAGAACAGGCTTTACAGATGACCAGCTAAAAATGGTAATAATACTGTTGATGCCAATAATTAAACAACATCCATAGCTGGATTTCATTGGATGATGATGATGATGATACCAATGAAGTCTAGGAAAAGTAAACAGTAAATAATTAGGTAGCAACTCAGAGCAAGCAAGGAAATAATTAGGTAGCAACAATGGAACAGTGAACTTTATGAGTATAGACCAGACCCAAAAAGAGGGCAATTTGCCAGCAGCAAACTGAAACGTAAAACAGCAGATTACTTTGGAGATTTTAAATTAATATTTTCATTAGTAATATCGCACAGTGTTGTGGATTTCAGGTCATCATGTCTTTACTGATGTTCCTCCCAAATTACCTGCAGACATTTTTGAGGAGAGTGAATTTTATTGGTTTCTTGTTTCTGTGCCAACCCTCTAGAAACAAATGAGATTTTTTCCTGCCATACAAGCCTCTGACATTAGGATAGAAATACTAACGAAGCAATTTATGTCCTTATTGTAACAGGCTAAGTCTAAAAATTTGTAGAGTCTTTATACCAAGTTTTGTAGTGTTAAGTAAAGGACTTACACATTTTTGAGAAAATGTTTAGATTCAGAGAGTGGATTTATTTTTAAAGTGCTTAAGGAAACTTATGGAGTATGTGAAACTCCAAACCACTGAAAGGCCAATCTTGCCTTGAGGGCACAGACCCATTAGCACTTGTTCAGGGTCCCATTCTTTTCCCAGGAGAAGATCAAACTTGAAAAATAAGAAATCAGTGGTCATTAATTCTTTGCATTTGTAAGAGAAGTTGCTTCTGAGCTTTATTCTTAACTCAATCCACCTGAGATCTAGATTTCTTAAGTGAATTGACCTTTAGTCTGGTAGCCAGAGTCTTTATAGAACTGTATAGTAGTTCAAGGTTTAGAGAGGTTGGATCTGTTCTTAGTGGAGTTATCTCCGGACTTCAAGAGGTAAATGCGTGTTAAAATTTACTAGGGCAAAGCAGTTTCTAAGGGATACCTTTTGTAATGTGATTGTCTGAAGATTTACTGGGAAATGTTACCCGTGTCTCTCTGTATTATAAATTAATTGAACCACATATGTAAGTGGACTCAGTTAATTCAGATTATTAATATTATTCAGATAAAGTGATTGCAAATTAAACGCTAAGGTTTTGTGTTTAAGTACTTAATTTTGTTCAGGTTTTATGGTGCTAACAACTTTTGTTAGCTTCTCTGTTACATGACCAAAATATAGTTACCTCCTTTCGTGTAAATGCATACTATTTCTTCATTGAAAGGGTGAGGTGTTTTGTTTTGTTTTTTTTTTTCCACCATCTTTGAATATAGGCTGACTTTTGTAGGTTGCTAGACCAATAGATACAACAGAAATGACAGTATAGCTAAGTCATAAGAAGTTTCACAGCTTTTGCCTGGACCTCTTGGAATGCTTTTTCTTAGAAAACTTGTACTGGGAGACATCAGACAGCATGGTAAAAATTGGAATAATTCAGGCCATTTTAGAGGAAGAGATACCATGTGTAAGGAGAGAGAAGCAAAGAGACATCAAGACACTAGACATAAGAGTTTAAAAATCCTGTTCTAAGTGGATCCTGCAGTCTTAGCCACAACAGAAACCCAACCCCTGAGCCACAAAATTATGAACAAAATGAAATAGTTATATTAAGTGACTAAATATTGGGCTGATTTTAACGAGATTGATAGCTATAAGAGAATTGGGTAGTAGATCTAATTCCATAACAAAACCTAAAACAGGTTGCATTGCTTTGAGATTGTCAGTCAGAAGTTGGTAGAGCTTTGAGGAGACTTCTGGTGATTATTCTGAAGATGAGTGAGGAAATGTTATTGGAAGTGGGAGAAAGGGGATTTTACAATGTAGTAGAATAGATTTTTGGCAACACTGTCACCTGTAATAAAGTGGAAAATAGCAAGGGTAAATAATAAAGCTTTGTTCTGGCATGGAAAATTTCCAGGTAGTATCTAGAAAGTTTCAATAGTCTCTTCTACATGCCTGTTTATAAAATAGAGAACAGAGATCAGCTAAAGAAGGAACCATTCAGTTTTTGAGAAGAATTTTAATTTTTAAAGTATATTTGTTTATTTTGAGAGTGAGAGTGTGTGTGAGCGTGTGGGCTAAGGGGCAGAGAGAGAGGAAATGAGAGAATCCCAAGCAGGCTCCATGCTGCCAGTGCAGAGCCAGACCTGGGACTTGATTGATCCCACAAACTGGAAGATCATGACTTGAGCTGAAATCAAGAGCTGGACACTTAACTGACTGACCCACCCAGATGCCCCAGTTTTTGAGCAAAAATTTTTAAAAATATGCAGAGGACCCAGGACTTGCTGGTTTCAGAAAATTTTCATCTCCATTACTTCTTTGCTAGAGATTTTCAAGGTAAAAAGAGAAAGAATCTAATTTAGTGTGGAACAAACAGTAGGCTTTGGGGTCACTTTTATGAAAGAATGGCTTCAGTATCCTTTGTTGATACCTCTGGAAGATTTGAGGATACCTCTAGAAGATTTAAGGCCATCCCTGTTAAGACTTCGTAGAATCTTACAAGATGTTCTCAGACCCTCTCTGCCACAAAAGCATGCCTCTAAGAATCTTAAGGGCATGCCACACTGACCCTTTTAACCAGATAAAAACACTTGTAAGAATCTTAAGGGAAATACTGCATACCAACTTGACTTTTGAGCCAAATCAGAACAGAACTTGTCTTGAAATGAAATGTGGATATGATTTTCATATAATGGAGTGGATTAAAATCTGATACACTACAGGCTCACAAAGTCTTAAACACATTATATCAGCTTCAACAAAAAGGAACAGAGATAATATAAAATGCAAATAAGTCTTTGAGCCCTTAAACTTGTGTATACAGGAAACATACTGAGAAGCTTATTTCATTATGATCATGGTCTGTTTCCTATGGAAAAGAAGGAGAGAACCAAGAACTCAGAATGTGGAACAAAGAGACCTAGAATAATCATCAAGAAATTGGAGACATGGGCTAGGCTGGTGTGGGTGTGAAAGATGAAATATCTTAAAGGATAAAATATTCTCTTTATCAAGGGGAGACAGAAGGAGGCTGATGCACACAAGAGACACCAATTAAGTAAGTGAGAAGGCCATCTCAGAAGTGGATCATCCAGCCCTAGTAATGCCAGGCAAGCGGAGCCCTCTCAATATCTGATGCATAAAATGATAAGCAATGTTGTTTTAACACATTTAAGTTTTTGGAATATTTTATTATATATTGATAAATAAATAGGTAATTGGAGCTTGCCTTTCTTTACTATATTTAGTATAATTAGTATAATTATGAATTAACCTCCCTTGAATCAGTAGAATATGAGACTTAAATCAGAGCTGCAATACTCAATGCCCCTCAGGGCTTCACAGCATAAGCAAAGTTAGTTACTATCTATGTTCTCAACAAAGTAGTGTTAAATGAATGAGCTCCTTGAACTTCTGCTTTGAGAAGACATTCTCAGCATATTTATTGGCTTTTAACTGTTATCATCCTGAAGATAGACACTTTGGTAAGTCATTTGGAATTCAGTGCTTACTACAGTACAGGGAGAGTGTTAATATTATCCTCACAATAACACTTGTTGACATTATTGTTGAAAGTTAGGTTCCTTGGGGTAGGTTAGCAAGAAGGATGTTTATAAGAGACTGCTCTTGAGATCAATATCTCCGAAAGGAAAAAGATTGAAACAGGAGTGAAGAGAGGGAGGTGACTTGTCATATACTTTAACCAGCAGTGTTGGTTTACACCATGGAGAGCACTGGAATTGACTTCTTCTAGTCAAATCAATACATCCTTTCAGAGACTACTGTAATTGTTTATTATAGTTTTTTATAAATTGCAAATTAATTTGACAAGACCAACCTGCATAAACCTTACTAGCAAAGTTGAAAAATTCTCACAGAAAAAAATTACAAAACAGTCCCGAAGTATGCAAGTGAAAAGAATAATTGAATACCAAGATTTATGATTTTATAATAACTTCTGTATAATCTTTTCCAATTTAAAAATTAATAAATTGCTTGTGATCTGGAAAGCTGCAGTTTATTTGTAATACATTTTAAATTTCTATCACTTCTAGTCACTTGTCTCTATGTGTTTTTATAATAGAGAAAACAGTATGTAGTTCTGAGTTACCTGGAAATCTCAGGATTGTGGTAATTAATAATTGTGCTAATATTCTTAATCCTAATTTTTAATCATCTATAAATACATAAAAATTCAGCCCAAGTATTTTCAGTCTTTTACCTTTATTCAGACAGCCTTTTTAAAAATAGGAATATTTTCAACACAATTTTTTTTTTGAAAAAGCTATTTTTTTAAATATTTATTTTTAAAGTATTGCCAAATTTGGATGTGGCAATTAGGCCACCTCAGTAGAATTCAGTTTCACTGTATAATATAAATGTATCTAATCAAAAAATAGGAATGAGGGGCGCCTGGGTGGCTTAGTCGGTTGAGTGTATGACTTCTGCTCAGGTCATGATTTCACAGTTTGTGAGTTCGAGCCCCACATCGGCTCTGTGCTGACAGCTCAGAGCCTGGAGCCTGCTTCGGATTCTGCTTCTCCCTGTTTCTCTGCTCCTCCCCTGCTCACACGCTGTCTCTCTCTCAAAAATAAATAAAGATTAAAAAAAAATAAAAATAAATAGGAACGATATGAAAATATTTTTCAAAATGTATTGCAAGGAACAGTTGTTAGAATTTCAGAATTAAAATTTGTACCATATGGAAACTCCCATCAATCATTCAATTTGTTTCCTCCATAACTTTTTGTAGCAATAAGTTTCAGTGTATTTCTATAACATGGTCTTGTTTACAAGCTTTCTTTTCTTTCCTTTCCTTTTCTTTTGTTTTTAAACTTTTTTCTATGTTTATTTATTTTGAAAGAGAGAGACAGCATGAGCAGGGGAGGAGCAGAGAGAGAGGGAGACAGAGAACCTGAAGTGGGCTCCAGGCTCTGAGCTGTCAGCACAGAGCCTGATGCCGGCTGGAACTCATGAGCGGTGAGATCATGACCTGAGCTGAAGTCGGAAGCCCAACAGACTGAGCTACCCAGGTGCCCCACAAGCTTTATTTTCAATAATTAAAAGTTTCTAAAACTAAAAAAAAGATGACTTCTTTTTATTTCTTGTACATTGACATCTTTGAAGATTTCCAGCCAGTTTTGAAACAAATGTGATCAAATGTAGAGAACTCACTTATGAAAGGTTCAATAGAATTACAGTCTACTGAAGTTGATTTACAAAATACCCTTTAGCAATTTCAAAACTTTCTAAAATTTAATTGATGTCTGGCAAAGTGAAAATGCGTATTGCTGCACTAAAGAAATGATGATGATGGTGATGATGATTGAGCAACTTCATCACAAAAAAATTATGTATTTCAGTGATTTCTGTATGTATACTTTGACAATTACAGATTTTGTTTCAGTTGCAAAAATATCACTGCTCATTTGGATGCAGTTATGAATTATTTTTTCACATGACCAATTTCAACCACATTGGCTGAATAGAATTTGCAATTTAGAAAAAAAAATGTTCTTATCAAAATTCTATGAGTCACTGAAATTTGTTAGTGTTAATATTATTACTGATAGTATTACTACATAATACAATTAATTTTACTCAATGGACAACTTTTTAACTGAATTTACAAAATTTCAAAATCATGTACAGTGAACTTCCAAAAGCTTTACTTTTATTTGATTTATTGGATAAAACATTAAATTATTACTTGAAAATCTTCCATGTTTTTCTACTTGATACATCTATTAGTATAAATCTGGCACCATTTAAGTGTTTGTGAATGGCTTCTCTTGTAACTGATGCTATAGCAATAATTGAGATTTTTTTTTACTTAAAAAAAAAAACTTAGGAATCAAAAAGACCAAAATTAATTTGGAAGAAAAATTATTTACTAAGAAATAAGTCATAAGTTAGAGTGATATGAAAATGCATATTTTGCAACTATATATGGTAAAATATCATTTTGCTTCTTTTCAGGTTTTGTGAAACCTTTATATTTATTATAATTTTGCTGAGAAATAGAAATTTAGTTCTTAATTTTTATTTGATTTCATCCTAACTTTTGAACCACTGGCACCTAAAATCCAAATTAAAAAAAAAATGGCATTAAACATAAAATAAACCATTGCAGATTTATACCACTCATGGAATTGATTAAACTGCTTTTATAAAAACATTCATATTTTTCTCTGCTTGTTCTATGGTGGTACTGTTCACTTCATCTCTCACATATATTGCACATATGTCTGATGTATAATTTCCCACATTTCCTACTGACTGCACTAACAGGTAGCTTGGCAACTTCCTGCATCTCACAAACATAGGCCATGACAGAGTTGGCTGGCACAGGTGGTTTACAAGGACATGGTGGTTGAATAATTTTCCTACTACTACACAAGGCTGGAATGAGTTAGTTGCTTCTAGATTATATTATCCCTTAGCACTATATTTTTTATCAGCAAGTGCCCTCAGGAAAAGAATGATGAGTTATCTTTGCTCATTTTTCAAATTTAATCACATGTTAAATTGATAACTCTTACTGAGCATATATCATATACACTAGTAGATGATGCCAGGTAATGAGAGGAATCACTAAAGATCTACTAAACCAATTCTTATTTATTTTATCTAATTCTTATTACTACTTTATTTTTAAAAAATGAAAAATTGGGGATAATTCCTAAGATGGACAAGTGCTCTTCCAGGAATACAGCCATAAACTAGGACTTTAGAAGGCAAACAGAAAAGCCCATCAGACTATTTATAAGAATCCTGAAGTGTCTTCAATTATTTATAAAGCTATAATATTGAAGAGAAGAGATTAAGTCAGTATATGTTCTCAGAAATAGAACAAAGGGGAAGGGCCAGGAGCTAATTGAGTTCAGGTTTTGGTTAAAGGAATGAAATGTATTTTAACAGTTGGAGCTATCCATACATAACGTTTAATATGTTGAAAGTTAATATTTTATATTTGTAAAAATATTAAGGTAGAGGGTAGATGAACATCTACTCTTAATATTGTAGAGGAGATTCCTAATTTGGGTAGGAGTTTGGAAATGGTGCCCTCTGTACAATCTACAGGTTTTTATTACCTACAATGAACAGTAATGTGCATTGGTATCCCACTACAATGCAATTTACTTTACAGTAGATTCAGTAAAAGTTACTCAACTATGCCTTCATGCTAAAAAGCAATGAGGCAATCAAATGAACCTATTGTAATTTGTCTGGTTATGGAATTACCTTATAGCATAGAAAACCAAGGACAGAAAAAGGGCATGAGGCCCAAAGTAGGAAGTGGCAGAATTAGAGAGAGGTGCTG
>NW_024412403.1:37931032-37935107 GCF_014898765.1 Herpailurus yagouaroundi | reverse complement strand
TTTTTTTTAACTTTCCTCAAAATGGATACAAGAAAAAATATAAAGTTTTGTTATTTTAATGTTGGATTTCTACACACAATATTCCTTGACTAAGACCATCTTTTTTAAAAAATCTGGACATTTTGACTGCTTCTAAAATATATTAAAGATTCAAATTGAGGGGCGCCTGGGTGGCTCAGTCGGTTGGGTGTCCGACTTCGGCTCAGGTCATGATCTCGCAGTCCGTGAGTTGGAGCCCCGCGTCCGGCTCTGTGCTGACAACTCAGAGCCTGGAGCCTGTTTCAGATTCTGTGTCTCCCTCTCTCTCTGACCCTCCCCCATTCATGCTGTCTCTCTCTGTCTCAAAAATAAATAAATGTTAAAAAAATTTTAAAAAAAGATTCAAATCAATAAGTTCTATAGGTATTTGTTTTAATATATTTATGTTCTTGTATATATCAATGGTTATGTACTGAATGTGTCCTCACAAAATTCATTTGTTGAAATACTACCCCCAAATGTGGTATTAGGAGGTATAATGACTATGGGAGGTGATTAGTTCCTGTGGATGGTGTCCTTAAAAAGGAATTAGTGCCCTTCCAAAAGAGACCCCAGGGAGTTTTCAAGAACCTTCTTAAATGAAGGACACATCCAGAACTTGGAAGTCTGTGAACCAAGAAGCAGGTCCTCAACAGGCACCAAATTTGTTGGCTCCTTGATCTTGGACTTTCAGACTCTAAAACTATGAGAAATTTCTGTTGTTTCTAAGCTATGCAGTTTGATAATTTCTTATAGTAGCCCTAATGGTCTGAAGCACTAACATTTTATCTATACCATATTTATGGTATAGGAATCATGTTTTCCTCCAAAAAATTTTTCTTCTTCCCCTCCTAAATCATCATGCAGCATATGATATTAGAAATCTTTATAGATAGATGATATATAGATAGATAGAGAGAGAGAGAGAGAGAGATGATAGATGATAACTGAAATGTTTCTTGAAGAGTTGTAGATTTTAGTTTTGTTGACTGTATGTTTATTAAGCTCATGAAAATGACATTTACATATATAAAAAATGATCATCCTTATGTAAGCAAACATTAAATGATAGTTATTTAGAAGATGAATATATTTAAAATAATGGATTAAATCACAACTTCTTTCTTAAGTCATTTCTATAGTGTTGTCAGCCTATTGATATACATAAGCCAGTTTCAAATAATAGCACTGACATGTGAGGGATAAATGAACAAACATTTTTAAATGGCCAATTTCTAGACTTAAAAAAATCACTTTAAAGACAGTATACAGAAGTGAAAGATAAAACTTTTAAAGGAAAATATATTTACTTCAACTTAAGAAAAAATAAATCACCTGCTAACTGCAGACTTTTCCTAGAACCCCTTTTTTTCTACTATTCTAGGCATTCCACATTACAAATTGAGTCTGAACCATACCTCTTAATTAGTCTTGAAAAATAACATATATAACTAATCTCATAATAGCATATTGGTTACATGAGTATAATTATTATAAATAGATATCTTCACACTGATGCTTATATTTGAGAAGAATAGATGATTATGGCTAGGTATTTAATGATGAGTTCTTAATAAATGATATATAAGTGCCTGTCTGGTTACCCACTACATTTTATTCTTGAAAGATAAAAAGTTAAAATTTCAAGGCTCTATTTTCATACATTATAAACTTTTGACATTATAGAAAATTGTACCCATTAGCAAAATACCTTAACAGCCTGATCATGTGAAATGTAGTAATTCTTACCCCTTTGTCATATTCTGGTAGAAGAAACTTTCTTTACCTTCTCTGCAGCTAATTCTGCAATCTGTACAATGAATTCTGTCCTCTTCCTTTATGTGAAGGACAACACATCTGCCTTTCTTCCTTTTCCTATCATTTCTTCTCCCCCTTCATCACATAAACCTGCTTATTTTTTTTCTTAAAAGCATCTGTTCTTATAATTTAACTTCCTTTAAGATAACCGTGTTTACTTCCTTCTTAATTCAGAATCTTCTGATAAGAGTACTTTATATCCAGTATCCCTGTCCTCTTTACTGCCTTCCATTCTCTTCTCTCAACTTCCTGCAATCTGATTTTTATTCTGTCAGCTTCACTGACAAAGCTCTTACTAAAGTGACTGGCATCCTCTTCTTGTTCAAATTAATGGAAATGATAATTCTCTGTGTATATCTTATTTTCTTCTCCAAAACTTGTCTTCAATTCACTCTTTAAATTTGGGGGTTAGTTCCTTTATTTATTCAAACTTTTTTCTTTATTTCCTTAAAAACTCTCCCTGGATGATCTCATGTACCTGACTGTCAATTTGCCCAAAATTTACATTTATAGAAAATGTTGAAACAAGATCTGTCCTATTCTTTTTTTTTTTTACTTCATCTGAATTTCAGTAAATTGAATTAAAAGAGAGATAAAATGTTTTCCTTTTAATAACAAAATATTGGAAAATATCTCTTTAAACAAATATATAGAATATGTTTTCTTGTTCTTTCTTGTTATTATAAGATTCAGGAAAATAAGCATGGAAATACATAGAAACTTGAAATTGCAACTACTCTAAACATAATTTGAAGCACATGGAAAGCATTGCTCCAACTTCCTTTCCATTGCTTGACCTTCCTCTCCAACATCCAAATACGCCCAAAGACTTTCAAAGATGGGGATCTTTCTTAGACAACACATACTCTAAGTTATATAACTAAACAGCTTTCTCCTGGTATATTTAATCTATCAATTTTTAATATTTTTAAACAATTTTAAAAAGTGCCAAGCAAAATAAATCTAATTATTTATATGAAATCTTTAAATAGTTGAAAACAGAAAAGATGCTATTTTCTCATCTCAAGGTTGGTTGTTCATCTCTTAATGGTTCAATTCAATCAATAATTTTTTCCATGGCACAATTTTTGGTAAGCCACCAAATTTGTGGTGATTTATTACATTAGCATTAGAAAACAAATACAGTCTTCAAGCGCTGGATCATATTGAACTTCTTTTGTTGTCTACATAGCAATGATTTTTAATAACTGACCTCCTTTTATTTTCTTGTCCCATCTTATAATCTTGTCTAAAATGGGCATTAAGTTTTCCAATCAGGGTTTTGTGTAATACACTTTATTCCCCTGGTGAAAATTGGTACATTTGCTCATCTTCAGTTTTTGTTGTCACTTTTTCGTGACCTGACAATCCTTATAAGACTCACAGCAATAATTTGACAATTTTATAAACCTAGTTATGTACGTTGAGATCTAATTTGTTGAGACAAATAAATGTACTTTGATTTAGATTATTCATTTTATAATCAATATACTTACATTGGTATCCAGAAACCGATACAGCTTCAAGTTGTTGCTGTTGCTATTGTTGGTTTTCAGGATGAGTATCATTCTTAAACAGGAGGGGGAGGGGAAGCAATATAGGAGCTGAGTCATTGAGTCATTCAGCTTTCACCATTTTCCACTGTTAGCGTCACACCATTTGTAATAAGGAATCAGTCCGTTCTTTCCTTGATATTTTTCTTGTTCTAAGCTTAATCAGCGTTGCCTGGGTGCTCAGTCAGTTGAGTGTCTGACTTCAGCTCAAGCCCTGATTTCACAGTTCAAGCTTCATGGCAAGCTTTGGGTTGACAGTAAGTGAGCCTGCCTTGGTTTCTCTGTTTCCATCTCTCTCTGCCCCTCCCTGGCTTGCGTTCTCTCCCTCTCCCTCTCTCTCTCTTTCAAAAATAAATACAAATTTATTTTTTAATTTAATCAAGTACTTCATTTTTCAACTTGAGACTTTTTCCATGACATATTAGGCTTTAGGCATCCTTACATTGTTTTTAGATGTCTCTTCACCTCTTTTATTTTACTTTGGAAATATGTGGCTTTTAAAATTTTATTATTGGGGCAACTGGGTGGCTCAGTCAGCTAAGTGTCTGACTTCAGTTCAGGCCATGGTCTTGCGGTTCACAAGTTCGAGCTGTGTATTGGGCTCTGGGCTGACAGCTCAGAGCCTGGAGCCTGCTTCAGATTCTGTGTGTGTGTGTGTGTGTGTGTGTGTGTGTGTGTGTGTGTGT
>NW_024412403.1:37861313-37931022 GCF_014898765.1 Herpailurus yagouaroundi | reverse complement strand
TGTGTGTGTGTGTGTGTGTGTGTGTGTGTGTGTGTGTGTGTGTCTCACTCTCTCTCAAAAATAAATAAACATTTTTAAAAAATTATAAAATTTCATTATTTGCTCCCCCAAATAACAGTGAAACTAGGTAGATTCCTCTGTATCTATCTTGGGTTCTTCCTTATAGGAATTATTCAAAATTTTAGTCTCAATTTCACATTTAGAACTTGTCTCCCTTAACTTGATAAACTTGTTTTTCACTTTTGGAAACTATATTATTCTCAAAAAGTAAATTTCAACTAGCTATTTTCTGGCTGTCCCAAACAGGATACCATTGCATTGTATTCATGATAGTTTTCTCCTTTTGTAACATCATTTGTTAAATGTCCTCTGTTATTAAAACATGTTATTTATTTAAATAAGATAAGTCACAGTAAATTTAGGAAAAGTGATGAACAGAATTTTTACAGGAGAAGTTTTGAAGACTCTGAGTTATCCACCCTGCCTTCCAGAATTAAAAGCATATTTCCCTTTAAATTCAAAAGAATTTTTAGAGTTTCCATAGCTTTTGTTTATGTTTTTGTCTTTCCCAGATCTAAAAGAAACACTGAGTTACATTTTTTTTTTTGGTCATGAAATTATTAATGTTATTTACTGTTGTAAATCTGTGAAAATTTATATAGCTGTTTTTTGGTTCACCTTGTTAGATATTTCATGAAAATATGTTTGTTCTTCTTGCTGTTAATGTTGTTCTTGATATTGCATGAATTTCACTTCTGAGAACATTCTCAGAAGTTGTCACAAACATTTTTTAAGTATTAAATGTGGAGCAATGCAGGGTGAAAATCGGGATTTATTTCCACTTTTCTAAGAATAACTAAAAAATACCACCAAAATTTCAAGGTCACTTAGCAGTCTTTTTATATGTAATAATATTACTTCTAGTGTTGGGAAAAAAAAATATGTGATAAATTAGGAATCTATCATCATATTTTTCAACACTAATGTTACAACTAATGTTGCAGTTATATCATTAGATCACAGTCATTTGTAGAAATGTATTTTAAAATGTATCTCTCGGGGCGCCTGGGTGGCGCAGTCGGTTAAGCGTCCGACTTCAGCCAGGTCACAATCTTGCGGTCCGTGAGTTCGAGCCCCGCGTCAGGCTCTGGGCTGATGGCTCAGAGCCTGGAGCCTGTTTCCGATTCTCTGTCTCCCTCTCTCTCTGACCCTCCCCCGTTCATGCTCTGTCTCTCCCTGTCCCAAAAATAAATAAACGTTGAAAAAAAAAATTAAAAAAAAAATAAAATGTATCTCTGTATTTATTTTTATACTAACATGAAGCTATTGTAGAAATTTGTGTTAAATTTCCTTTGTCTCTCCAATTTCAGAGACATTGTAACATATTTTGAATATCTTAATCCATAAACTGATATTAGTAGGTCAGCTCTTGGCACAAGTGTTTATAAAAATAACAATAAATAAAAAATAAGTAAGTAAATATTTATAAAAGAGCAAAAGAAAGGTTTTCTTCAAAAACACAAAATCAAATCTGACCATAGCAAAGATCAGAAATCAAGTGTACCTACTTCATAATAACTCCTACTTCTATTTAAATTCTTCCTTTATAATAGCTGCATATATACATATATTTATTCCATAATTATAATATTAAGACTAAATTCTAAATTCTAAATTTTGAATTCTATTTTTTTAATATTTTATGATCATTTTGAATATATAAACACCATTAAGAGTTTATGAGTGCATCATTATGCATGACATTATTTGAAATAACATAAACAAGTATCAGTCCTCTTTTCTAAAAATAATACTGTATTATGCATTCTGGGTCCCAGTAAAGTAACATAAGGATCATCCACCAATGCTATAATTACCTGAAATTTGAACTCTTTCAGAAACTTTTAGCCAGTATTATCAGTGGGACACTTTAAGAATTAATCTATGGTTTTAAGGGAAGTCAACTATGTATAAGGGGAAATTGACTACTTTGAAAATCTATACATGCTACAGAGCCTATGTATCTAATTCCAAAATGGGATACAGATGTGTTCAAAAGTAGGTGATGTAGGTATGTAAGCTTGATGGTGGAATAACCTAAAATAAACCTCCATGTATGCTACTCCATGTGCATTAGGCTAAAATGAGATTGACCGATTTTAACATTCTGGAGTCCAGTCTCCCAAATTTAATTTACTTCTAAGTTTCACTAGACCAACTAAGCACCATTTGTTCTGACAAACGAGTGGGAAAAATCAATCCTTTGAAATAATGGAGAAGACTATTTTGAAAAAAAAAAAAAGCTGTGGAATGTCTGTATTTCTCCAGGTGTTGCTCTAAAAGATGTTATTTATAGTGAAATATAATTGGGTCACTTCCAGTGATGAAAATTTAGCTTCCTTATTATCCTGGACACTATGGCTCATCTCCTGTTTCACGTGTTGGCTGGATTTTCATGGTAATATCTTCATAATCATCAAAAGAAATGGCTCAGTTAATGGGGTTATCAGTACAATGTTAGATGCTGCCAAAATCTTTTGGCTCAAAATCAACTGCTATAACTGTGTCCAATATCTTTTCATCTATATCATAACATGTAAACGAAGAGAACAAAACCTTTGAGCTTTAGAATTAAAAAGACTATATAGTATGATTATATATGCAAAACTATAATACGTAATTGTTATTTAAGAAGTTAACTATTTTTTCCTATTTATACATTACCACCTATTTCTTTTCCAATGAATCAAGAATTAAAATATGTGGAGATATTTGATCTTAAAAGTAATCAGATAAAATAACATTTACTTAATTTATCAGATATTAATCAGAGATAAATATTTTCTTATTGAATAAATTGAAAATAATTACTATATTAGCAGATTCTTTTGTTAGCCATTTTTGAGAAAATGAGAAATAAAAGTTTACCCCCACCAGAGATTTTCCACCAAAATCATAGGAGGGAATCATTCTGGTTTATGTGATTGATGTTTGATGGCCCAATCTTGAATAAAGGGTCTTCAGTCTAAGAAAAAAAAAAAATGAGAGCAAAACATTTTCGGAAAATGTAGCAAGATATATTTGTTCACTTTGAACAAATAGGAAAGCAAAGTCTTAGGGAAGATATTGATAATAAGTCAGTTATCTTATTTTATCTTAGATCATTAGGTTTAATCAAGCTAGTTGCAAGAAAGGATGCTTTCTTTTTGTGCTTCCTGCTGATCTACTGAATCCTTGTAATCTTTTTTTATGCCACAACTCAGTTGGAATTCTTGTCTGAACCCATATTACTCGATGCAGGAAAGGGCTTTTGAGAAAATAGGATAATGTTATTCACATTGAATCTTTGAACCTTTTTTTTTTTTTCAAGAAGGAATTATTGATTGTGTCAGCATCCTTCACACTGCATTGCGAAGATTCAATGTGGAACAACGATTCATTCTATAAAAGAACATAGGACATGATTGCCCTGCCTCCCACCTTATTAGTACTTTAACATTGGACTGAATTACCCAGCTGTTTTGACATACAAATAATCCCAATTGGTTTCTAACAATATAAAATATATTTTTGTATGCTGCTGTCATATTATTTTATCCTATTACATTCACAAACCTTATTTAGGTATTGAAGTGTGTGACCAGATCTCTTGAAATAAGGTTAATTGGAAAAAAAATAAAAACAAAAAAAACAAAAAAACAAAATAGTACTTATCTATGATCTGGTTCAAAACTAGACCTTATTGTAGCTTATGTGACAGACCATTTTTTGTGTCTGTGAACATAAACTCAACAATAGAGTGCAAATTGAGGGCACATAAAATCTACATACCAGTGATAGACATTTCTTCTATCTATCTATCTATCTATCTATCATTTCAAGATATTTTAAACTATAGGGTCATACTTTGAGTAAATGATCAAGAAAAATTCTATTTTGCATTGAAATTTTTATTTGTAATAGCTTTCATGCAACATAGAAAATTGATTAAAACCTATTTCTGTATCCAAAGTATACTGCTGAATGATGGAAATGAAAATCCAAAATAAAATTTAATTGAATTTTCCAGAAAGGATTCTGTTTATCTATCAGATGTCTACATGGTTTTAAAATTTTAAAACCCTTGATTTTCCATAATTTGAATCACTGCTCCTCAAAGGCCCTTTACATATTTCCTCTTTATATAGGAAATAAATTTATTAATTTTCATGTCTTTATAGTACTCTAGAATTTAACATAGTGTCATCAATTCTAGTAATGTTTTACAAAAAATACAATATCATATTAATATCTCAAGTAACATATATTGCAAAGTTTAACAGAAAATCCCTACTGCCTCTCACAGGATATATGAAGTTATTTAAAAAATCAACAGAATTTGTGAACTTTCCAAAGAATTCACTCAGAAAGTCCAAGATTGAATGGCTACTTTGAATAAAAAGAGTGAAGTTGGAGGTGTTAGTATATGAACCTTCTGTAAAAAAAAAACAACAAAAAAAACCTCTGTTAATGTTCTATTTTTTTTTGAGAGAGAAAGAGAGACAGAGTGAGAGCAGGAGAGGGGCAGAGAGAGAAGGAGACACAAAATCTGAAGCAGGTTTCAGGATCTGAGCTCTGAGCTGTCAGCACAGTGTCCATGGGGCTCAAACCCACAAACTGCTAGATCATGACCTGATCTGACACTGGATACTTAACCAACTGCAGGCACCCTGCACCGTCTTTGAATCATATAAACATGTACTTGGTCTTGTAAAATAAAGTAATTTCAAAGAACACTTTCACTACCCTCTTTTGGTTTGTTTATGTGCTTTTGCTTGCACATTTGAGAAGCTGTTAAAGGTTACAAAAATTGTGGTTCAGATCAAGAACATGCTCTTATTAGTAGATAAGACATGCATTCTTGAGAGAGCCAAGCCAACTATTTATTGTTTTTAGGAAGTATAAATGCTTTATTGGGAAATTACTCTTTATTTCATTTTTTAAAAATTAATTAATTTATTTAAAAATTTTAGTACAGTTAGTAATATTCAATTTTACTAAAGTAAACAGCATTTTACTTTACTTCATGTGTGTGATGATGCTCTAAAGTGAATGAGGTAAAGCCAAAATGGTGTTCAGAATTATTGCTGTCATAAACATGTGATTCTGGATCAAGGTTCTGTTTATGATGAGACACAGCCTAGCTCATTTAACAACATGCTTAACACAGAATTTGTTCATAAGTTTTACCTGCCCACAGACAAATTTATAGATTTTTGTAGTAGGAAAACGTACAATTTCTGCTGTAACACCTCCAAAGACACAAATTATTTCACAAAACTGTCAGATCCTTTTCAAATATTCTAATAATAATTTCTTCTTACATGTGAATCACATAAAATCTTAGTTCATGATATTGAATCACAGCTTCTACTAAAGTGACACTTCTCACCACATTTTTACATGTACCTTAAAAACCTTAGTTTTGGCTTAACCCAAGCTGTTTTCTTCATACATGATACTTTTCTAATCTGTTCTACATGTTTCCATAGATTCTTCTATTTTTATTATTAATCTAGAATGTTCATGTATGACTTGATGTATATCTAAAATAAGATTCAGAACTTAACAAATCCAAGAAGACACTCTTCCTACCAATCTCCTCCCCCTTGGGTACTCCCTGAGGCAAGGCTTGACACCTGGTGTGAACTGGGTAGTACACATGGGTGTGCCACAAATGCATTGCAGGTGTGCGCCTTTTCTCAGCATCCAGATGAAAATGCGTGTGGCCAGAGGTCCTAGACTGGTCCGGCTGCAAATTGCCATCTCCCTACCTTAATGTGCCATAAACATCATAATTTTACGTGTGTGCTATGTGAAAATGTTTTGAATATAGTGCTATAATAATACTTGTTCATATCATTTTCATTTACTTTCATTCATTTCATTGAATGGTTAAAACTAACTCTTCTATTTTTCCTTATACACCAATTTTATCTCCCTAAAGAAGATGTGAAGATCACAAAGGGTGGAGACTTGTCTTCTGCACTTTTGTATATATGTGAAGATTGTGGTAGTGCTCATTAAGGTTATTAAATACAGTTTTATACTCACAAATGAAGAAATGAATTAAACGAGATTAGAGCAGTGGAGATGAAGCAAAAATTTTATACCACTCTTTATATTCACAGAAAACATTAGAAATATCTTAACTATTTGTATGTTTTTCTAACCTGGTGTCACCTGAGTTGCATTGGAAAAGCTATTCATAATTGAGAGCTGAAAAATATTCTGCAGTTTGGAATTCTATGTGGTTGTAGTTCCTTCTGAAATTGATTTACACAGAGTTAATCCAGTTTAAGATTTTATGATTGGGCATTTTCTTTATTTGGTATCCTAAAATAAACACCCAATAATTATCCTACTTTAGTAAAATAAAGAATCAGGATTTCTAATTTTCACTTCCTATGTGCAACCCAAACTAATTTATATTCTGAATACTGGATATATTTTCCAACTTGTGAATTTTTCAGTTTGACTATATACTGCGTTTTCTTAAAGATGGTGAGCAATTTAATCACATGAAAAACGTAACTTCCCAACAACTCTCTTTAATTTTCATTATTTTCATATTATTGAATGTATTTTCAAAGATGAAAAAGGAGGTCAGCTGTAAGAATTGAACTGTATCAAGTCTTTTGAGATGCATTTAACACCTTTGTTGGAAGTCTCAGTAGAGAGGCATATCATTTGATGGGTATATAAACTGGCATTCTTCCCTTCTCAGCCACAACTGCAAAATAGTTTTTGTCCTACTGGTGTGGTTACTTCCTTTATTAAGTAAAATAAAATTAATATCAATTGTATTTGAAAGAGTAGTTGATGTGTGGCCACCGACAACTTGGAATTTTCATGATTTCAAGAGATTTTATTTGTACTATGTAAATAATTACAGATGTGATATGAGTAGCAATACCTGTACTTGTTCTCACAAGTCTAGGACAAGAGTTGGGAACTGGCTGTTAATTAATTCTTGGTTGAAAGATGAGCCAAGAATTAGGCTAAGGTGAGCCTAATATTTACCTAAGGGGAAGTATGCCAGTGAGAGAAAGAAAAGACCCTAGCAATGATATGAAGAAATTTAGACATTGAGACCTCAACTCTTCTTAGCTGTTGGACACCATTTGAAATATCTGTTAGCCTCTTAGAGTAAAACAAAACAAACCAAGGATAAGCAAAAATAAAGTGTTATCCTGTGATGGTCATGGGGACAAGTATATCTCATGAATTAATGTGTTTGAAGTTTTATTGATGTTTTTAATTTCTTTATGTCTATTTTCATTTTGAGAGTTTTCTGTTTTTCATTAATGGTGTGCATATAATAATCAAATCCAAAGTTGCCTTCCTGTTGCATAGAAGTGTGCATTGCCAGACCTTGAAATATTCACTCCTCCTTAATGAGTTTCTGGGAACAGATGGAAAAGAAGAAATTGAAATAATTGTCTGTTTGTAAATCTTGATTTTTCTCTCTCTTGATCTTTTCTCATTTCTTCTTTTCTCTATACTCCCATTGTCCATCTATCTGCATTATTATGTTTTCTACACACATCTAGTCATAATTAGAAAGACGTTCAAAAGAGAGAACCGAAGGAAAAGGAAGTGATATTCCATGAAATATGTAGGAGATGGGGCAAAGTACCTGTTTAAAATGGTGATGCTGAATTAAGTTTATTAAAATGGGCAAGAAACTCAAATGAGAAAAAGTGAGAATTGAGTACAATTGTTCATGAGGCTTAACCAACTGATTTTTTAAAGTATGGTCTTTTCTTAAACAATTCATTCAATAAATTTTTTGTGCAGTGAATATTTATTGTTTTTCATGTTTTAAAGTTTATTTTTCCTTATTTTGAGAGAGTGAGAGAGAGAGAGAGAAAGAGAGAGCCAGTAGGGGAGGTGCAGAGAGAGAGGGAAAGAGAGAATCCCAAGCAGGCTCCACACTGTCAGCACAGGGCCTGTTGTGGGGCTCAAACTCACAAACCATGAGATCATGACCTAAGTCGAAGTCAAGGGTCAGATACTTAACCAACTGAGCCACCCAAGTGCCCCATTGTGCAGTGTATATTTATTAAGATCAGTTGTATGCCATATATTTTCAAGATACTGAAGATAGAATGGTAAGTAAGGCAAGAGTTCCCACAGGAAACTAACATTTTAATGAGAACAACTGAAAATAAGTAATAAATAAATAAACAAATACATAACTAACAATGGTAGTTGTGTGCTATTTATTAAAAAAAGTATTATTTTTACATATTTGCAAAAAATAATTTAAAAAGGCATATTTTAATAAAATACTATTTGCAGTATCACCAAAAATATTAAATAACTTGTTATAAGAAACTACACAACACTACCAAGAAAAAGGATAAGTAAGTGGAGAGATAGACCTTGTTCATGCAACAGATTATCAGTACTTTAAATAAATGTAATTTTTTTCTTTGATTTATGAATAAAATGCAATCACAAACAAAATCTCAAAAAAAAAAACAAAAACTAAAACTAAGCAAGCTGAATGCAGAATTCACATTGAAAGTACAAAAGACCAATGAATAGCTAAGACTGTCTTCAAGAAGGAAACAAGGAGGGAACATTTACTTTACTTGATATCCAAATTATAATAAAGTTATAGCCATTAAGATACACTGCCTGAGGATAAGACAATAAATAAAAGTAACAGAACATAGACCCCATGAACAAACTCAAACACATTGTCCTTTGATTTATGACCAGCATGGCTCTGCCTGACAGGAGGAAATGGAACATCATTTTAATAACCCATTCTCAGGCAATTGAGTAGGTATAGAGGAAAAATGAAATGATCACTATCTCACACTCTACAGAAAAACTAATTCTAGGTGGATTGTAAGTCATCAATACACATCTGCCCATTTATTTAAGTCTTAATGATTATTTTCAAATTGCTCTCTTATTTTCATTTAATGAAATTATATTCTAATTTTTTTTTATTACTTTTTTAGTGTTAGTTTTTCTCGTGTTCTTTGGATTTTTGTTTTCAGGTGTATCAAGAATTAATTTGTTTTTCCTCTTTCAGCTCATCTTTCCATTGTTTTATTAGCTTATTTTCTTTTGTTTTGTTTTATTTTTTTTTTCTATACCTTCTCCCTAGCTTCTGATAGCACTAGTCAACAATGAGCTCATTTTTAGGTGGTTTGATATTTCCCACTGTGTTAAAGATGTAATACTTAAGATATAGACAGCTGAACTTGGCTACAGATGTTTTTGTTTTTTTTTTTTGTTTTTTTGTTTTGTTTTTTTGTTTTTTTTACTCTTATGAACAGAGTTCAATAGCAGTGTCTGCTTTAATTTTTTTTTTAATATTTATTTATTATTGAGAGAGAAAGCACAGAGCCTGACATGGGGCTCTAACTCACAATCCATGAGATCACGACCTGAGCCAAAGTCGGATGCTTAACCGACTGAGCCACCCAGGTGCCCTAATAGCAGTTTCTGCCTTAAAAGTGGTAATACTGCTTCCAATATTCTGAATAAAACTCTTAAATACTTGTGTATGAATCTGAGGTCTGGCTGCAGTCCCTGTTACTGCTTTCATTTTCATTCTGAATCTTGGCCACAAAGATATTTATCTTGTGTTTGTAGACAGCAACATCTCTCTCTCTCTCTCTCTCTCTCTCTCTCTCTCTCTCTCTCCCTTCCTATTACCCATCCTTCTCTTCCTCCCCCTTCTCTCCTCACCTCCCTTCCTCTGTGATGTGTATTTGTGTGTGTGTGTGTGTGTGTGTGTGTGTGTGTGTGTGTGTATTTTATTTAGCATCATTGTACTATCCATATGTCGGCAGTTTCTTTATCAACTAGCATTTACCTTCACAGACTTCTATTAAGCAATGACCTGGATAAAGAAACCATGTCACTGATCATTTAATGTAAAATTATAGGCACTGAAATGTTCATGGAGTTCAAATGAAAAACCTAAGTATCTCAGATATAATAAAAGATACATTATTTTTAGTCATCCGTTAAAAAAACAATACTAGTTTCTTCTTACTTTACCTAAAATCTCAAGTGTTTTCAGTTGATAATATTGCCTTTTGGAAAACCCCAAATTTGAATAGTAGCATGTCAATTCTTTTCACAGTAGCATTTGACTTAGAATTGATATTGCATAGAAAATGCAGACAACTAACAATTATTTTCAGTATTAATTTACAGATTATTCCAAGAAATAATCAATAATGATTAGACTCAGCTTTTATAAATATTATCTATATATCTAATTACCACTTTAGAATGAGCTAGGTTATAAATATGTTTGGATAGAAAGATTTAATAACAAGAGATATAAAATTTGGACTATGGACATTATACTTTATTATTCTCTTTTTAAAATAAAAAAACTAAAAATTTTTGGTATTTATTATCTTGACAAGTTTCCAATTTTCATACTCATTACGTTGCTATAGCAGATATCTGAGTTAAGCTAATATAGTCATTATCTATTTAGGAATTCTAAGAATAGTGTGTGCATGCTTTCCTTCCTAGAATCATTTGCCATTTCAGTAGAGCCTTCATTTCATTCTTTATTTTCTAGGACTTCATTATCTATGCTAAGCCTGACATTTTCCAGATTGAAGATACTAAATTTGTCTTTTTTGACCATCTGTGTTAATTCTTGTGCTAAAACCATCACTTATCACTTTGCCCTAATTAAATCCAACTGTACATATCATTCAATGCCCTAATAACTCCTTCTCTGCAATCTTTCCTCCCTCTTTGACAAAACCAAGTTGTATCTAGGCTGACAGTGACTCTGGCTCAGTGTCTCCAAGATAGATGAGCATGTGCTGTGAAAAGGAAGCTGCCTTGGAAAGGAGGGCCTTTTTACTTATCACCTTGATTGAGCTTTTCCATTTTTATCCACCATAAGGAGTTTTAATTTTGAACTTCCTCTTTTGCATTTCTAATGAAAGCATATAGCTATGATCACTTTCACCTTTGCCTCATTTGCAGTGCTCTCCTTAGTCAACTTTCACACATTTTCCTTTGTAATTTTTGTCTTTTGTATTCCATCCACTTGACGTACATATACAAAAGACAGGCTGCCTGGTTTTTAAAAATTTTATATGTAATGGCTTATATTCTATTTTTAAGGAGTGCAACTCACTTGTGCAAGGATTCTTTTTCATATTTGCTAAATTTCCAGATAAATAACAGTCATTATTAGTCTTTCTCCACCTCCTCTGATTCCCTTAAAGCTTGCCTTTGAGCACATCATTGTTGACTGCCTGCTGTGATGTGAAAAGAATTCCTGTACCATCATGTACTCAAATAACTAACCCCACTGGCTTTCTTTCAGGTTAAATTGCCTTCCTTTAGGTTAAGCATTTTTTAGAACTGCTCCATTCTTGTTTGCATATTATAAATTTAACTTTTAATTTGACAAAGAAAAATTTTATCTTTGTTGAATATGACTTTATTTTTCCAAAACATACTCCTCTTTTCTTTTTTAATTAATAGATTTTTTTTGAGCAGTTTTAGGTGTACAAGGATATTGTGTGGAGAGTGTAGAGAGTTCCCTTATATCACTTCCCCCAGGTTCATCTCATTTCTCCTTTTATCAATATCTTATATTAGCACAATATTGCTACAATAGAGGAGCCAATACTAATACTTTATTAATTAAAATCCATAGGTTACATTAGGGTTCACTCTTTGTATAATACATTCTGTTGGTTTTGACCCATATATAATGACATGTATCCACTATTACTGTATGATACACAGCAGTTTCACTGCTTTTCTTGTGTTTCACTCATTCATCTTTTCTTCCCTCCCCCAGAGCCCTTGGCAAACAGTCATCATTTTACTGTCTCCATAATTTTGCCTTCTCCAGAATGGAATATAACTGGAATCATGCAGTAGATAGTCTTTACAGACTGACTTCATTCACGTGGCAACATGCATATGAGTTCCTCCATGTCCTTTCATGGCTTTATAACTTATTTCTTCTTTATACTGAATAATGTACTATAGTTTGTTTATCCATTCATCCACTGAAGGATATCTTACTTCCAGGCTTTGGCAATTATGAATAAAGCTGCTTTAAACATCCATGTGCAGATTTTTATGTGGACATATGTTTTCAGCTCCTTTGAGTAAATACCAAGGAGCATATTTGTTGGATCATATGGTAAGAATGTGCTTTGTTTTGTAAGAAACTGACAAACTGTCTTCCAAAGTGTTTGTACCATATTGCATTCCCAAGAGCAATGAGTGAGAGTTCCTGTTGCTCCACATCCTTGAATTTGGTGGTGTCAGTGTTCTAGATATTGGCCGTTGTAATAGGTACGAAACTGTATACAATTGCTATCTTAATTTGCATTTCCCTGGTGACATAAGATACTGAGAACCTTTTCATATGTTCATTTGCCATCTGGACATTTTATTTGGTGAGGTGTCTGTTAAGGTCTGTGGTCCATTTTTAAACAAGTTTCCTATTTTCTTACTGTTGAATTTTGAGAGTTCTTTATATATTTTGGATGACTATCCTTTAGCAGATGTGTCTTTTGCAAATATTTTCTCCCAGTCTGTGGCTTGCTGTCTCACTCTCTTGACATCATCTCTCACAGAGCAGGAGTTTTTAACTTTAATGAAAACCAGCTTATGGTTCTTTTGTGGATTGTATCTACTACAATCTAGGTTATCTAGGTTTCAGGTAGTGTCAGTCCTCGAAACTTTGTTCTCCTCCTTCAATATTTGGCTAGCTTTTCTGGGTCTTTTGACTTTCCATATAAACTTTAGAATTAGTTTCTTGATATCCACAAAATAATTTGCTGTGATTTAGTTTGGGATTGCAATGAATATATAGATCAAAATGGGAAGAACTGGAATCTGGATAACATTAGGTCTTCCTATCCAATAACATGGAATATCTCTATATTTAATTAGCTCTTCTTTGATTTCATTCATCAGAATTTTGTAGTCTTCCTCATAGATCTTGTGCATATTTTGTTATATTTTTTCTAAGTATTTAATTTTGGGGAGTGCTAATGCAAATGGTAATGAGCTTATACTAGGAAATTCCACTCATTAATTAATATTATATACAAAAGCAATTGACTTGCATAATAACCTTTACCCTATAATCTTGCTATAATTGTTGATTAGTTCTGGGAAGTTTTTTTTGTTTCTTCTTTTAGATTTTCTGTGGAGGCAATTATGTCATCCTTGAACAAAGCCCTGTGTTTCTCCTAGGCTAGCCTCTAGAAATTGTATAACTTACCATTTTTTATTTAGTTTGGTGATACATTTTGAGTTATAATTCATAAAATATATAGGTTGTATGTCTAGATACATCTATAAAAATATAGATATCCAAATATTCAAGCTCCTTTCATTGGAATGACTATCCTTCCTCCATTAAATTCTTTCACCAATACCACGCTGTCTTGTTTACTGTAGCTTTATAATAAGTTTTGACGTCATCAATCCTCCTACTTTGTTCTCCTTCAGTATTGTGTTGGCTGTTCTAGGTCTTTTGTCTTCCATATAAACTTAAGAATCATTTTGTTGATATCTACAAATTAATTCACTAGGACCTTGTTTGGGATTGTGTAGAATCTGTATATCAAGTTGGAAAGATTGTAGACGTTTTACCAATATTGAGTATTTCAATGCATGAACATAATATAATTTCAGTTACTTCTGCTGTCTTTGATTCCTTTCATCAAAGTTTTTTGGATTTTGTATATAGATTCTGAATATATTTTATTTACCTAAGTATTTCATTTTTCAAATGCTATTGTAAATGTTACTATGATTTTAATTTCAAATTCCTACTGTTAATTGTTAAATAATAACAATTATTTATATTTATTATTAATAAATAAATTAATTAAATAAATAATAAATTAATAATATATATTATATATATAAATTATATATTATATATATTATTGTTAATAAATTATATATATATTATATATATTATTGTTAATAATAAAGCAATTGACCTTTGCATATTAACCTTGTATACTGTAATCGTCTATAATCACTTATTAGTTCTAAGGGTTTTTTTTTTCCATTTTTTGGTGCTTGTCTAGTTGACTTTTCATCATCTATTTCTTCATTATAGAATTATTTCTAATTCATTAAGAAATAGAAGTTCTATTTCTTCATTCTCAATCTATATACCTTTATTTTCTATTCCTTGTCTTATTGCACTAGCTCGGTCTTCCAGTACCAGGTTAAATGAGAGTGGTGAAATGGAATATCATCACATTGCTGTCGGTCATAGGGGAAAAGCATTCAGTGTCTCACCATTAAATAGGATGTTAGTTGTAGATTTTATAGATATTCTTTACCAAGTTAAAAAAGTTCCCTCTGTATCTAATTCTGAGAAATTTTATAAAGTATAATTGTTGAATTTTGCCATCCCCTCCCCAAATTAATTGACATTATCACATGAGTTTTCTAATCAGTGATGTGGATTAAATTGATTTGTGAAGGTGGAACCAGTCTTGCATATGTGTAATAATCTCACTTGGCCATGCTGTATAATTTTTATACGTTGTTAGATTTGATTTGCTAATAATTTGTTAAGTATTTTCCAAGTATGTTCATGAGATGTATTAATCTATGTTTTTTCTTACTAGCAATGTTTTTATCTGGTTTGAGTATTAGGGTAATACTGGCCTCATAGAGTGAACTCAGAAATGTTTCTTCTATGACTATATTCTGGAGGAGATTAGAGAGAATTGGTATCATTTATTGCTGAAATGTTTGGTAGAATTTACTAGTGAAATGGGGCCTGTATGCTCTCTTTTTTGGAATTTTATTAGTTATTAATTAAATAACTGTAATAGATGTAGTCATATTCAGATTTTTATTGTCATGCTTGTTTTGGTATTTTGGGTCTTCTAAGGTATTGGTTTATTTCATCTAATTTATCAAATTTGGAAGCATATGGTGGTTCATAGTATTCTTTATTGTTATTTTAAAGTCCATAGAATCAGTACTGATAATATCCCTATTACATTTGTGATATTAATAATTTGTGTTTCTTCTCTGTTGTCTTTGTTATTGTGGCTTGAGGTTTATCAGTTATATTGAACTTTTAAATTCAAGGGGCCCCTGGGTGGCTCAGTTGGTTAAGTGTCCGACTTCAGCTCCGGTCACTATCTCCCGGTCTGTGAGTTCGAGCCCCGCGTCAGGCTCTGGGCTCATGGCTCAGAGCCTGGAGCCTGCTTCCGATTCTGTGTCTCCCTTTCTCTCTGCCCCTCCCCCGTTCATGCTCTGTCTGTCTCTGTCTCAAAAATTAATAAACGTTAAAAAAATTTTTAAATCAACTTTTGGTTTCATTGATTTTATCTATTATTTTTCTGTCTTCAACTTCATTAGTTTCTACTCTAATACTCATTATTTATTTTCCTGTGTTGCATGAGGATTGAATTAGTCTAATTTTTAGTTCCATAAAGTATTGAATTTAGATCTCTCTTCTTTTCTATTGTATGCATTTGATGTTATAAATTTTATTCCAAACACTGTTTTCACAGCATCCAATGAATTTTGATAAATTCTATTTTCTTTTGTTGTTGTTATTATTATTATTGTTTGAGAGAGAGAGAGAGCATGAGCAGGGGAGAAGGGCAGAAAGGTAGAAAGAGTCTTAAACAGGCTCCACAAGTAGTGCAGAGCCCAATACAGGGTTCCATCCCATGACCTTGGGATCATGATCTGAGCCAAAATTAAGTTGGATACTCAACTGACTGAGTCACCCAGGTGACCCAATAAATTCTATTTTCAATTTTGTTTTGTTCAAAATCTAATTTTCACTTCTATTGAGGTTTTTCTTTGGCCAATTTCTTACTTAGAAGGGTGTGGCTTAATCTCCAAATATTTGGGAATTTTCCAGCTATTTTATATCATTATTGATTTCTATTTCAATTGCATTGCATTTCAATTGCATAGTGCTAGAAACTCCTGGGTACTTTATTTTCACAGATCTTACTTCCAGTGTTCCCACTAGATTCTCATCATGAAGAGCCAAGAGACATCTTTTTGGGATTCTAGCAAGGAAGATGAAGAAAATTGGAAGCTATTGATCATGGTTATCTTCCTACAGAGAGCATTTCCTTTGCTTCTTGTAGGAAGTTTGTGCAGGGGAGATTTTTACTTAGCCTAAATAAATAACCAAGCCCATTTGAATTATTTTTTATTCTTTTGTTAGAACTGGACTATTTCACATTCACTCTTACTCCTACAGCATAGCCCTGGAAGGTTCCACCAAAAATCTTGGTTATTTACCAGGTCTGCTTCTTTTTTGTGGACAAGAAACTCCCAAAGTTTTCATCTATCTATCCTTGACTTTAAGGAGAGCTTTACTCAGACTCTCAGCTTCTTAATGACCTCTTTCATTTGCTAAAGCTTCAAAGAAAAGAATGTTGCCCAATGCCTTTTTTTATTCTGTGGGCTTTTGCTCTATAGGACCTTGAGCCCTCAAGTGCCTGCAGCTTTTTTAAGCTCCTCTATGTCTTCTCACACTTCAAAAAAAATGCTTTATACAACTTTTTTTCTTTGTAGGAAGATTGGTCTGAAAAAATCTATTATACCTTATATTATAAGGGAAAGCTTAAGATAACTCTTAAAAGCCCATATGATTTTTCCCATATAATTTTAATTTACCAGATTTCTGAATCATTTGCCTAGTCAAGGGATGGATATTAACACAGACTACATATTATTTTTACTCTAAAAAATGTTTTAATGTTTATTTTATTCTGCTCAGGCTGTGATACCAAAATAGCATACACTAGGTGGCTTAAGCCACAAACATTTAGTTCTCACAATTCTGGAAGTCCAAAATCAAATACCAGCAGATTTAGTTCCTGATAAGGAACTTTTTCCTGGCTTGCTTATGGCCATCTTCTCCTGTATGTATACATGGCTTTTCCTCAGTGTGTGATCAGACGAGAGACAGAGAACTCTTCTGTCTCTTCCTCTTCTGATAAAGCACTAATTCCCTTATGTGGGCACCACCCTCATGACCTCACTTATTGCCTCCCATGGTCCCCATATTCAAATACCATCAATTTGGGGGTTAGGGTTTTAACATGTGAATTTGGAGGGGGAGACACAAATATTCAGTCCCTAACAATGCTCATTTATTTAATCATTTTTAAAAATTTTAAGTGAGTGCATGTCCTGTGTGAGGCTTAATTTATGTCACAGAAGATTGCTTCATAATTAATTATGTAGTGTAGAAGATACACAAATATAATATGGAATATTTACTATAAAGAGTCCGAAAGTATGAAACTATACAAAAGAAACATTTAACTTTGGTTGGGAAGATAAAGAACAAAAAGTGATGTTTATATTTAATCTGGAACTGAATAAAATTTAGGAGACAAAATAACACTGGAATTTCTAGAGGATATGATATTTTAACCTGAAAAATATATGTAGATACTCAATGGATCATGATAAAATAAATGAATTTCATCATGGCTAATGTATATTCTCAGGAAATTAGAAATTAGTATATTTTATATACTATATGCATATCCCCTTGATCTGTCATCTGAGAGGACCCAGAAATAATACTTTCCCAGCCCAGACAACTTTTACTAATATCATTTTACATATGTAAATGAATAAATAAGGACTCTAAAGAGAAATGTTTTAGGACTGGGGCAGGAAATATACAAGAAAATCATGAAGCATCTGGTAATGACAGAAAATAAGGAGGTACCCCCCAGGATAGCCACAATGATGAGCTATGTCAAAGAGACACACAAGCCAACTAAAAGAGCTCCTAAAAAAGATAAATGTGGAAGCATTTGAGAAAACAAACTAGTATTGGATTATAGCCCAAAATTGAATATCAAGATCCATAGTCCAAAAAATTCCATAAATCCATAAATAAATGAATAGATAAATAAATGTAAGAGAATACTCAGATAATTTATGTAGATACTCTGTCCACTAGTAGGTGGACATACCTACTGTGGATCATACCTCTCCACATTAAAAGTATAGCTGCATACAGTGACATCTTTACAAAGACATCCTTACAAACAGTACAGTATGGGAAGTGGGAGGAAATGAATAACTTTACAGGTGGTGAAACTTGACAAGCACTATCTCAGGCAGGTGATCAAGGTTAACATCAACAGTAATGAGTGATGTTGGTAGTATATAGCCTTGATAAGATGTGATAAAAATAGCACTTTACCTTTATGTTCTTCCTCCAATAAAACCCATAACCTCAATCTAATCATGTGTAAAACATCAGACAAATCCCAATGAGGGACATTCTATAAAATATCTCACCAGTACTCTTCCAAACTATCAAGGTCATCAAAATCAGGGGAAATCAGAGAAACCATCACAACTAAGAGTATATTAGAAGACGTGGTAACAGAATACAATGAAGTATCCTTGATGGGATCCTGGAACAGAAAAAGAATGTTAGGTAAAGGAAATTCCCCCGAATAGAATAGTCAATTATTATTGTCAAGCCTCATATTACTCTGGAATGGCATATAAGAATTTACACTAAACCCAAGGAAATCTGAAGACATTAGTTACTAATTTATCAATATTGGTCTATTAATTGTAACAAATGTACCATACTATTATTAGTGCTAATAATTGCAGAAATGCATATGGACATAAATGGAAAATGTCTGTACTTCTTCACTACATTTTAGTAAATATAAAACTATTCTAAAATATAAGTTTAGGGGCGCCTGGGTGGCGCAGTTGGTTAAGCGTCCGACTTCAGCCAGGTCACGATCTCGCGGTCCATGAGTTCGAGCCCCGCGTCGGGCTCTGGGCTGATGGCTCGGAGCCTGGAGCCTGTTTCCGATTCTGTGTCTCCCTCTCTCTCTGCCCCTCCCCCGTTCATGCTCTGTCTCTCTCTGTCCCAAAAATAAATAAACATTGAAAAAAAAATTTTTTAATAAAATATAAGTTTAATAAGATGTTTACATTTGACCCCAGGAGCAGTAAATCAGTGATTGGAGGGTCAAATTTTCAAATACTTGTTACAAATAATATGAGAGATTTGACAAGGAAAACAAAGTAGAAATAAAGATTGTAAATGTTAATTTTATCATAGTGCTATTTATCTATTTATTTGTTTATTTTCTGTTCTTCCTTCTTCCCCCAGTGGAAAATATATCTTGTTCACCACTAAATCTCTAGGGCTAGGGGTACTGCCTAAATTATAATATATTTCCATTATCTATTAGTGGAATGATAGAACTTTTGAAAAATTGAGGGAGTATGATAAAGATACAATGAGGATGAAGTAGAGAAGATCTCTTTTGAAGAGAACGTGGCATTGACATGCATACGTCTACGCTAGGTTGTTGTCACAGAAGTTCACCAGGATTATGGGTTGATTTTTATTAGAAATAATGACTATCAACCTAATGCCAACATCTTAAATGAATCATAAGGGTTAGTCATGAAGTAAGTAGATTACACTGACCACAAAGAAAAGAGGAAAATATTCTCAAAGTAATTTATCTCAAAAAGTAGGTTTTTAAAAGAGGATGAAAAACCCTGGATTCATATTGGCGTGCACAATTTATGTTCCCATGTGAATCCACATCTCTGTTAAAAGAAATGGCACATTGCACTGAAAGTGGTATAATGGATGCAGAGGAGGAGTTGGATTTAATGGAATTTCTTATATGCTTCCATAGAGAAAATATGAGACTTGGCAATAATAATTGACTATTCTATGTGGGAGAAATAAGACTAAGTGGTAGGAGATGGTAACATTCATATTTTTCTACTCTAACTTGACTATAAATTTTGGAGGTTGACACAGTAAGAGAAATGATAAGCCTCTATTTTATAGTTAGTTGTTTTTCTTCTCTTTGGCTTACTGATGAGGCAAGACCAGAAATGCTTTGCTTCAAATGCAATCTGCTATATATGCTTCTTGAAAAATCAGATTATACTTTTATTTTGTTTGAAACAATACTGTATTTAGGTTTCAGGGCCATACCAACTGAGCTTAAACTTTGATAATCTAATTTGTCTTCTAAATTAAATGGATATATGAGTTCATGACAGAACTAGTAAGAAAATATATGTAAATTGTCTTTTAATGCTAATGTCAACTCTTTTAAAGGAAATGATGTCAAGAGAGAATTGGCCCACATATTGAACTCCCTCCCTCACAAAATAATATAGGAATGTTCAAACCCCTATAAAATAATAATGTTGTGAAACTAGATAGTTGTGAACATCTGAAAAACATGAGATTTGGACAAAATTGGGGTCAACTGCTCGTTGCCAGTCAGGTAACAGAAACAAAAGAAGGATTCATCTGTAAAGGTTTTTGTTGTTGTTGTTGTTTGGGTTTTTTGTTTGTTTCTTTTTCCTGCTGAATCCAGACAACTGTCACACTTGCAGCAGCAAGAATATGAAATAAAAGTAGAAATCATGGGTGGAGGAAAAACAGAAAACCTTTCTATTATTCTATTAGTGCCCTGAACAGGTATATTTTGTAATAATATCCACCCCAGTTTCTTTGTTTTTTTGTTTTTTAGTTTTTATTTTCTTTTTGGGTTTTGTTGTTACTGTTGTTGTTTTAAATATATGATATGCTATGTAAAACAAAGATTTATTACCTCAATCTTCTAAGGTATGGGGATAAAAGGGAGTGTAAAACACAGTTAAATATTGGTCATCACAACAAACACAAAGAAAACTGAAACAAATTGCTCAGCAGAGCTGGGATCACTATAATACACTTGGTGGAAGTTTCATTTCTCAAGAGGCCTTAGAACAAGCATTCATAAGGATCAAGAAATAAGAAATGAAATCAAGAGCAGAAAAGAAAACAGTATATAGAAAAAAACCTCAACACATCTTTTTCATTTTAAGGGACAGCAACCAATGTCTTCGATAGACTTGGTTGTCCATGATAACAATAAATATGTTCCTTTTTGCAGCCCATTGCATAAGCCATAGCCAAGAGTCCCATGATCTAGCAAAAAACAACTTTTTACAAAGTATAAACTATATCCTTCTAATTGAGAATTCTACCTTATCTCTAAATAATGCAATACCAGGGGTGGCTTGGTGGCTCAGTTGGTTGTGTCAGACTCTTGATTTTAGCTCAGGTCATGATCCCAGGGCTATAGGATCAAGCCTTGTATTGGACTCTGCACTGAGCTTGGAGCCTGCTTGAAATTCATTTTCTCTCTCTCTCTCTCTCTCTCTCTCTCTCTCTCTCCCTCCCTCTGCCCCTCTCACCATCAAAACAAACAAACAAACAAACAATACCTGGTAAAAAAATCTTGTCCTCTTTCAAAATCAGAAGAAAAAGGAAAGAAGTAAGGAGGAAAACACCAGATAGATTTATAAAAAGATTTAGTTTTGAAAAGATGAGAATTTCAGTCACCCATAAAATTAGATTTACTTTATTATAAGGAACTGAACTCACAAAAACTTATAAACCATATTTTTTTGAAACTTGGGAAGACTAAATTTATCAGAGGAAGAAACCCTCCAAAATTACAAGAGCCTACATTCCAAAGTAAAATCTTTGAGTAAAAAATTATGCAGTTTAGTTATTAAAGCAGAAAACTGGGAAATTTAGTCAAGTAGCTCAATTTTTAGCCTTCTGAAGGAAATTAAAACAATCATATTGAGCATATAACTAGTTTATATGAGAGGAGAGATCTAATATATGTCTAATAGGAAAGACAGATAAGAATAGTTAAGAATAAGAAAAATTAAAAGTAGAAGAAAAATATTCAAATTGGAATTGAATTTAAAATTAAAACTTGAATTAAATTTGAAGTTTTCAAATTTGAGTTACACTTAAATTAGACATAGATTCCAAATTAGACTTAAAATATTCTAAGTAGCATTTCAAATCACTCTAATTTTTTAAAACTAGTTAATTACTTGCATTACATTTTAGTTTATGTTTCAATTAGTTATTGCCAATAGCTAAAGTTGCTGTATTGTTCATAGACTATTCATTAATGATGACATGTCATATTTCTAATTTTGTTGCAATTATGAGCAAGCATTATTGATAAACCTACTATTGTAGGTATCTTCAATCAGCCTTCAATTACATTACAAGGAACTGAATCCAGTAAGTTTGGCCAAGGCCCATCATAAAAAGAAAGATGCTCAGTTCCAGTTATGGTATCAGAAAAAATGTCAGTTATAAGAAAAATAAACACATGTATGAAATTCTATAGCACCGTCAGTTTTCACTCATCTAAGTTAAAGGCATAAATGAATAGAGAATAAGATCCAACATCTAGTTTGAAGAATTCCAATAGTTAGTTAGCCTGTCACTGAGGACATTTTTCAGGAAATATTTAATGAGTATTTATTTTCTGCCAGGCATATTCTAGGCACTGAGAGTACAGCATTAAGGGAGAAAACAATTATTATCCTCAAGAAACATTTTAGTTAAGGATAAAAAGATATTGGACCAGAGTTGTAAGAAAAAAATCAAGAGAATGTGGAATTGGTTAATATAAAATTGTCTACTCAGTCTATGCCATGAAAGTTCAAATAAGGTGAAGATATAGATGTCAATGAGTTTTATTAAAGTGACCACTGTATCAAACAAGCGGAATGACTTCATTTTATAACTTCCACTCCATGTATAAGTCTGTGATGTACTGGGGGACTAATTTTTACCTATCTTTTGAATAGAATTACAGCAAGATTTTTGAATTTTCTGGTAACTCTTCTGAAGTAAAAAGTTCTGTAATTTTTAGTCTAGTTCAGTAATTACTATGTCTAGTCTAATGTATTAAAACAAACAAACAAAAAACCTTCCAATTTCATTTGAATTATTTATTTTCCTTTCTATAGCTGGAATCTATTGAATAGACAAACTTATGATAAATTCAGGGCATATTGTCAGGTTTTTTTTGTTTTTTTTATTTTATTTTTTGTATTTTTTCAACGTTTATTTTTGGGACAGAGAGAGACAGAGCATGAACGGGGGAGGGGCAGAGAGAGAGGGAGACACAGATTCGGAAACAGGCTCCAGGCTCTGAGCCATGAGCCCAGAGCCTGACGCGGGGCTTGAACTCACGGACCGCGAGATCGTAACCTGGCTGAAGTCGGACGCTTAACCGACTGCGCCACCCAGGTGCCCCTTTATTTTTTGTATTTTTGTGCCAAGAATTGTTTATCCTCCCTCAATACTCACTATTCCGTCTCAGCTTTTTTGGAGAAAAAAAGAAAAAAAATAGCAAATATAAAATCATAGTTGATTTTTTTAACATAACTTTCAGTAATTGATAATAGAAATGCAAAAAATGAATCAGAGATAGATATTTTGCATGATATGATTAAAAATACTGCCATAAAGATGCATTGATCATTGTAAGTGCCTAATATATATTCTTTTCAACTTTTCATGGATTATCAAAACAATCATATTATCGGTCCCAGAGTCAAACTGATCAAAATATTACAGATGAAATATTACTGATCAAAATAATACAGAATATGTTTTTTCTCAAAGGATTTTGCTATAAAATTCAATAAAAAATCAAAGTGTCCAACTATTTAAATATTAAATAATATACTTTAAAAAATTTAAATTCAAGTTAATTAACATACATTGTAGTCTTGACTTCAGGAGTAGAATCCAGTGATTTATCTTTTACGTATGACACCCAGTGCTCATCCTGAAAAGTGCCCTCCTTAATGCCCATCATTCATTTAACCCATCTCACCACCCACTGCCCCTCCAGCAACCCTCAGTTTGTTTTCTGTATTTAAGTGTCTCTTATGGTTTGTCTCCCTTTCTGTTTTTATTTTCTTTTTATTTCCCTTCCTCTATGTTCATCTTTTGAGTGTCTCAAGTTCCACATATGAGTGAAATAATATAATATCTGTCTTTCTCTAATTTCACTTAGTATAATACCAACTAGTACCCTCCACATTATTGCAAATGGAAAGATTTCATTTTTTTTTTGATCACTGAGTAGTATTTTATCCATCTTCTTTATCCATTCATTAGTTGATGGACATTTAGGCTCTTTCCATAATTTGGCTATTGTTGATAGTGTTGCTATAAACATTGGGGTAAGTAACCAATGGGATGAGTCAAAAAAGAAATTATTGTGAAAATTTAAAAATATATTGAACTGAATAAGAGTAAAATTATGACATATAAAAACAGGAAATTTAGCTAAAGCAGTTATTACAGGGTGTTTATGGTTTTAAATGCTTTATACTGTAGTTTAATATAGTTTATAATTTTAATTGGTATAGTTTTAAATTCTTACAGTTCTAAATTTTCATATTAAAAATAATATAGATGTTGGTAAAAGTATAAGACAATCAGTTGTGTTTTTTAAAGTGACAATTATAAAAATAAGAATAATCAGGAAGATAACTACCAATTAGAGAAAACCAAACAAAAGGCATTAAAGACAAAACAGAGCAATACTGTAACATTCAGAAAACAAACAAAAAGAATATAGTGAATACATTGAAAACAAAAATAATAAAACAATATGAAAGAATTAACATGAGCTACACCGCTCATTAGAAACACTGACTTTGTCTTATTTTAAAATATATAAGGCGACACAAAATGGAGCCAATTATCAAATTCTACTTCTGAGTAGAATGTTATGGTTCTTCCCCTTGCTTCATGAAAATCCAATCTTTGGTTAATTCTTTATTGCTGTTCTGATAACATGATAAGATGTACTTGTCAAAATATAATAATATATTATTAATATTTATTAATACAGCATTACTTATAAATAATTCCTTATTGGTAAATCACATAAAGGATGAGAGGATTTAAACATAAAATATAAATACTAAATGAGATGTCATGCACTCTTTTCTTTCTTATGGCCAGCATATCACCTGTAGAGACACTGAAAGCTAGGGCTGTGAAATCATTACTAAAGATATAGGCTCTGTGGAACATGAAGCCTTTATTGACATTTAAGTCAGGGCAACCCTTGCACTTGTATGATGGGTAGTAGTACAAGGAGAGCCTTGTACCTTTGTGGACATCTGCAGTTGAGCTGCTTCAAGGACTCTTGCTGTTGAGTAGGATCTCCTGACATCATCCTACTAGAATGCTATATCTCCTGCTAATATCCTTCAAAGTAAAGTGGTTGAAAGTGGGACTGGGGCGCCTGGGTGGCTCGGTCGGTTAAGCGTCTGACTTCAGCTCAGGTCACGATCTTTCAATCCGTGAGTTCGAGCCCCGCATCAGGCTCTGGGCTGATGGCTCAGAGCCTGGAGCCTGCTTCCAATTCTGGGTCTCCCTCTCTCTCTGCCCCTCCCCCATTCATGCTCTGTCTCTCTCTGTCCCAAAAATAAATAAACGTTAAAAAAAAAAAATTAAAAAAAAAAAAAAGAAAGTGGGACTTATGGCAGAGTTATGAGTCTGAATGTTTAAGAAAAACAGAAAGATCCTGTGTGCATGTTGCAGATGAAGAAACATGTGACAGACCAACCTCCTAATAACTAGAAAAGCTGGGTAATTACACATTCTTTAGGGCAAGGATCACAGAGCTACTAAAGCCATTCTTATAATAGGGTTGAAGATCTCAGGGAGGTGGGGAATACTGGGAGGTAAGCAGATATTCAAAAGCTGAAGTTTTCTCCGGGGTATTTGTTGATTTAAAGACCAGAACAAGACACCAAAATTCTGGGCTTTACTCAGGCAGATGTTAGTTCCTGGAAGATAGATAATCAATATTTGTTGATGGTATTTTAGGATGGAGGTAAAAATAGTGATGTGATGGTGTTCAGGCACACAACTAATTTCTCAAGATACTTGCAAAATTATGAAAGTGAGTAGGTAGGAGGCTGAACATAGTAAAGATGTATAAACCTCATGCAATATAAATGAAAAGAAAACCTTATCTAGGCATATCAGAGTAAAACAATTGTTCTACAAAAACCAAGACAAATCTTAAAAGAAGCCAGACAACAACAAAAGACATATTCTCATTAAATGAGATTTGTAGCTGATTCTCAACAGAAATACGGAAATCACAGTAAATGGAAAACCTTCTCTTCAAAGTGATGAAATTAAATAAGTGAATGTGTCATTCAATAATGAAGGGAAATGAAGGTATTTTTAGAACAGAGGAAATGATGGAATTTACCATTAGCAGGCATGTACTAAAATACTGAACAAATTTTTTAAGCACAGAATGATTCTATAGGGAGGACCTTAACAGATGGTATGAAACTAGGAAGAGTAAATATGGCTGTACATATAATAAAAATTTACCATTAAAATAAAATAACAGTAACTTGTGAGAATTAAAGTATATATGGAATTAAAAACCATAAAAGGAAAAGAAGAAAAGTTAAGAATTAGTGTATAATTTAAAATCTAAGTTTCTAGAGTGGTGAAAATAACTATTTGTACTTAATAATTCTAAGATAACCATTGGAAAAAATAGCAAAAAGATGAAAATATTTAACAGAGGGTGAAAATAAATAATGAAAAAACCATGTAATTGATCATAAAAAAGATAAAAACTCGGAAAAACAGTATGTAATAGCAGTAGATCAAATTGAGCACCAACAGTGAGATTGTGAAAATGAATCAGATTGTATCAACAATCACATTAACTGTAATTAACCAAATATCCAATTAGAGGATGAAGATTTTTATTTTGAATACTGCTACTTGTCCTTCTCCCTTAATAATAATAAGAATAATTTAAAAAACAGAGCTCTAACCTGTCTAGGAGATGACTTCTATCATGATGTGAATAATAGTAACATGAGTATATGCATATTTAAAATTGTCAAGCTATCACTTATTTTTTGTGGACTGACAAAAATTATGTTATTATTCCTCAGTATATTATTAATGCAGTGAGTTGAATGCCCAAGACAATACTGAAAAAATTTGAAATCGGAATGTTTATACAACAAGATATCAAGGAAGAATAATAAGTGTATAATATTTAAGTAGTGTAATATTGAGTCAGGGATAGAGAAATGTGTAAACTAAAACTATAAGACTTTTAAAAGAAGCTATCATTTAATTTATATTAAAAATAAGACAAGAATTAAAAACAATAAAACAAAAAAGGTAGGGTTGAAGAGATGTAGGAGAAAAAAGAAGAATGAAAAATAAGAAAACAAAAATGTAGGGTGAAGAAGAGATGAAGAAAGTTTCTGTATTACTGTTAAAATTCTTTTTTTGATGTGGATCGTGCCTATTGGTTATATACCATATACAATAATTCCTCTAGTTGTCAATTTGTGATGTGTATACCTTTCTATATGCGTTTATGTTAAACGTCAATAAAATATTTATCCAAAAAGTAAATTATAGTCTCCATATACAAGACACACTGCACAAATGATAAGGAAATTTGGAAAAATTTTCAAATACATAACTTCACATATATTCCAGGCAAATTTTTACATTAAAGTCAAGGGTAATAATGTAAATAACCAATTATAAATTAAAGCAAAATCTTAAAGTAATTCAAAAGTCTAGTGGAATCTGGGAAGCTCCAATCATATCCCCTCTTCATTGTCAACCCACCTGTCTCACAAGTCCTATGAATAGCATTTTCTAACTTCTCACGTATGGGTTCATTATTGGAAATTGCTCTCAACTGCAGAGAACTGCTTTCCTCAACTATGTCTATTCCCAGAGGTAGCTGATGGTTACTGGCTGGCTAATTGAGGTGTATAAATGCCTAACTCCCTGTCTCAATATGGGACAACTCTGAAAGGGCACCCCAGGTCCAGAGCACTTTCAGGATTGAAATTACATTGAAATTTCAGCTACAATTACATTGTGAGTTCGTATCACTCTTGACCATATCATGGCACTGTCATTTTTGTACTGGCATATCATTGAGAACACTCCCTATAAACATTCTGTACAAAATTGTTCATCTCAGAATCTGCTTCAAGGAACCCATGTTAAGACAAAGAGTGACTACATGATTTTTTAGTATAAATAAATAGGATCCCACTACTCCACAAGAATCTTGAACCATTTCAGAAAGATAATCAAGTGATGGAGAGAAGAATATCTGCTTTTTAATGATAAGCTCTATTGGAAGATGTGACTTATAGGTATATCAAAACTGGGACCTCTGGATTACACTGATTTATCCTCAACCTCTTCTTTCCTAAACTCACCAGTCATATCCAGTGTAGGAAGTCCACAGTCATTCCACACACAAGGCTTACAGATGTGTGTCATAAAGGCAGAGACCATAAGATAACCCCTATGAAGGCAGCCTGGCTTCTAAGGAGGAGAGAGAGGAAGAGACAGAGCTGCTTATGCCAAGCTCCTTAATCCAAACTCACTAATGAAGTTTCATACCCACTATAGGGAAGACATGAGTGAAGGAGAAAGAGAAGTCTGGGGTGTTTCCCTAAAGGGAAATATATTTTCTTTCCTAACATTGTTGATGAAAGGTATAAGCAACAATGATGTACTAATTTGGTGGGGGCAGTAGTGGTGGAGTGCTATGGAATTGAGTTATATTTGTTCATTTATCCATTCACTCCTTCAAGCAAAATTGTTACTGAATGTCCTCTAATTGTCAGACAATTTGAGTTATTGATAGTTCTCAAATTTAAGGACAAGTCTTATAGAACGAAAGTTACATGAAGGCTGATATATTGATTTGTTCTTTTCTGCAAGGAGCTCAATAAATGCTAAGTTAATAATTAATAACTTTAAGGGAAAATAATCTTTTAAAAATATAATTTTAATGAGAATTTAAAAACACTTTTTTTCAACTTTTACCAGAGGAAGTAAACAAAGAAAATTGCATATGTAATTATTAGAGCCATCATAAAATGTCTCATAATTTTGTATTTAGAAATTAATATTTTTGTTGAAAATAAAACACTTAGAAACACTCATTTCCCAGAAAGAAAAGCAGATGCCTCTCTAAATTAAAAAGTACCAGTTGTATTCCACATTTTCTTATCAAAATGGCAGAATTCCTTAAAAAAATAAAACATTCATGAAAAAAAATAAGCAAAAGCAGATGCCCAAATACACTTAAACACACATCCCACAGATTCATAAAAATGTATTATTTTAAAAAGTAAATTATGGGACTAAAACATTCATTCTTTTCAAAATATCTTTAAGGACAAAAATTAAGCTTGTTTATATGCTGTACTTTAGAATATATTAACTATAGCACTTCATCAATATTTATTTGGTAAAATCAAAGCTGTAGTCAGAAGAAAACTTATAAGATTATGTGTTTGAAGTTAATAAACATTATTTTAAAAACTAAGTTTTTAACTCAACAAAGTAGAAAAAGAGAAAAAAAACTAATTGCAAGAATAAGAGTGTTAGGGAAGGGATATAGAAGGAAAAATAATGGAATCATGATAAAAAGAAAAATGAGGAATAAATGCAAGAATTAAAAAAAATTGATCATAATACTTTTGACTTATCAGGAAAAATAGAGTGTTTATACCCAAAGAATGAGAGGGTTGCTTTATCAGCATATATAGGAAAAGTTCTAAAACACAAAGGAATAGTGAGTAATATATGAAGTAATTAACTATATCTTAAAATTTCTAAACAATTAACATATAAACTACCAAAGTTGATTCAAGGAAGAGTATAAGTGTTGTCTTATATCAATTAATAATTATGGAGACATTGATAAAGTTGGTAAAGAATCTCCTACAATAGAATGTACCTTCTTTATATTGATTTTGGGTAAATAAAGTCAAATTTGAAAGGCCTAAACAAGACTAAGGGATTTAAATTTTTCCAGAGCTCAGGGATAAAAGGAATATTTTATTAATTATAGGAAGTTAGTTTCTTTATTATACCAAAACCTAAAAAAAGAGAATCATAAAAGGAATCTCATGCCATTACCACCTTGCAAAATGTGAATTTTTCAATAAAAATCAGCTTTAAAATATTAAAATAAAGTAATATTAAAAATAATATAACTCACCACCTAGATTTATAATGTGAAACAGGAATAATTTAACATTAAAATATTTCAGATCTAACTAATTATCTTCATGTTTAATATTCTATAGAAAAGGACCCAGTGCTCTCAGGAAGGTAGACTAAAAAGCTCTAACATGTCTTAGAAGTCATAATGCAGCTTAGTTTGATTTGGAGATCAAATAAGTAATAAGCCTCTCAGAATATTAGATTGAGCATCCAACTCTTGATTTCAGCTCTGGTCATGAACCCAGGGTTGTGGGATTGAATCCTGTGTTGGGCTCTGTGCTAGGGGTGGAGCCTGAGTAGGATTCTCTCCCTCTCCCTCTCTCTGTCCTTCCCTTGCTAGCATATATATGCTCTGTCTCTCTCTCTGTCTCTCTCAAAATAAATAAATAAACATTAAAAAAAAATTACAACCTTACCTTCCAAATGACTAGATTCATCAAGGTTATAAATTATTTCTGTGTTTTCTTACCCATGTATTACTTGGACTTCATCTTTGTCTTCTGCTTTTGATACCATTGATACTACATTTTTATTTTTGCTAACATTTATTGTTTAGTGATTATAAACTTTTCATATTTCTATAATAGATAATTTGGAAAAAATAAGTTATATGAAAAATAAATTTAATTTTATATTTCACTTTTCTTTTAATCTCCTGGGTTGAGTCTGTGTGTCTACTCCAGGCTTTCAATTGAGATTATAAAAACACCATAACCTATTTGTAAGGACTGTACCCTACAAGGTTTTCATACTATGGGAAATTTTCATACTACAAGGAAAGTCAAAATTAAATAGTCCATACCTAAGAAAACATGAAAGTAAACCTTGATATAGTCAAGTTATTCAATTGTTTAAAAGGAATAAAATAGATTTGAGAACATACGTGTTATAATTTTTAGATTTATCAGAAAATAACTTTAAAATACCTATAACCAATATAATATATTCAATAAATAGTTGAAAACATAGAGAAAATTAATGAGAAGATGAGGAATTTTGAAAGGGAATAAGAATATGTAAGATGGAGTTAAATGAAGATACATATGTATTATATATTACATAATACATTACATACATTACATAATTATATATAATTTTTCCCAGAGTAGATTATGTGGTTCTAAATACATCTGTAAACTTATACAAATTGTTATTTCTTCTTCTTGAAAAGTAAACATTTTAATTTTGATTGTAAATATTACCTTAAGTGTCAACCATGAATTTTTCTCCTTAGTTTCCTGCCACTTGTGCATATAACTTGGTTTAAAATTAAAAATAAATAGGTGCACTTGGGTGGCTCAGTTGGTCACATGATTTATTTGATTTCGGCTCAGGTCTTGATATCACAGTTGTGAGACTGAGCTTTCTGATGGGCTCGCACTGAGCATGGAGCCTACTTAAGATTCTCTCCTTCTCTCTCCCTCTGCCCCTCCCCCATGGGCACTCCCTTTCTTTCTCTCTCTCTCTCTCTCTACCCATAAATTTAAAAAAATTGAAAATAAATAGAACCAGGATACATGACACATATAAATGACTAAAATAAAAATTAATCTATTTTTAATGTAGACTTTATTCTGAACCAATTGCAGGGTTTCAAATATCTCTTTGATAAAAGTGAGAGTTGATAGTATTTTGGTCATAATAAAAATCTAACTATTATTAATTTGTTTAACAAAATAATTTGATCAGACTTCAAAGCAAAAAATTTAGTAGGGTTCAGTGTGTCTTCTAATACAGTTGCTGGGTAAAATAAATGTCATAATTAATATTATAATCACAAATTTGATTACTAGACAAAAAAAGTTAACTGTATTATGTTCACTTAGCCAATTCCAGATGGGTGAAATATTTGTTTTGAAGAAGCATTTTCCAGTTTCTACCAATCAAATAGATATATACTAAAATCTTATATGGCAAAGTTGATTTTTATTGGTTACATGCTGTTTCAATATTTCTCCACAACAGTGTTTTGAAAAAAAAAAAAAAGGATATGATGTGTTTGGATTTTTTTGTATGTTTGTTTTTTTGAATTTGTTAAGAGTTAAAATGGCAAAAAGATAGGGTCACATTTTCACACTTTAACTAGTAATCATGGAATTTCTGCTTAAGTATGAGAGTTTCTATTATAGGAAGAATTCTCAATAGGTTGAAGAGCTGAAGTACTGTAGTCAAAATAGGCAATCCATATTTGGCAGACACATCAATCCCAGGAAGAATATTTTGCTATGCTCTCTGGTGCAAAGACAACAGATGCCATCAACTTGCCACCAAGTGGCTGATTGGTTTTCTTGAAAAATGGTACTCTAGTGATGTTTCATGTTGTCTAATATAGAAAGACTGGACGTTAACACTGGCATTAGTTAAATGAGACTTTGTGAGAAGTCCATGGTGTTGGGCTAGTGCCTAGCCTCCATCCTTGCAACATGGCTACTATGTTCATAGACACCTCAGACAATCACTAAATTGAACAAGGAAAGAAGATGGCCGTCCTCCAGTAGATAAGGGATTCTGCCAACCTGGCCAACCTCTGGAGTGAGCCAAGAGGATATGGATGGGACACCAATAGTGTCTATTTTGCCTATTGTTTTGAAGAAAGTAAATCAACATCTACATACATGCTTCTCAGAAAGATACATTTCATGTTATAAAAAACAGAACCTGTATTGCTGGCAGAGTTCCTTCAATAACAAGTGTTCTGGTATTTTGCTTGCTTGCTGTTTAATGTTATGACTTAAGTTCAGAAACAGACCTTTTGGTAGATTTTGCCTTATATAGGGTAATGATAGCACTTTAATCTCTAGGCTCTTTAGACATATGAGATTTTGTCAAATTCCCTGTTTTAAAAGTACAAAATGTATGTCTAGGCCAAAAAGAGGTACTATCTACACAAGGTTCTATAAGATAACACAAGGAGAGTAATAGAATAGCTCTATGATTTTTTTTCTCAGAAAAAATCTGATACTTGGCTAGCTCCAGCTAATTCTCTGAAACTATTGTGAGAATCTGCTTAATTTTTAATATCCTGTCTACAGCTTTCCATTTAGGGGTTTTTATTGCCATCCTGTCTAGCTCCTTCTTCAGTTTCACATTCTAAACTGTTTCTTCCAAGAAGAAATATTTGCATTACTCATCACTTCTCGAATGCATTTCTTTGCTTTATATTATTTGTTAGATTAACTTTTGTTCTCCCCTTAGCTCTAATTACATTAACTCAGATGGTACCTACCTACTGGACATTCAAATGTCCAATATTTACTCTTTATAGTCCTTAAACAGATTAAATTTACATAATCCCACATAGCAAGCCTCCTATATCGCCTCAAGCAGACAAAATCTGGAAGCTGTTACAAGCCTCTGAATGCTGCATATGAATTCCAATCTCCGTTCTCAGTGCCATCCATTCTCTATAGGATACTGAGGCAGTCCTTCATCTACAGATCAGTCTATGTGGCTCTAAATTCTTAAGTAATCTTTAGAGTACAGTATGGAAAAGTTTTGCCTAAGTAAGGGTGTCTCTACTTAAGTTTTTTTTTTTTTTTCATTTTTTAATCAATCTCTGCTGTGGCATATCTTAACTCAATTTCTTTGAATTTTTGTGGCTGTTGAAAGTAAAATAAAACACTGATCTACAAACATATATTTTGATTTCACTAGTGATTTTTTTAACTCACTATGTTTTGTGGACTAACATTCATAATGTCAACAAAGTGTTTTTTTCTTATTTCATTAGATAAACGTTCAACAAACATTTAAAAATAAGGATAGTAAGCACTATATATATAATACTTTATTTGCAACTGAAGTAAATCCAATTCAAATTAATTTAAATCTAAAAGAATACACGTAAATAAAATTGGCCAGTACTTGACTAATATTCCAGAGGAAAGACTCATTTCAAGTATGACTAAAACTATACTCTCAAAATGTGTTTCAGGCATGACTAAAACTATAACCTCAAAATGTGTCCTGAGGGATATTTCTTTCTTTCCACATCTCTCAACTTTGCTTTTATTTGCATGCTGCCCTCATTCTTTCCTACAACAAACAAATTGTTTCATTAGGCCCAGAAGGATAGATGTCAGCCACTTCAATTTATAACATCCATTCAGCTTCTAATCCCAAAGTTGGAGAAAAGTCTGTTCTGATAACTCTGGCATACATGCCCCAGAGAATGTGCTGATTGGCCCCACTTGGGTTAAGTGTCATTCTTGAATTATTCACTGTATTTGGGATACTGATGGACTTTTACTGATCAAATCTGGGTCATGTACTCACCACAGAAGACAGGGAAAATAGTGCCACACAAACCACGTGGAAGATAAGAGAACTATTTCACAAATTGGAATGTATTAGGTAGGCTATGCAATATGTCAGTAAAATTAAACCATATACTTCAGTTTGTTAACAAAATAACAGTGCATTACTTCCATACATTATTACCCAAATGATTAGTGTTAGTGGTGGTAATGGGGACTCTTCCTCTAGCAGTGACTCAGAGATCTAGGACTGTCCCAGATTTCAAATATGGCATCTTCCATAAATGGCTAAACATCTGCAGATTATCCAACTGGAAGCCAGGGGGAAAAGAGAGAAAGTGAAAAAAAGAAACTTACCCTCTCATAGAAGTAAGATGTCATTTATGCTTATATTTCACTGAATAATTATGACTTGGACTGTGACAATTGCTGCATTATGAATTGTTACTTGGAAACCCAGCTTAGCTGTATACAGAGGAAGAGAAAATGTATTTGCTGATAACATAACTACTCTTTCCCTAGAAGTTGGCCATCAAACTTTATCTGTTCAATACATTACCAGCCCATTTATGTTCTTCACCTTATTGGAAAATTTGCTAATACTTTATTATAAAGCACTACACTGTATGGTGATTTGAAACAATTACATACTGTGAAAAGGAAGTAACCTTTTGCATCAATAACTTATTATTGTATAACAAACTCCAACACTTTGTGGTTTAAACATCATGTTTTATCTTTTATCATGATTCTATGGATTGGCAATCTGGGTGTCTCTTCTGCTGGTCTCCACTGGGATTGTGTGTAGATTCGGTCATCTAGCAGGTTAACTGAGACTGGAAGTTGCAAGATGGTTTCACTCATGTCAGACAGGTGTTACAGAATATTGGCTGAGGTACCCTCAGTTCCTTTCCATGTGGTCTCTTATTCTCTACTAGACAAGATCTTCTGCACAGATAGGTGATCTCAGGGTTATGAGATGGTGAAAGCAGAAGATGCAAGACTCTTAAGGTCTAGGGCCCCAAACTTCTAACCAATTTTTATGACATTTTATTGATGAAAGCAAGTTAAAAGTCCACCATCAGTTTAAAAGGTGGAATTATAAGAACATTGCTTTATGAGAAAAGCATTTATGTCACATTGAAAAGAGGATAGACACAAGGAAGAGTGATTCATTAGTGGTATTTATGATTTTATTGTTTTACTTTGAATCAATATCGGAAATTGTGTTGAGAGTTATCAAATAATTTTATGCAATAATAAATTTTACAGTATTATCTAACCTTCACTAGAGATTGCCTATGTTGATGTATTCTACATAAATACAATTCATATCAAATTTCTGTATTTTCGAGAAGAAACACCTTTTTATGTAGCTATATAGAATAATAACTGAGAATACTGATTCCAGAGTAAGATAAACTATTTCTGTATCCACTTTACTTACCAACAGAACAATGTTGAGGGAGTTTCTCTCTCTCTTTTTAGTGACTTAGAGAAGTTTTATGTTAACTGCAAAATTGAGAGGAAAGTAAAGACATTTCCTATATACCCCTCTCCCACACACACATATAGTTTCCCCCATTACCAGCATTACTTGCCCAAGTGGTACATTTGTTATAATTGACAAACATACATTGACACTTTGTGATCCTCCAAATCCATTGGTTCATAGAGGTGTACATGGAAAAGTGTATAATGACGTGTTTGTCATTAGGGTATCACACAGAGTATTTTCACTGCCCTAAAAATTCTGTTTGCTTTGATTATTTATCATTCCCTCAACTCCAATACATGGCAATCAGTGATCTTTCTACTATTTCTGTAGTTTTGCCTTTTTCAGACTGGCTTTTACTGAGAAATATGCATTTAAGTTTTCTTTATATCTTTTCATGACTTGATAGCTCATTTCTTTTTATCAATGAATAATATTCCATTGCTTGAATACACCACAGTTTGTTTATCCACTCACCTACTGAAGGGCATTTTGGTTTCTTCCAAGATTGGGAAATTATGAATAAAGCTGCTATAAATATCTATGCACAGGTTTTTGTGTGGATGTAAGTTTCAACTCCTTTGGATAAATACCAAGAAGCATAAATGCTGTATTGTATGGCAAGAGTATGTTTAGTTTTGTAAGAAACCACCATAATGGTCTTACAGAATGACCATACCATAATGCATTCCCAGTAGCAATGTATGAGAGTCCTATTGCTTCTTGCATGTATTGTCATTATTCCAGATTATGGCTATTTTAATTGTTGTGCAGTGGCATCTCATTGTTTTAATTTACATTTCCCTGATGGCATTTGATGTGGAGTATCTTTTTATATGCTTATTTACCATCCATATATATTTTTTGGTGAGGTGTCTTTTAAGATCATTGGCCCATCTTTAAATTAGGGATTTGTTTCCTTATTGTTGACTTTTAAGTTTTCTTTGTATATTTTGGATAACAATCCATTACCAGATGTATCTTTTGCAAATATTTTTTTTCCTTTGGGGCTTGCTTTCTCATTCTCTGAACATTGTCTCTCAAAAGGTAGAGTTTTTAATTTAACAAAGTCCAGGTTATCAACTATTTCTCTCATAGATCATGCCTTTAGTATTGCATCTAAAAGTCATCACCATACTCAAGATCATCTAGATTTTTCCCATGTTACCTTCTAGGAGTTTTATTGTTTTGCATTTACATTTAAATATGTACCTGTTTTGGGACATCTGGGTGGCTCAGTCATTTAGGTGGCCGATTCTTGATTTTGGCCAGGTCATGCTCTCACAGTTTCTGAGTTCGAGCCCTGCATTGGGCTCTGCACTCATAGCGCAGAGCCTGCTTTGTATCCTCTGTCTCCCTTTCTCTGACCCTCCCCCGCCAAAATAAATAAATAAATAAAATATTTAAAAACTTAAACATGTATCTGTTTTGAGTTAGTTTTTGTGAAAGGTATAAGGTTTGTGTAAATTTCACTTTTTTGTGTATGTAGATGTCTAGGTATTTTAGTACCATTTGTTGGAAAGGCTGTCTTTGTCACATTGTATTATCTTTCCTTCTTCCTCAAAGATCAGTTAAATATATTAATGTGGGTATATTTCTGGGATCTCTGTTGTTTTCAATTGATCTATTTGTCTCCTCTTTCATCAATACCACACCATCTTGATTGCTATAGCTTTAAAGTAAGTCTTGCAGTTGAGTAATGTCAGTCTTTTCCTCAGCTGTGTCTAGTCTACTAATAAGTCCATCAAAGACACTCTTTATTTCTGTTACAGTGATTTTTATGTCTAGCATGTTGTTGTTGTTCTTTCTTGGGATTTCCACCTCTCTACTTACATAATCCATTTGTTCTTGAATGCTGCTGATTATTTTATCCATTAGAGCCTTTAGCCTATTAAATTGCTAGTCTGATAATGCTAACATCCCTGTCATGTGTGGTAAAAGGAATTGCTGTGAACAAGTCTTTACTAATATAATTATTAGTAGGAAGGAAGTATTGTATAATCCTGTGATTAGGTTTCATTCTTTTAAGGTTCCTATGCATCTGGACTATACACTTTACAAGTATTTCTGGGTTTCACTTCCCCCCTTAAGCGGGAGAGGATAGCAAAATTGGGCTGGAGTTGAGGATTTCCCTTCTAAGTGAGTGAGGCTCTGAAAATATCCAGCAGATGAGTCTCCGGCTAACCACTTTCACTTGAGGGCAGGCTTCGTTAAGAACAGAGTACTGTGGCATATTTCAAATGGTTCTTTTTCCATTCTCCCTTCTAGAAACTTTATTTTCCTGATATTTACACTAGAACCAAGTCAAACTCCTGTAGGTAAATCTCACAAAATTGTAGGGCCTCCCTATCACTGGGAGTTGGTTGTACGGAGCCTCCAGAAATTAATTATTGTTCATGTTTACCTACCTGGCACTTGTTCCTGGTGTGGTTCCTGTTCATGAGTCTCTTCTCAGGTAAATTTTTACTCTGTGTATTTGTCTTTTGGTTTCATGGGGACATCAGTTTGCCCGGTGTTCTTACCTCTCTTATAGGTCCTAAAAGAGTTTAATATTTCTTAGTCTTTTCTGCTTTTTACTTGTTGGTAAATTTGTTGTGGCAACTTCCCACTCCTTACATGTGAAATTGGAAATAGCTGAGGGAGTTACACAATATCTGTAAATCTCACTTTAATCTTATGTAAACTAGAGATTACAATAGCACCAACCTCATAAATTTGGTAATAACAAATGAACAAAAAATATATAGTGCCTAATATAAAGTAGATAATATATTATGCTGAACAATTGTTTGAATTTATTTATAATTATTATATACTACTATTTTTATTGGAAATAAAATTTTTTGTACTTAGTAGTGACAAGATAAGATAAAAGTGTCATCAGTGTTAGGTGTTTGGATCAGGGTTCTGTTAGTGTGATAAAATACCATTCAAAATAAAAAAAACATCTTTCCTTTTTTCTGTGACCCCTAAGTAATAAATATAACTTGAAATGTATTTAATTTATGTGTTTCTTAAGTGTTAAAATAGCACTTGATTCCAGATTTTGTCATCATGCCACTTAATTAATCTTATTACTTAGTTACCTTTTTTCTATTTTTAAGAATTACACTCTGTACTTTATTTTACTAAGAAATATTTTTCATTATGGTTTTAAATATACTTTTATAGACTTATGCTTTGTATACCCTTATAAAGCTTAAACACTCATTAATGTCTATTATAAACCTTCTTTGGTCTTAACTTTGCGTATTATTTTTCAAACCTTTGGATCAAATTTACACTAATGAAATAGTTTGGCCTCCTTTAATCACTCTCAATTGCATTTTTTTTATAATTATCTTCATTTACATACTTCTGTTTCTTTCAAATTACTTTTTGAATTTATTTGTTAGTTTTCAAAATTAGGGACATGGCTCTATCATATTTTTATGCCAGTTCTTTGTCCATTTCTTTTTTGTTGTTTATTAAAGAAATAATATTTTATTTTATTTTTTTTTCAACGTTTATTTATTTTTGGGACAGAGAGAGACAGAGCATGAACGGGGGAGGGGCAGAGAGAGAGGGAGACACAGAATCGGAAACAGGCTCCAGGCTCTGAGCCATCAGCCCAGAGCGTGACGCGGGGCTGGAACTCACGGACCGCGAGATCGTGACCTGGCTGAAGTCGGACGCTTAACCGACTGCGCCACCCAGGCGCCCCAAGAAATAATATTTTATACAAAACAATAATTTTCCAGATTTTGATGAAAAAGTTAAGAAAAAAATGTTTGTCACAACACAGAGTTTATGTTCTAACCTTTACACTTGCATTCTTTATATTTATATACACATACACATAAGAGATATAAATAAATATATAAAGGATATATATGTATATACATATATTTTATATAATATATATATAGGTGTATATGTGTGTGGGTGGGTGTGTGTGTGTTCTTTACTGTGTGGTGACGCAGTAAAGAAAGTGTAAATCAAATCACTACAAAGGGTAAGAGAATAAGTATTCCACAATGTAAATAGTTCTTAAAAAGAAAAGCATGAGTAAAAATATGAAGATAGTTGAGATGCCTGGCTTGCTTAGTGGGTTAAGCGTCCAAATCTTGGTTTGGGCTCAGGTCATAATCTCATGGTTTCGTGAGTTCAAGCCGTGCATCAGGCTCTGTGATGACAGCTGGAGCCTGCTTGGGATTCTTTCTCTCTCCCTCTTTCTCTGAGCCTCCCCTGCTCATGCTCTCTCTCAAAACTAAATAAATAAACTTAAGAAAAAGTATGAAGATAGTGGCGACATTGCAAATAGATCCAAGCTTCCCAAATCAATTCCCACTTAATGTGTTCAATTAAATAGGATGAACACTAATGGTATAAAAATACTACTATAGAATAAAGTTTGAAATAGGGGAGGAATCTTATTATAATAAACCGTATATCTTGACTGAATTTATTGAATTTCTATGTATCCCTTTTTTCATAGTTCCATTTGGTTGTAACAAATGAGGCTCTATTTTCTGCTGTCCATCTGCACCTACTGATTTTAAGAGATAATAAAAGAAAAAGATAAATGGCATTTATTGTTTAACACAAATTCTTTTGTTGATGTATTTCAATCCCTTTCTTATTCCTATACAGTACCAGTGTTTAATATATTCTTTTATCCTAATCAATACAAGCTCTATAAAGTCTGAACTTTAATTCAAATTTTCCTCTACATTTTACATATTTTTTGGTAGATTCACTTCAGCAGTTGTGATCATTAGTCTATGATGTTTGACAGTGGGTTGCATGTTCTCTGTAATTTAATGTGATTTGCATATGTGTCCTAGGAGCAGTAAAACCATTTAAGTATTCAGTGGGAAAAGATGTGGCCCTTGGGAGTCATCTTATTAGCATGCAAGAACAATGCATCTAACAGAAGCATTTATTAAAAAGAATAGTGTTCTCAGCAATGCATTGGAAATTCTTTCACTAATATATATGCATCTTTCTGAAGAAAAAGCAATCTGAAATGCTCTGTGTCACCTCAAGAATTTACAGAATGACATTCAAGGAGTACATTAATACTAACATAATCCTAACTCAGAATATTTGCCCTATTTTAGAATCTCCTCACAAAAATATACTAGGCTGTATAAACAGCCAATACAAAAAATACTATTAGTATATTTTTTGAACTCTAAAATACTTCATAAAAAGCCAGAAAACAATGTTTTTAATTAATTTTTTATTTTTTATTTACTTAATTATGGAATACAAAAATTGATGAGGAAAAATTCCACTGACAATTTTACCAATTAATAATTACATAGTTGTTGTAGATGTCACTAAGATGTCAGGATAGGGAAAAATGAACTCCCTTTCCACAGACATATTAATTCCACAGCAATACATGAAGTGATTTCCTTAATGAGAAATCCAGAAACTACCTACTAGGTTTCTGCACCCTTAGTGAGTGCAAAACCTACAACAACAAAACTGGTGGGAAAGAGAAAACACTCTCTTATCAAAATCCCCACTCATAGTATATCACTGGGGGCAGAACCACCAGTTGCCAACTTCCCTCTGAAGAAGTTGAAGTGAGTATCCAGCATTCTATCTTCTTGGGTACTACCCAAGGGACTAGTTACTATCTTACCTGTTTCAGAGAGCTGAGAAGTCCAAGTATATGCTAGTCCCCTAAGAACTAAAGACATCCCAGTGTTGGTTAGAACTAACTTGTGGGCAATTACCACAGTTTCTCTCATAGCTTAATGCAAAGACAGTGAGCCAAAATCCCAACTCCTAGCTTCTCACTGAGTGGGGAAGAGGTTGGACTGTTCATCAAGCATCTCAGCTTTTTTGGATGCTACCTCAATAACTGGCTTCTGTCTCACCTGCTGCCCCGGGGAGTTGAAGTTGGCATATGCTAATCCTCAGGGCTTACAGAGAAAAAAAGTGGTAATTTGAACTAGTGGGGAGCATCTATCATAGTAACTTCAGGCTCATTGAAAAGTAAGGAGATGATAAATTACAACTCCCATCTTCTCCCTCAGGATGAAAAGTTAGACCATGCACTCAGTATATAACTTCTCTAGGAGCTACCTAAGGGATTAGCCTTGTCCTGACTATCTCAGAGTGCCAATGGAACTTGGCATATGCTATATCCCTGGTGGCCACTAAGAACAAAAGCAAAAGTTTGGACTACCATGAAAGTTGAAGAGGCCTATAAATGTTCAGGCTAATTGATTGGTGAAGATCTTCTCCTGTACAAGTAAAGTCCAGGAAGATGGAAATGTGGTTGTTTTTATAATGTATAGATACCAAAAAAGAGTCAAAGAAAATGAAGAAACAGGGAAACATGATACAAAGGAACAAGAAAAAAAACTCCAGAAACCATTCATAATGAAATGGAGATTTATGAATTACCTGATAGAGAATTCAAAATAAACTGTCAGAAAAATGCTTGGTGAGCTCAGAAGAGTAATTAATAAAAAAAGGAGAATTTCAACAGAGACAGAAAATCTTAAATAGAACCAAATAAATCCTTAGATTAACAATATGATAACTAAATTGAAAAATTTAATAGAGGAGTTCATCACGATGTTACAGCAAGCAGAAGAGAGAAACAACAAACTTGAAGACAAGTCATTTGAAATTATCTAGTTAAAGTAAGAAAAGGTTAAAGAATTTAAAAGAGTGAAAAGAGTCTAAGAGAATTATTAAACATCATTAAACAGATCAATATATGCATTATGAAAGTTCCAGAAGGATCAGAGTTTCAGAAAGTACCAGAAAGCTTTTGAAGAAATAATAAGCTGAAAATGTCCCAAATCTAGGAGAAGAAATGGAAAACCAGATCCAGGAAGTTCAAAGGACTCCAAGTAAGATTAAATCAAATTAATTCACAGTGAGACACATTATAATCAAATTGTAAAAAGTTAAAGGGAGAAGGAGAGAAAAATTTGAAAACAAGTAAAAGTGAATTGTCACTTAGAAGGAAACTCCTAAAGATTATCATCAAATTTTCCAGCAGAAAACTTGTAGACCAGGAAGGAATGGAATGCCATATTCAAATTGCTGGTGGTGGGGGATGGGGAGAAAGAAAAAACATCTTCCAGTCAAGAATACTATACTCAGCAAAGGTTTCCTTCAAAAAATGAAAGAGATATAAAGACATTACAAGATAAACAAAAACTGATGGATTTCATCACCATTACCCACCTCAGAAGAAATGCTAAAGGGATTTTTTTATCCTAAAATAAAGAAATTTAAACAACAAGGTAATACACAATGTACGATAAAACACAATATAAATAGATATGTATTGATATATCAATAACATAAAGCAGGGGGCCTGGTGGCTCAACTGGTTGGGTGTCTGACTCTTGATTTTGGCTCAGGTCATGATCTCATGGTTCATGAGTTCAAGCCCTGACTCCATTATGTCAGTGTAGAGCCCCAATCTACACTTTCTACAGAAAGGGGATTTCCTTTCTGTCTGCCCCTCACCCACTTGCTGTCTACCTCTCTCAAAAATAAATATTTTTAAAGTAGCATAAAGGGGGGTGAGTAAAAGTGTAGTTTGTAGGTGATTGAAGTTGTCAATAGTTGAAAATAAACTTTTTAAACTATATTTTATGTGAGCACATGATAACAACAAAGAAAATACCCATAAAAGTTACATAAAAGAAAAAGAGGAGGGAATCAAAGCAAATTAATAGAGAGAGAAAGAGAGAAGGAGTGGGAAGCACAAAGGAAGAAAGCAAGGGAGGATAAAAGGGACAAAAGAACTACAAAAGAAACAGGAAATAATGAGCTAAAAACACTTATAAATTTGTTTCTATCAATAATTAATTATAAATGGTTATAACTCTCCAATCAAAAAACATGGAGTGGCTGAATGGATTAAAACAAAACAGAAGAAGATCAATCTAATGCTATATGTAAGAGATGCCTCTTAGTTTTAAAGACACACTTAGAATAAAAGTAAAGGTACATAAAAAGGTATTTCATGAAAATGCTACCCAAAATAGAGCAGATATGATTAATCATATTAGGCCAAATAGATTGTAAGTCAAAAACAGTCACAAGAGACAATTAAGAATATTATATAATGATGAAAATTAATCCAGAAGACATAACAATTGTAAATATAAGTGCAACCAATAGCAGAGAACCTAAATATATAAGCAAACATTGACAAATCTGAAGGGAGAAATAACAGTGCATAAAAGTAGATGACTTCATTACCCCATTTGCAATAACAGATAGGACAAGCCTACAGAAAAGCAACAAAGAAACAGCAGTCTTACACAATATTATGACCGAATGAACCTAACAGATATATAAAGAATATTCTATCCAGCAGCAGCAGAATATACATTTTCTCAAATGCACATGTCATATTTTCCAGTAAGGGTCACATGTTATATCACAAAACAAAATAAAGCAAAACAAAAAAGTCTCAACCAATTTAAGAAGATTGAAATTATACCAAGTAAGTTCTCCATACACAATAGAATAAAGTGAGAAATTAAGAAAAGAAGACTTTAAAATTTACAAATGTGTGTGGGTGCCTGGATGGCACAGTCTGTTAAGCAGCCGACTCTTGTTTTAGGCTCATGATGGTCATGAGATAGGAATCACATTGGAATCTGTGCTGGGTGGAGCCTGCTCAGGATTCTCTCTCTCTCTCTCTCTCTCTCTCTCTCTCTCTCCCTCTCTCCTTCCCCTGCTTGTTCTCTCTCTCTTTCTGTCACTCCCTCACTCTCTCTCAAAAACAAATAAATGAAAAATTCACAAATGTGTGTAAATTAAACCACACATTTATGAACAACCAATAGTCAAACAATAAATTAAAGAGAAATTAGAAAATAACTTGAGACTACTGAAAATAAACACGCAGCAAGGGGATGCTGCAAGAGGAGTCCTAAGAGGGAAGTTCATAGCAATACAAGCTTACCATAAGAAGCAAGAAAATAAAAATCAAATAAAAAACCTAACCTTACAGCTAAAGGAGCTAGAAAAAGAGCAACAGAGGAAGCCTAAAATCAGCAGAAGGAAGACAATAATAAATTTTAGAGCAGAAATAATTGATATAGAAATTTAGAAAACAATAGAGAAGATCAAATAAACCAGGAACTGGTTCTTTGAAAAAATCAATAAAATTGACAAAACTTATCCAAACTTATCGAAAGGAAAAGAGAAAGGACCCAAATGGATAAAATCACAAATGAAAGAGAAGAAATAACAACCAACATCAAGAAATACAAACACTCAGAGTATTATGAAAAACTATATACCAAAAAATTTGGCAAGCTGGAAAAAATGGATAAATTCCTAGAAATATACAAACTACCAAAACTGAAACAGGAAGATTAATGACCGGGAAAGAAATTGAATCATTAATCAAACAACTCCCAGCAAACACAAGTCCATGGTCAGATGGCTTCACAAGTGAATTCTACCAAACATTTAATAAAGAGTTAATACATATTCTTCTCAAACTATTCTAAATAGTAGAAAAGGAAGGAAGGCTTCCAAATTTATTCTCTGAAGCCAGCATTACCCTGATACCAAAACCAGATAAAGACTCCACTAAAAAAAAAAAAAAAAAAAACAAAAAAAAAACACTACAGATCAATATCCATGATGAACATGGATGCAAAAATTCTCAACAAAATTCTAGCAAACCAAGTGATTAAAACACTATGGTAGTGGCACAAAGATAGACACATGGATCAATAGAACAGAGTAGAAAACCCAGAAATAGGCCCACAACTATATCAATTAATCTTTGGCAAAGCAGGAAAGAATATCCATTGGAAAGAAGACAGTCTCTTCAATAAATGGTGTTGGGAAAACTAGACAGCAACATGCAGAAGAATGAAACTGGACCACTTTCTTACACTATACACAAAAATAAATTCAAAATGGATGAAATGAAAGACATAAAAGTGAGACCTGATTTTTATGGTTAAAAATCCTAGAGGAGAACACAGGCAGCCACCTCACCTTGTCTGTGGTAACTTCTTACTAGACTCGTCGCCTGAGGCAAGGGAAACTAGAGCAAGAATGAACTATTGGGACTTCATCAAGATAAAAAGCTTTCACACAGTGAAGGAAACAAAAATCTAAAAGGAACTTAATGAATGGGAAAAGATATTTGCAAATGACATATCTGATAAAAGGTTAGTATCCAAAATCTATGAAGAACTTATCAACTTATCAACAAAAAACAAATAACCCAGTTAAGAAATGGGTAAAAGACAGGAATAGACATTTTTCCAAAGATGGCATACAAATGGCCAACATAAATATGAAAAGATGCTCAACATCACTCATCATCAGAAAAATACAAATCAAAACTAATGAGATACAACCTGTCAAAATCGCTAAAGCCAACAACACTAGGAACAAATGTTGGCAAGGATTTGGAGAAAGGGGCAAACTCTTGAACTTTTTGTGGGAATGCAAACTGGTGTAGTTACTCTGGAGAACAGTATAGAGGTTCCTCAAAAAGTTAAAAATAGTACACCCTACTATCTAGCCCTTGCACTACTACGTATTTACCCAAAGATTACAAAATACTAATTGAAAGGGATACATGTACACCACTATATATAGCAGCATTATCAACAATAGCCAAACTATGGAAAAAGCCCAAATGTCCATCAACTGATGAATGGGTAAAGAAGAGGTAGTGTGCATATATTCAGTGGAATATTATTTAGCCATGAAAAAGAATGAAATCTTGCCATTTGCATTAATGTGGATGGAGCTGCAGTTACTATGCTGAGTGAAATGTCACTCAATGAAAGACAAATGCCATATGATTTCATTCATATGGGAAATTTAAGAAAAAAAAGGAACATAGGTGAAGGGGGGAAAAAGAGAGAGAGAGAGGCAAGCCATAAGAAATTGCTAACTAAAGGGGCAGCTGGGTGGCTCAGTTGGTTGAGCATCTGACCTCAGCTCAGGTCATGATCTCATGGTTCGTGAGTTTGAGCCCTGTGTCAGGCTCTGTGCTGACAGCTCAGGGCCTAGAGTCTACTTTGGATTCTGTGTCTCCCTCTCTCTCTACTCCTTCCCTGCTCACACTCTCTCTCGCAAAAAAAAAAAAAAAAAAAAAAAAGATTAAAGAAATTGTTAACTATGAAGAACAAACAATTGATGGAGGCTCGGAGGAGGGAGGGGGATGGGCTAAATGGATGATGGGTATTAAGGAGGGAACTTGTGGTGATGAGCACTGTGTGTTATATATAAATCACTAAATTCTACTCCTGAAACCATTATTACACTATATGTTTACTAACTAGAATTTAAATAAAAACTGGAAACAAAAAAATAAGAATAAAAAAAAAAAAAACAAAGCATCAGAATACAGTAAATAAAAGACCTGGCAAAAAAACTAAAATTAAATGATAATAAATAAATGAAACATTTGAAATCAGTACCTTGAGATATTAGCACTATAATGTTCATGCAGTATTCATAACACACAAATATGGAAACCATTGATGGAATCAATGTCCATTGATAGATGAATGAATACAAAAGTAGCAAATACTTACAGTGGAGCATTATTCAACCTTAAAAAGAAGGAAATCCTGCAATCTGTGACAACATGGATGATCCTGTGAGACATTATTTTATTGAAATAGGCCAGATACAGGACAAACATGATTCCATTTAAATGAGTCCTCTTTAATAGTTAAACTTTTGGAAGCAAAGAGTAGAATCATAGTTGCCAGAGGCTTGGGGAGGGGAATTGGGGAGTTGCTAATCAATAGACACAAAAATTTTAGCTATGCAAGATGACTAAGATTAGAGATCTGCTGTACATTTTGCCTATAAATCGCAATACTAAATTGTATACTTGAAAGTTTAAGAGGGTAAATCTCATGTTAAGTGTTATTACCACAATAAAAAATTTTTAAATGTTATTGGGTATATAAAGAAAATATATTACCCTTTGTGTCTTTCTATGTAAAATGTTTCCTCTTACTAGCAGTACTTTAAGATATTTTTCTAAAAATTATTTCTGATGTTTATATATTGGAGACAATTTAGTCTCTGGAAATATAATATGAAAAATTACAAAACAAGTAAAACTGAATAGCAATGAAACACTACACTTAAGAAAAAAAATATAGTTTTATTATTAAATTATATGGATATTTTATATTTTCTGTTACTATGGTAACATTAATATCATTAAAATCTATAAAATTTACAGTGATGATTGAAATGTTCTTAAAGTCTATTTGTTATTTCACTGGAGAATTTATTCGAAATCTGTTATGTGCCAAAACATTGTAGTAACTTTGTTTCACTGTCTAATCTTGATCTATTCAAAATATTCTGTCTCCACAATATCACAAACACAACCCCTATAAAATCCCTCTTCCATAGCCTGAGTTTAAAGTTGATGACACACTGAAGATTGTGGAAAACATTTCAGGCAATGGGGGGGATATTTATACATGTAGAGATAATATATGAGCACTTGAATTCTATCAGGTGAAAAGCCATTTCTTAACAATCTTTAAATTAAATCTAAATTATATCTTAAAAAAGAAGACTAAGTAGATATTCACTAGAATGACTGAATACAAGCAGTTTTTATTTTTAAAATGTTCTTAGCAATTAAAATAATGATTGGATTTCTTTATACATCTTGATTTCAGCCTCTCAAGTGTAGGTAGTATATTTTATAAGTCAATGATATTGATTATGACCAAGGTAACTATAACACATAAAGTAGAGGAGGCAGAAATGATGTTGGAATAAACAATGATGTATACTTGTAAATTACATAAACTAGTTATTGTTAGATAAAACAATAGGTTTTAAATAGTTTTCATGGGTGCTTTATTAGGCGAAAAGTGTGCTTGTAAAAGTAAATACAAGTGGTGTGACATATTCATAAGTGGAGACAATACCACCAAAATAAATTTCTGTATATAAACTATATACTCTGTGAGAATCAAGCCATACACCCATACCATAGCTTTAAATCATGTCTAATAAAATAAAAAAGATAAGCAAATGATGATTTATTATTGTCTGTATATATATAAAAAACATTTCAAAAAATATGTTGACCACTCAGTTTATCTGCATTTTTTATTAGTGCATTTTTAACCTGTTGACAATATATGGTAACTATATGATTCTGCTTATTTAATGAGAGTTAAAAATTATTTAAAACCCTATAATTTGACAACTTTAACTTTTAACAACTCTGTCCCATTTGATCTTGAAAATATATTTTTGTCTTGGTGTGATTCTTTTCTACCTAGCAGATTTTGAATGATATTTTCTGTCTATAATTATTAAAGCCACAAGATTCCTCTTCATTTACTGTAATTCTACAACACTATTTATATTGATTCTTTGGATACAAGTTTTTATTTTATTCCAAAACACCACAAATAAATAGTTTTATTTTATAGCTAATGATTTTTAACTATATATTTGGTAAAATTTTCTTTTAAAACCCAGGATGAAAACTATAATCTAAATGGTTTCTCTAATAATATGGACACTTTGCTCTTTGAATTTTGAATGTCTATTACTATTATTCTTAAAAGTAAGAAAGCCTTAAAATCAAATAGAATATTAACAAAATGAATTGCAGAGACCATCTAATTTGAAATCATTCTGTTTTGGATTCTTTACAGGTAGTACTGCTGTTGAGGTAATAAAATATAAATACCATTTAAAAATTGTGGGGTGATGGTTTACCTTTTGTATGTCTTCAGTAGAATGTTTTCCTTATATTTTGCTATGGTAATAATGTCTCATATTGACATTATATTTGGCTCTTTTTTTTAATGTTTATTTCTGAGAATGAGAGAGAGAGGGAGAAAATGTGAGCAGGGGAGAGGCAGAGAGAGAGGAGGACATAGGTTCCAAAGTGAGCACTGTGATGACAGCAGAGAGACTGATGCAGGGCTCAAACTCAGGAACAGTGAAATCATGACTTGAGCAGAGGTTGCATGCTTAACCTACTGAGCCACTCGGGTGCCCCGATCTTTTGGTTTTTTTATAAGTCAATTTTACATTAAGTGCTTCTTTTATTTATTTATTTTTTAATGTTTATTTTTTGAGAGAGAGAGAGAGAGAGAGAGAGAGAGAGAGAATGAGCGGAGGAGGGGCAGAGAGAGAGGGAGACAGAGGATCTGAAAAGGGCTCCTAGCTGTCAGTGCAGGGCCCAATGCTGGGTTCCAACTCATGATCCCTCAGATCATGACCTGAGCCAAAGTCAGAGGATTAAGTGACTGAGCCACCCAGGTGCCCCTAAAATGTTTCTTTTAATTCTCACAGTAACCCAGTTACAAGGTAACTCTGTAATTACAGAGGAGGAAACTGCTGTTATAAATGGATACATGACCAGCACCTAGGTGCCTGGGCACCTGGGTGGCTCAGTTGATTGAGTGTCAGACTCTTGATCTCAGCTCAGGTTTTGACCTCAGGGTCATTATTTCGAGACCCACTTTGGGCTACTAAGGGCAGAGAAATCCTCAAGTGCTTTGCATTATATCTGCCATTTGAGTTTATGTAAAACACTGCCATGTTTAATTGTTGTAACTACAGTGACTAAATTTATAGTGCATTACTTCATATCACATATCTATCGTCTATCTTTCTGAATTTTTGGAGATTCCATTGGAGGTCTTTTTTTTTGTTTGTTTCCTTTTGCCTCTTCACTTAGGTTATAATATATTCAATATTATATATATGTATATATATGTGTGTGTATATATATGTATATATGTATCTTCTATATTAAATTAGAAAATATTTGACAGATCAACTTATAAACTAGTCATTTTTTTGACAAATTTTGGAATGACACATAATATTTTTTCTCCAAGTGATTAATGCATTTTTGTTTGTTTTTTTTGTTTTGTTTTTGTGTGTGTGTGTGTGTGTGTGTGTGTGTGTGTGTGTGATTGGTTTTTAAGTTTTTATTTAAATTCCAGTTAGTCAAAATACAGTGTAATATTAATGTCAGTATACAATAGAGTGATTGTATACACTTCCATACATCACCCAGTGCTCATCACAAATGCACTCCTTAATTCTTATCATCTACTTAACTCATTCCTGTATCCATCCCCCCTCTGATAACTGTCAGTTTGTTCTCTACAGTTTTTTTAATTTAAATTTTAATTAGTTAATATACAGTGCAATATTGGTTTCAGAAGTAGAGTTTCAGTGATTCATCATTTACATAAAACACCCAGGGCTCATCACACCAAATGCCATCCTTAATATCCATCACCCATCTAGCCCATCTCTCACCCACCTCCCTCCATCAACCCTCAGTTTGTTCGCTATCCATAAGAGTCTTTTGTGGTTTGTTTCCCTTTATTCTCTTCCCCCCGCTCTTCCCATGTGTTCATCTGTTTTGTTTCTTAAATTCCATGTATGAGTGAAATCATATGATATTTGTCTTTCTCTGATTGACTTATTTTGCTTAGCCTACTACATTCTAGATCTATCCACATCATTGCACATAGCAAGATTTCATTCTTTTTGATGGCTGGGTAATATTTCATTGTGTATGTATACATATATACATACACACACACATACACACACATATGTGTGTGTATATAAATATATATATGTATATATAAATATATGTATATATAAATATACACATATATTTCATATGTATGTATGTATATATATATACATACATACATACATACCACCTCTTCTTTATCCATTCATCAGTCAGTGGGGATTTGGGATTTCTCCATAGTTTGGCTGTTGTTGATAATGCTGCTATAAACATTAAACACTAGGGTGCATGTACCCCTTTGAATCTGTATTTTTGTATCTTTGGGTACATGCCTAATAGTGCAATTGGTGGATAGTAGGGTAGTTCTGTTTAAATTTTTGGAGGAACCTCCATACTGTTCTCTAGAGTGGCTGCACCAGTTTGCAGTTCTGAGGTTCAAGAAGTACAAGAAGTTTCAGCAGTACAAGAGGTTTCCCCTTTCTCCACATCCTTGCCAACACCTGTTGTTTCTTGTGTTAATTTTACCCATTCTTACAGGTGCGAGGTATGAGTCCCGATGTGGGGCTCAAACTCAGGAACCGCAAGATCATGACCTAAGCCAAAATGAAGAGTTGGACGCTTAACTGACTTAGCCACCCAGGTGCCCCTGTGGTTTTGATTTGTATTTCCATGATGATGATTAATGTTGAGCATACTTTCATATGTTTGTTAGCCACCAGATTTCTTCTTTGGTAGTGTCTATTCACACCTTCTGCCCATTTTTAAATGAGTCTTTTGTTCTTTGGGTTTTAATTTTGGTAAGTTCTTTATAGACTTTGGATGCTAACCCTTTATCAGATATGTTATTTGCAAATATCTTCTCCCATTCCTAGGCTGATTCTTAGTTTCACTGATTGTTCCCTTAACTCTGCAGAAGCTTTTTATCTTGATGAAATCCCAATAATTCATGTTTGTTTTCATTTCCCTTGCCTTTGGTAATGTGTCTAGTAAGAAGTTCCTCCCCCCAAGGTCAAAGAGGTTGCTGCCTGTGTTCTCCTCTAGGATTTTGATGGTTTCCTGTCTCACATTTATGTCTTTTATCCAGTTTGAATTTATTTGTGTGTATGGTTTTAGAAAATTGTTCAGTTTCATTCTTCTGCATGTCAACATCAAGTTTTCTCTGCACCATTTGTTGAAGAGACTGTTTTATTTTTCCATTTGATATTCTTTCCTGCTTTGTCAAAGATGAGTTGACCATATACTGGTGGGTCCATTTCTGGGTTTTTACTCAGTTCTATTGATCTATGTGTCTGTTTTTGTGCTAGTACTATACAGTTTTGATGACTACAGCTTGGTAGTATAGCTTGAAATCTGGAATTGTGATGTCTCCAGTTTTGTTTTTCTTTTTCAGGATTTCTTTGGCCATTCAGAGTCTTTGCTAGTTTCATACAAATTTAGGATAGTTTGATCTATCTCTGCGAAGAATGCTGGTGGTATTTGGATAGGGATTGTATTAAATTGGTACATTGATTTGGGTAGTATCAACATTGTAACAATGTTTGTTCTTCTAGTCCATGAGCATGGAATGCTCTTCCATTTCTTTGTGTCCTCTTCAATTTCTTTCATAAGTCTTCTATAGTTTTCAGAGTACACATCTTTAACCTCTTCAATTAGATTTATTTTTAAGCATCTTATTGTTTTTGCTGCAATTGTAAATGGAATTGATTCTTTGATTTTTTTTTCTGCTGCTTCATTATTGGTTTATAGAAATGCAACAAATTTCTGCACATTGACGTTATATCCTGCAAACTTTGGTTAATTCATGTATTAGTTCTAGCAATTTTTTGGTGGAGCCTTTTGGGTCTTCTACATAAAGTATCATGTCATCTGCCAATAGTGAAAGTTTGACTTCTCTAATATATTTTAAACTTGCAACTACATTTTCTAAAGATTAAAAATTAAAAATGGCCTTTTAAATTCTCAATTTTGGTAAAGATATGATAAATATTTTTGCCATGTAACAAGAGTAAAATAAGAAAATATTCATCATAATCATATGTGTTTGTACATTCATTTACAATGCTGAGTGACTCTTTATCATGCCATAGACAACTTGATTCTTTATTTTTTACCAGCTGAGTCAGGACATGGTATGGTAAAGTTATCCAAAAGCTTACAAAGAAACTAGTATAAACACCTACATGTTGTCAATATTATAGAAGTAAATACAATAAAATTTTTTTCACAATAATTTGTTTTTAAATGAGAACCTGAGAACATTTTGGAATAGCCACATATATACAGGAAAGCTGTCTTAGGCAACTAAGACAAGAATTAACGTAAAAGAAAAGTATAACCAATTGTAGGCTATTTGAAGACCTAGCACCTTAATAGATTAGTGGTTTTCTTTAAATTCAGAAATAGTAATCCAAAGAACCAGTGCTTTCTAATATTAATCTAACATGGGAAGGATATAAAGAGGAGGCATGTGGTATATTCAAACTCTGTATTACAGTAAGAGTCTGCTCAGTTCTGTGGGAAAAATGGTTCACTAGATTTAATCAGGGCTTGTTTGAAATACTTTGCAATATCATCCTTATTCCCTGTATCTTGAAATACTCTGTTTATTAATTAGATCCCAAGTGACTGAAACCAAAAAAAATACTTCCACAGACAGATAAAATAATTCTGGACACTGGGAGTGTACACATTTTATTATAAGTTAATAAATATGCATTTTGTGTTAATGAAATGAATAGCTACCATTTAATGATTGCCACAGGCCAAACCCCATACTATGTTTAAGCATCACCTTATTAGATCATCAAAACAAATCTATGAGGCCCAATTACTGAAGTGAAAAATGAGCCTGAAAGAAGTTTAGAAATTTACTTATGGTGATATAACTCTTATGTATCTAAGAGACAGAGGCTATTTGATCTTTATTATGTTAGGTTATTATAAGAAACCATGCAATGAAGCTCATTTCATACTTGTTTGAAGTAAAATGTTGAGAAGCATCTTTACAAATTGTAAAATATCATCTTTTAGGTGCTGTTAGAGAAATTTTTCCTGCTTCAGCCACACAGATTCTCTCTCTTAAATAAATTAAATGATTTGCTTTTCATTTATTGGACTTTGAATCATTAATTTTACTGTGTTTCAGAGCCATGTTTGTGAGATACATTTTTGTTAGTAAGTTTGAACTTGTCATTTTGGGTGAATGTGTTTGAAAACATTATATTATTTGTTTTCTATGATTGTTGGCCCAAATATTTATTCATTATTGCCTTTCTAAGAAATTCTGTTTCACTGAATTAGGGGACATTCAGTCTACAGTCAAATTAGTCAGTGTGTCACCTAAATTAAGTCAGGGTAAAGTGTAGCTGTCCAGCTATGCAATTCACACCTGTCATTTAGGTCAGCTTGACCTATCATAAATTCTAACATCTATGTCTTATAACTAATTAGGAAGGATACTTGTGATACTGGCATGCCACAGGCATTTCTATGTTGTACTCTTCTTTATGGCCTACTCTGTTGTTGAAATAAATTATAATAAATAAATCCAAAACCCTGATATACTCAATGGCCATCTCTGAGTGAGGAGGTAATGGGTTAAATCATATTCCTGCAAATTCATGTCCACCTGAGACCTCAGAATATGACCTTATTTGGAAATAGGGTCTTTGCAGATGTGCTTAAGTTAAGATGAGGGCATACTGGATTATGGTGGACCCTGAATCCAATGACCGATATCCTTATAAGAGTAGAAATGTAACTATCATAAAATTATCCATATTACATTCTACTTACAGGGTGATCTAGTGGGGAAGCCAAATCATAAGCAGAAAGTGCTTAATGAACATAAGCTGAGAACATGGGTGCTACAGAGATTAATAAAATAATTGATTGAATGAAAGTATGATGGGCAGTCACATCCATTCTACAAAAGAAGATTCTTATGAATTACAAATGAATGTTGGAAGATTTTTGAAGTTTTCTTTCTATGAATGATACTAGAACAGGGAACACTAACTTTTGAACTTTTGTCTCCGTGACTTTTTTGTTCATTGCTTGTATATCTGACCAAAACTACATTCTAAATAACATATTCTTTTTTTGAAATGCTAATATACTTAGCATGTAAAATTTAATTCTTAGAGGTCCAGAAATATTTTAACCTTGTAGATCTTCATGCTAGTCCATTATACTGTTTCTAACATTTAATACAATAGGGAAAATTATTCTCCTCATTTCTCAGGTTTTGAGGATGCTTTGTAATAATCTCAAAAGAACTGCAGTATACACACCTTACAGAAATGTATATTATAATTGAAATTACAGAGAATCAAAAATTAGGTGACCTTAATTTCTGAATAAAATTAGCTCTAGGATCTCTATGATTCTGAAATAACAATAGCAATAGTGATAATAGTCTTGCTTGTATTTTTTTCAAAGATCCAAAAATGATTTCCTGTTTACTTTTCCTTTTCAACTTGTTTAATGAGCAGTTCAGTCACAGTGTTCACTAATGTTATGGAACCTTTAAAGCTGATCACTTTTCACTTTTGGAAATTTGCTATAATAATAAATAATACCAAATTTGGACTAGTGCTACTTCCTACACTCACATTCAGAGGAAAGGAAAAGACTTTCAGTCAGGAGAATGATGACCTATTACTAACAAACAGTGATGTGCAGCTTTTATTTCTGCCATCACAGAAGGCTGCAACTTCCTGCTAAATGGCTTTGTGTTCAATACTCATTTGCTGGGGTGAGCTGTGCTATAATTAGAGCTATCACTAAATCATTATCACATTAGACCACTTTCTAGTGCCCTATCCAAACCCTGTAGGGCAATTCCATCTCTGTTTTATTGGTGGAGAGCCACCATAATTCCTTGCAAGTCTGTACTTCTCAGTCTCCTACTTGAAAACACTCTAAAAAGTGCTCTCTGATAGAAGGAAAATTGGATACTTGAATGTGGGATGCTTCCTGATCAGGAAAGAGAACAAGAAAACCTTCAAAGGAACTTGAAGCAGCTTGGGCAGTCTCTCATTACTCAGTTAGGAGGGCATGTTTGAGGAAATAAGGAAGAGGGGAAGGTTGATTTTAAGTAATTTGGGGAAGAAAGTATAAGTAAAAGTTTTGAATGTTTTAGAGTAGGAAAGGTTCAATACCTGCTGATTGAAAAGCTAAAAAAAAAAAAAAGAAAAGAAAGAAAATGAAAAGAATTAGCTGCTCAGGCAAAGTTTTGTTTCCAACAGTAAGAAAGAAAAGCAAACTATAGTACTAGATGGCTCAAGTTTACTTTTGCAACACCTCCCTCACTTACTACATATTTCCACAGTTACAATGTTCTCCTCTCATTTCATTCTGTAATCTGTCCTGCCTCATTTATACCTTTATCCCCAAATTTCTATCTTAAAATTGACTTCCCTCTTCGAAGTATCAGAAATAAGAATACAGTTACCAGAGTAACTCAAGTCAGGGGCTCAGGTTCCATAAATATAAAAATAATATGAGGTATTTAAAGTGGCATAATATTGTATAAATAAATTGTATGTGAATGAAAAAAAAAGATATCTTGAAACCCAGTACCCACACTGAATAGCTCCTGTGATTGTCAGTTTTCATATCTGTAAATTAAAGATGTTAATATTAGCCCTTTCTGCTTCACAGGAGTGCTATAAGGCACAAATGATCAAGGTAAAATAAGCCTTTTAAAATTCAAAATTAGTATGTAAATATGAGGTACTCTGTTGATAAGGAGGACAGTACAATTATATCTACTACTGCAATCAACATTTTTAAAAGGATATAAAACATAGAGATATTGATTATCATAGACTGTGTTTTATGTACAACATATTTTAGTTAAACGTTTTCAGCGTGTTTTCACCTTTATAATGTAGAGTTCACCTCTGTGTTAAGTCCTGCTGACATTTTCAGTATTTCACCATAGGAAACAGCAGCAGCCTTGCTGAATGGTCGCTATCCTTTGTGTACAGATGTTGACTCATCTGGAGTGAATGCACTATAAGGAGAGAATTGGGATTTTAATTTACTAAGCAGGGAGGCAAATTATGTAATTAGCTGATAAGCAGTTAAGCAGAAAAGTAACAGAAGTAATCTTGTAGGGAATCACATAAGACTTATAAATATTTCTGTGACACAGTTTCTGAGGTTAAGAAATCTATACTCTGCACAGACTTACTGAATTAAATTTCATGAAAAATGAAGAACACTAGTACCTAAAGTTTTCCATTGGTTTTTGAGATTTTATCTTTACTTTTTACAACCCACTTTTTTTTTTCTTTAACAGTTTATCTTCTTTCTATATGGCCATTTGTTTTGGAGGAAAAACTAGAAATTTCTCTCATCAAACACTTATTATAAAAAACTAAAAGCATCTCTTCATAGTCCAGAATTTGCAGGAAGATGAAAGATCATTTTATGAGAGTTCTACAATAAATTAAGAGGAAGCTAGCATAAATTATGGGGTATCATCCCTTGAAGAATGTGGCCCCAGTCTTGGTTGTAGGTAACATGGCCATGTGTGGCTTGAATTATTGTATTTAGTATTTGCATAGGCCGGAGTGTTTAGTGTTAATATTCAGGGAGATGTAGAAAATTATTGTTCCAGTAAGATTACACACGGTGAAATATTATTGTAAATTCACGCTATATCCGCTTTTAAAAATCAACGTGCTTACTTTTAGAATGTCCAGCATTTTAATATTCTGATTATATATGAGTTATTTTTTATTATATTTGAAAAATCCAGGGTGGGTCTTCATGTTTCCTTTTAAATGAAGCTTGGCGTTGTTGGTTTTTAAACCTCATCATTCCACGTGAAATGCATCATCATTAATGACTATGTACAGTATAAAGGAATAGTCCAATTTAGGAATAGGAATAGTTCAATTTAGATATTGAAAAGGAGAACTTGTAACTAAGAACTCACATCAGCGATTCCTGGAGAATCACTGAAGACTCTGCAAAGACTTTGAGGGAAACACCTGCATTCATTCTGATGTTATTTTTATTTAGTTCTTCCTTACTCCCAGAGATCAGAAAATGATGAGAAACACAATTGCTTTGGAGCTCAGTGTCACAGAATTCTGACCCTGAAAAGTAAGGTCTCAAGCATTATTTAGGACAATTGATATTGTCTAAATGGATGACATTCCGTTAGTGTGAGAAACTCATGATGGCGATTAATTTTGATTTTATACAGCAGATGTTTGCTCAGTGCCAAATAAACCTGTTCAATTTACCCCATGTCTTAATGTACCCTATCTATTATTTACATGTGAGCACATGCACCACTGAGAAAAGGAATAGCAAGGGCATGGCAGGGGTATATCAAGACATCTGGTGAGGTGATTGCTTACTTACAAAATCAAAATTCTTGGCTGCAGCTCAAGATTGAAAATAATTTAGAAACAAGACCTTCTCTGTGTCTTCCTCTGTCTTCATTGCCTTGCATTTAAGACTTTATACTTTAAGCTGTCTGGTTATCAGTGGAAGTATAGTATATTTTTTATCAAACACATTAGGAGAATGTGGGACAATAAAATTAATATTTATTTTGTTGTTCTAAATATTATCATTGTGATAAACATGAATAACTCACCAAATACTTGGTGGCATTTATACATAAGGTAAATTATTCATTAATTTGAGAAGACATTCGGTTCCCAACTATTTAGTGCAAATGGTTTTGTGCGTTCTCTTCTACGTGGGTGGTGATAATATGGGTATGACCTAGTTCAATTGAGCAATGGAATCTAGAGCTTACACATCAGACACCATAGATAAGTAGGTGGAAATATCAGAGAGATGATTTTCTTAAAACAAAAAATCCTTGAGGGAATTATAAAAGAAGGTAACAAAAAGGTAAAATGCTGACCTTAATTATTTCTAATTTCTTTCTCCCAGCTGCTAGCTATTTCTTCCACCTGGTATTCCGCCTCAGAATTCCTTCAAGTCCAGGCCAAAATGATTTTTTTTTTACCCTAGTCAAAACAGAAGTACAAACAGATAAAAGACCCATTAAGCATAACTGCTAATAACATTTATGGAGCCTATTATATAGAGAATCTTATGTTCAGTACCCTGATGGGTACAAAGACACCGGCCCTATCTCTTAAAGGATGCAAACATGGGAGAACTCAAGTATGATATAGACAATGCTATATGCAAAACAGAAGTTGTTGTCATCAAGAAAGGAGCTGTTCTTTTGATACTAGACAATAGAGATTTGAAGAAAAGGAATGTGCAACATTTAAAAATTTGGGTGGGAGAAAGGAATCAATAGGGCTTACATATCGAGTACTGCTTGGAGAAAGCAAGTCCTAGTTTAATGGGCATGGCGCTGCATTAAACTCACCCTGAACACATCCGAGGAATTGGTTTATACAGAAAATGTAAGTGCATCAGCTAAAGATAGGTGGAACAGAAATGAAGAAATACAAAACAAAACAAAACTACAAGTCTATCTAAATTCTATTGGTTAAAAAATTTGTCCAAGATTAATTCTGTCATTAGAATAGAAGCCTTATTTAATTTAATCTTCCCTTTAGATTATTGCTGTTTTGAATTATGATTTACCAAAGTAGTCAACCCTGATAGCAAAATTTAGGAAAAAAATGGTACATTTTTCTTTAAGTTGTTGAGGGTCACTATATTCTCCAGTCACTTACTTTTCTCACAAAGCGTTAAATACTGCAATAGGTTTTCAGGAGAATTTTACCTGTATATCATAACTCTCTAATGTATAAAACATAGACATACAACTTTAATTTATGGGATTAAAAATGCTTTGTTATTAAGAGAGTTAAGACTGTACCCTAACTTTTCAATTTTTTTAAGTCAACCAGAAACATTTAATTCAATCAGAAGATGTGAATATTACATCATCTCTGAACAAAGTTTTATTAGCTTATCCAGAATGGGAATGCAATGCAATATATCTTAATTTAGACTAGCCTTTCTAACAGCATGACAATCCTTTAATATATGGTATTTTGAATATCATAAGTTATAAATTAATATTTTGTTTGGGGGGGGGTTGTGATTATTCATTTCACTGAAAATTTATCATGCAAGCAGTTTTGAGCATTTATAACTAATCTAACAAAGACCAGTTTCGACTGTGACGTACAGATTTGTAATACTTGTTTCAACATGATATAGGTTTAAAAACCCTTTTTTATTTTATTATTATTTTTATTCTTCATTTTACCAAAGTGCCTGCTAATGGCAATTTTGAATCTAGCAGAAGTGAATCAGTTTAGCACTGCTGAGGCATTTCATGTTCTGTGTTGTGATTTTTTTTTTTTATCTCCTACAATGGTAAGAGCTTCAGTACATATTTAGTCTGGCAGGAGTGACTACAGAAAGGTACTCCTAGTGAGACTGATGATGACCTATACTATCAGGGGTATTTCCATTGAAATTCAGAGCATGCACAGGAGCATCCACATACATATCTTTCCTTATACAGCGACTGTCATCCTATTATTTTTCAAAATCTGGTTTTGCTGCTTCTCTCTTATTCTTCATAAAAATAATGACCAAAAATTGTTTTGTTTTTTCCTGTGCTTTTTAATTCAAAATTTTGGATTTTTCATCATGAATATTTAAATATTTTATTTGAAAAATGACTATACTGAATACTGTTGGTTTCTGGTTCTACATGTGAAAAGCTTGGAAGTTGTCATTCCAATGAGAAAAAAGCTGAACAGACTCAAAAATCAACAACTTTTTAGGATCTATAGAGAGACAAGGATTCAAGACCCTGCCATTGGAGAGAAAGTCATAAAAATACAGGGATTTGTGATTTACTGGAGTGATGACTCACTAGCAGAAATCTCTGCGGAAACCAGTGCCAGATGGGTTAGGAAAACCAGAACTATAATTGATGAATTACTTGAGGGTCAATGTGGACAACTCTGAAAGTTAAAAACACCAGTCTCAGAGGGGCCCCACAATTTTATGAGGTTTACCTCTACGAGCTCTACTATATATACTGTTCTTGCAGTATATATCTGAGAAAAATCCTTTGATGCCCTGGCAGATGAAAGGGAAAAGGACCATTTTGAAATACTCCAGAATACCCTGTTCTTAATAAGGCCCACCCTTAGGGGAAACTAGTTAGGTAGAGCCTGTCTTACTGAGATATTATCCCATGTAAGGGGGAATAAGAAATTGAGAAATTTTTGTGAGGTTCACAGTCCAGAGGCATAAGCTCCCTAAAAGTATAAGACCTAATCCTAAGATCATAAGATGCTTCCCCTCCAACATCTTATCACATTACTAAAAGGCAATTTACAGCAGTTTTTTTTTAACCTGGTACCTTGTGTCCAGGTATCAAGAAAAAAATTACAAGGCATACCAAAATGCAGAAACACAATTTTAGGAGACAGAGCAAGCATCAGAACCAGACATGGCAAGGATATTTGTCAGACCAGGAATTTAAAACAACTATGATTAATATGCTAAGTGCTCTAATGGATAAAGTTAGACAGCTTGCAAGAGCAGATGGGCGGTGTAAGCAGAGAATAAAAATTTTAAGAAAGAACCAGAGAGAAATACTAGAGCTAAAAATCTCTGCAATAGAAATGAAGACTGCCTTTGATGAGTTCATTAGTAGATTGGACACAGCTAAGGAAAGAATATCTGAGCTTGAGGATATCTCATTAGAAATCTCCAAAACTGAAACGCAAATAAAACAAATAGTGAAGGGGCAAAAAATAGAATAGGATATCCAAAGACTGTGGCAAAACTACAAAAGATATGACATGTGTGGAATAGGAGTATCAGAAGATAAATGACAGAAAGCACAGGAGAAATATATGTATTTTTTAAGTAATGACTGTGAAATTCCCTAAATTAATCTTAGAAACAAACCACAGATCCAGGAAGCTCAGAGGATACCAAGAAGGTAAACACCAAAAATACCAAACCTAGGCATATCACTTTCAAATAACAGAAAATCAAAGAAGGAGAAAAAAATCCTGACAAAAGCCAGTGGGGGGGTGAGGGGGAACACCTACTTAAAGAGAAATAAATACAAGAGTTGCAACTTAGTTCCCCTCAGAAACCATGTAAGCAGGAAATGAGTAGAGTGTATATTCAAAGTGTTGATAGAAAAGCAAATAAACCTAGAATTCTGCACTCTGGAAATTTTTCCATTAAAAATGAAGGAAGTGTGTGGGGCGCCTGGGTGGCTCAATCGGTTAAGCGTCCGACTTCAGCTCAAGTCACGATCTTGCGGTCCATGAGTTCGAGCCCCGCGTCGGGCTCTGGGCTGATGGCTCAGAGCCTGGAGCCTGTTTCTGATTCTGTGTCTCCCTCTCTCTCTGCCCCTCCCCCGTTCATGCTCTGTCTCTCTCTGTCTCAAAAATAAATAAACGTTTAAAAAAATTAAAAAAAAATGAAGGAAGTGTATGGGGCGCCTGGGTGGCTCAGTCAATTAAGCATCCAACTCTGGCTCAGGTCATGATCTCGCAGTTTTTGAGTTCAAGCCCCTCATCGGACTCTATGCTGACAGCTCAGAGCCTGCAGCCTGTTTTGAATTCTGTGTATCCCTCTCTGTCTGCCCCTCCCCTACTCATAACTCTGTCTCTCAAAAATAAATACATGTTTAAAAAAAATGAAGGCAGTGTAAATAGTTTTCAGATAAACATAAATCAAAGGAATTTTTGCCAGTAGACATGCTTTGTAAGAAATATTACAGTCTTTTAGAGAGAAGGAAAGTAATATAGGCAGAAATCTCAGGTCTGCATAAAGTAAGAAAAAGCATTAAAGAAGGAATAATTGAAAGTAAAATAAAAACTTTTATTTTTCATGGCACATGCCTAAGCATATATAATCAAATACATTATTGCTATTATGATATGCTTATGTATGCTTATATATAACTGAAAGGAGGGGCGCCTGGATGGCGCAGTCGGTTAAGCGTCCGACTTCAACCAGGTCACAATCTCACGGTCGTGAGTTCGAGCCCCGCGTCAGGCTTTGAGCTGATGGTTCAGAGCCTGGAGCCTGTTTCCGATTCTGTGTCTCCCTCTCTCTCTGCCCCTCCCCCGTTCATGCTCTGTCTCTCTCTGTCCCAAAAATAAATAAACGTTGAAAAAAAATAAAAATAAAAATAAGTGAAAGGAATGGAGCAAGGATACAAGAATAGCAGTTAAGATTATTTTGTTATTTTAAAGTGTTTATACTACCCCCTTGAAGCGATATAGTGTTATTTGAATGTGAACTTGTATTATTTGAAAACCTATATTGCAGGGGCGCCTGGGTGGCTCAGTTGGTTGAGCATCCCACTTCGGCTCAGGTCACGATCTCACGGTTGGTGGGTTCAAGCCCCGCATCGGGCTCTGTGCTGACAGCTCAGAGCCTGGAGCCTGTTTCAGATTATTTGTCTCCCTCTCTCTCTGCCCTTCCCCTGTTCATTCTCTGTCTCTGTCTCAAAAATAAATAAACATTAAAAAAAAGAAAAGAAAATGTATATTGCAAACTCTAAGGCAACTGCTACACAAAGTAGAATAAAGTAACTAATATGTGAAGAAAGGGAGAAAATTATATAAAATGCTTGTTTAAAACCTCACAAGGCAGAAAAAAAGTAGAAGGGAAAAATAGGAACAAAGAAAAGAAGCAACAAATAGAAAATAATTATAAATATGATATAGAGTAATACAAATATATCAATAATTGCTTTGAATACCAATGACCTAAATGCATAAATCAAAAGACAGAAATAGAGTGGTTCCAAAAACAATACTCAGCTATATTTTGTCTATAAGAAATTTACTTTAAATAAAAATACACATGCAGAGTGAAAGTAAATAGATGGAAAAAAATGTGCCATGCTAAAACCAGTCAAAAGAAAGCAGAAGTAGCTGTATTAATTTCAGACAATGCAGACTTCAAAGCAATGAAAGTTATCAGGGATATTACATAATAATATAGGAGTCAATTCTTTAAAAAACAAGTAACCATCCTTAATGTGTATGTGCCCACCAACAAAGTGTTAATCTACATGAGTCAAAACTGGTAGAACTGCAAAGAGAAGTAAATGAATTCACTATCATACTTCAATACTCCTCTATCAGAAATGGACAAATTCAACAGGCAGAAAATCAGTGGTGACACAGCTGAACTCAAAAACACTATGAATCAACTAGATACAACGTACATCTATAGACTACTTTATCCAACAAGAATAAAATACACATTCTCAAGCTCACATGGAATATTCACCAAGATATACAACATACTGGGCCACAAAACACATCTTAACAAATTTAAAAAAATAGAAATCATAAAATGTGTTTTTATTTATATTCCAATTAGTTAACATACAGTGTAATATTAGTTTCAGGTGTACAATATAGTGAGTCATTAATCTCCATCACTTATTTAACCCATCTTCTCACCCACCTCCCCACTGGTAACCATCAGTTTGTTCCTTATAGTTAAGAGTCTGTTTGTGGGTTTGTCTTTCTCTGTCTTCTTTTCCTCTTTGCTTTTTTTTCCTTAAATTCCTCATATAAGTAAAATTCACAGTGGAATTAAACTAGAAATTAGTGGCAGAAAGATAACTGGAAAAATACCTAAATATATGGAGATTCAACAACATATTTGTAAATAACACATGATTCAAAGAAGAAATTTTAAGAGAAATTAAAGAAATAGTTTGAATGAATTGAAAATAAAAGCACAAATTACCAAAATTTGTGGGATGCAGCGAAAGGAGTGCTTAGAGGAAAATATATGGCATTGCATGCATATATTAGAAAAGAAAAAAGATCTAAAATCAATAATCTTAAATTCCCAATTTAGGAAACTAGAAAAAGAAGAGTAAATTAAATCCAAAGTAAATAGAAGAAAAGAAACAATAAGAATTAGAGCAGAAATTAATGCAATTGAAAATAGGAAATTGATAAGAAATTCAACAAAACCAACGGCTGGCTTTTCGAAACCATCAATAAAAATGGTACGTGTCTAGCCAGGCTAAGAAAAAAAGAGAGAAGACACAAATTATTAACATAAATGAAAGAAAGGACATCATTATACCCCACAGACATTAAATCGATAAGAAAAACATACTCTGGGGGCACCTGGCTGGCTCATTCAGATAAGCGTTGATTCTTGGTTTTGGGTCTGGTCATGATGTCAGAGTTCAGGAGTTCAAGCCCACATCAGGCTCTGTCCGGAGCCTGCTTGGGATTCTTTCTCCTTCCCTCTGTTCCTGCGCCTCCCCTGCTTGTTCTCTCTGTCTCTCTCTCTCTCTCTCAAAATAAATAAAAAAACTTAAAAACAAAATAAACATATTCTGAACCACTCTCTGCCCACAAATTTAATGACCTGGATGAAATGAGCCAATTCCATTGTCATAAGGAATTAATAGATGATCTGAATCACTCTATAGCTATTAAAGAAATTGAAATAATAATTAACTTCCCTAAACATAAAGTACCAGGCCCAGATGGGTTCACCCAAATGGGTGAATTCTTTGAAACATTTAAGGAAGAAATGAAACAAGTTCTCTTTTACAATCCCTTTCAGAGGATCTAAGTAGAATAATTTCTTATTCTATGAGGCATTACTGTAATACCAAAACAGACATTACTAGAAAAGAAACTGCAGACCAATTTCTTTCATGATAATAGATGCAAAAATCCTCAACAAAAAATTAGCAAATTGATTCCAACAAAGTTTAAAAGGAATTATATGCCATTACCAAATGTGATCTATCTCAAATATGCAAGGCTGGTTCAACATTTATAAATCAATTAAAGTAATCCATCACATCAACAGGTTAGAATGGAAAAATTACATGATCACTCAGTAGATGCAGAAAGCACATTTGGCAAAATCCAACACACCTTCATGACAAAAACTCTCAGTAAACTCGGAATGAAGGACACTTTCTTTACTTGGTAAAGAATATTTATAAAAACCTACAGGTATGGTTCCCTCTCTCTTCCCCACATCTGTATGTTCATCGGTTTTCTTTCTCAAATTCCACATACGATTGAAATGATATGATATTTGTCTTTCTCTGACTGATGTAGGATAATGGGGTTTAAAGAGGGCACTTGTTATGATGAGCACTGGGTGTTGTATGTAAGTGATAAATCACCGAATTCTACTCTTGAAACCAATATTGTACTGTATGTTAACTAACTAGAATTTAAATAAAAATTTGAAAATAAAGAAATCCCTACAGGTAACATCATACTTAATGGTGAGAAACCTGAAGATTTCCACTACGAAAAGGATACCTTCATGACATGACAAGAATACCCTCTCTCCACCACTCCTTTCAACATCTTGTTTTGATTCTATCAAGTACTATTTTTTATTAAAATTAATAAATTAAAAATTTATTAAATAATTTTGTAACAATAACATTATATTTCCCTTTCATAACTGAAATGTGTATATTTACACTATTAAGAAATGCTTATGCAAAATCTGAAGACACACTTTCTTAGCGTAGCTTTAGTCATCTTTTATGTACTAAAAAGTACAGCCATTTAGGAGGGCCTGGGGGCTTACTTGGCATCCCTATGACATCTACAACCCTATTATGAAAAATAAAGGAGGAATACAAGTAGCTGTCTTCTAGTTCTGATGAGAAGAGCAAGAGAATTGTGACACAAAGTTCAGTATTTCAAGGGCCTTTCCCCCATATCTTTTATTTTATTTTTTTAAATTTATATCCAAATTAGTTAGCATATAGTGCAACAATGATTTCAGGAGTAGGTTCCTTAATGCCCCTTACCCATTTAGCCCATCCACCCCTCCCACAACCCCTCCCGTAACTCTCAGTTTGTTCTCCATATTTATGAGTCTCTTCTGTTTTGTCCCCCTCCCTGTTTTTATATTATTTTTGTTTCCTTTCCCTTATGTTCATCTGTTTTGTCTCTTAAAGTCCTCATATGAGTGAATTCATATGATTTTTGTCTTTCTCTGACTAATTTCACTTAGCATAATACCCTCCAGCTCCATCCACGTAGTTGCAAATGGCAAGATTTCATTCTTTTTGATTGCCGAGAAATACTCCATTATATATATATATATATATATATATATATATATATATATATACATACTTACACACCACATCTTCCTTATCCATTCATCCTTCAATGGACATTTGGGCTTTCCCCATATCTTTCTTAAATACAGGTCTATTTGCTTGTCCTTATTTTTTTTTTAAAAACTTCACTTTATACCAAGGAATTCATTTTAATCTAAAGTGTGTAATAAAAAATGTTTAATGAAAATGTTTATATTCAAATCTATGTTTTACTTCACCTGTAAGTCAGAATAAGGTAGCAGTTTCTTTGACTTTGCTTCTACTCTAGGTTTAAAGTTATGAAATATTTGTTTATTATGCAGAGATTTTATTTCAAAAACTATTTTTATGAAATATTATAAATTTGTGCAAATAGGAACTTCCTTCTCCTAAAACTGATAAGTGTTGATGACTTAAAAATCAGACAAGAAATAAAAAGAAAAATCTGGAAATTGGAAAAAAAATCCTAATTGTGTTGTTTTCAATCTGTAATGTGAAAATATTTTTTATAACACTGATGAAATAAACAACTTATGTGTATAAAGAACAAAATAAAACATTTCTATAATGCAGTATTCAATATGAGCAATTTTAGTTGCCTGATAAATTTATCTATTCTAATATACATAAATTTGGGGTATTTATTATCAATTTTACATTATTAGAAACAATATTAAATAAACATCCTTTCCATATATCTTTGCATACTTCTCTGATGACCTCTTTAAGATAAATTTTTGTAATAATTAAAAAATAGTAAAGGACATAAGCTATTTAAATATTTATTTATTTTGAGAGAGAAAGAGCATGCTCGAGCATGTGTGCAAGTGGTGGAGGAGCAAAGAGAGAAGGAGAGAAAGAGATCCCAAGCAAGCTTCTTGTCAGTGTAGAGCCTGATGCAGAACTTGATCTCACAAACCGTGAGATCATGTGCTGAGTCGAAATCAAGAGCTGGATGCTCAACTGATTGAAACATCCAGTCTCCCCAGTCATATACTATTTAAAAATTAGCATATTATCCATTGCCACCTGAAAGTTTATACCTAATTACATTCATATCAATTATATGTTAGAATGTGTTCAAAACAATATTATTTTAAAGTATATTCTATATGTAAACTGATATGTGTCAAAATGGTTGCATTTTGGATTTATTTGATTGCTAAGAAGATAGAATAATTTTCTTTTACTTATTGCCCATTTCCCTTTTTCAATTGCCAGTTGTCTGTAAGAGTACCTAAAATATTGAAGATATTTGTCCATTATGTTTTATTTATATTGCAAAAATATTTTTTATTTTATTATTTAATTTTTTCCACCTTTATGGAGATTCAATTTGAATATAACATTGTCTAGGTTTAATGTAATGTATGTAATAAATGTAGTGATTTCATTCCCATATATATTGCAGAATGATTACCACAATAAGGTCAGTTAACACATGTTTTACCCCATATAATTACCCCATTTTGTTATGGTGAGAATATTAAAGCTCTCATAGCAACTTTCAAGTACATGATACAGTATTGTTAACTGTTGTCGCCATGCTGTACATTATACATCTGGAAGTTACTCATAACTGAAAGTTTGTATACTTTGGCCAACATCTCCCTTTTTTCACACTTCTCAACCCCTGACATTATTCTTCCTGTTTCTATGACTTTGATGTTTTTAGATTCCACATATAACTGAGATCATACAGTATTTGTCATCTGTGTCTAGCTTATTTTACATAGCATAATACCCTCAAAGACTATCCATGTTGTTGCAAATGGTAGAATTTCCATATTTTTCACTGAATAATACTCCGCTGTGTGCGTGGGCGTGTGTGTGTATGTCTCATAACTTTTTAGTTGAAAGACTGTCAGCATGTATAGGGCAGGAGACACTGAGGTACATAGTATTTATGGAATACTGGAAGTATTTATGGAATATGGAAGGCTGGAAAATGGCATACCTCTTCTAAATCTTTATTTTGGAGAGTTTGCTAGACAGTGGGGAAGTTTTTCATTTGCCTTATGTCCTGGTGTAGATAGTTCTTAGGTAGATTTAGTGTCTCTGAATTTCAGAGATAGGCCTTTCTCAGTGATCTGCCCCATTTGCAGTGTTGGGATATCACTAATTATCTGGGTTCCAGGCAGTTTACTGCCTCTACCCCAGGGATTATTGTTTCCCATACCCCTCTACTTCATTTTTACTTTCCATCAACAACAGTGGTTCTTGATTTGTGCACAGGAAGAGCCCCACTCCCAGGGGGTTAAGTGTTTTCTTTTTTTTTCCTTTTCCTTTCTTTCTCCTTTCCTTTCTCTTTTCCTTTCCTTTGTCTTTTCCTTCCTTCCTTCCTTCCTTCCTTCCTTCCTTCCTTCCTTCCTTC
>NW_024412403.1:37845717-37861303 GCF_014898765.1 Herpailurus yagouaroundi | reverse complement strand
TTCCTTCCTTCCTTCCTTCCTTCCTTCCTTCCTTCCTTCCTTCCTTCCTTCTTCCCTCTTTCTCTTTTTTTCCTTAAAGGAAAATGTTTGAGCAGAGTTTCTGTCTTTTCCACACAAGCAGCACTTTGCTCTTCCAGACCTATACCACTGAGAGACACTGTCTGATTTTGCATCCTACCTTCCATATTTCTTATGAGTACTTTGGGAAAGTCCATGAAGTAGAATGAGTGGTGCAAACCCCACTTGTGTCTATGGCTCCCTGAAGTTCTGCACTAGCATGAAAGACAATATTTAGCTGTTAGCAATTAATAAACATTTCATCTAATTCTTATTCATTTGTACTGCAGCCTAGTCTTTGTTCTGTTGTCACAATTGTGCCAGTTTTCTCCTCTAAGCAAAGGCAGGTACCTCCAAGGCCATTTGGGTGTCCTGCAACCTTAGCTCTCTGATGAATTCAAGACGAATTTTGATTTTGAGATTGCCTGGCTTTTACTGGTTGTTAGATTTGAAGACTTTTTTTTTTTTTTTTTTTTTTTTGCTTTCTACAGCTAAGAGTAGATGAGAAGTAACCTTTTAGATATATTTTAATGTCCTTAATTGCAGTTTCCAGATGGCATACATTTGTCATTTGAACTTTGGAGGAACATTTGGAGGCTTAAGTGTCTCTTCAGGACACCAAGAAAGAATTGACATTTATTTAAGGAAGCCGACATCATGAAATCATTCCCAAGGATAATTTTGGTTTGCTTTTACACTCAACCTGAAAAATGGTCTTCAAGTCTATACAGCTTGCCTCTTAGGTAGGCTTAATATCTCTTGAAATATGAGCCAATGTTTAATTGAACTTTCCCTAATGCCAACATCTAGAAAAAGGTTCTAATTGGAAATTATAGCATGTTGTAGTAGGAAGCAAACAAATATTGCTATTTGAGTCCCAATTTTACCAGTTATTAGAAGGCCAGTGTCCTAACTTTTCTCATCCTCAGCAAATATAGGTAACGATTTCTATTTCTAGAGGTATAGAAAGGATGACAATTGAACATATGCCCAAGCATATGTGCTATAAAATAGTATTTTTCTGACATAAGATATTTAGAAAAGTTTACTCACAAATCTATTTGGGAAGCAAAAAGGTAAAAAGTGAAACAACATTGGTAGGTGAGTCTTTTATTACTAAACAGTTCAATTATATCACTAGTTAATATCTTCTTGATGTTGAATATTTCAACATCAATAAAACAATATTTCTGGTGTGATCACTTTTTCAGGCATAAAGAAAACTTTTCAGTTGTAAAACTGGTATCTTAGATAAACTTTCTAATCTCGTATTTTGGAAATAAAAATAATTCAAAATATAAAATGTTAATTTACCTTCTTTATGCCAGGCACCATTATAAGTATATTTCAGGGACTTGAAAGGAAACATGGGCACCTGACCTTCAATGTTGGAACTGTAAACATAAGTGAGAACAGAGTTAAAGGAACCACTGAGTGAAGGTTGAACTACTCAGAAACTTTTAAAAATGGGTACACCTTAATACTCATTTGGTCTGAAGAAGCAAAAAGAAAAAGCAATAAACTGTATCTGCTGAGAGTTTGAGTCTTAAAACAGCAGCCATGAAACAGGAGCTCTGGTGTTAGATGGAAGACTGGGTCTGATGCCAAACTACTGGCCCTGGTTACCCCAATAATATAAACACACTGCCTGTTTCTCCACTCATGCTTTAATCTCCTCTGAGAGAATTCCATTGGGTCAAAGCAAAGGGAAGAAGAGGTCCACAGACTACAGACAAAAAAGTCAGTGGAAGTCAGGTAGTACAAAACAGGGCAGAAAAGGACCAAGAGTGGATCTGGAGAGGTAAATAAAAAATATCTAGCTCATTATGTTTATTAGTTACTATTTCTTGTTCCACGTTACCTGTTCAATATGCAATGCTAATCATCTATGAACTATCTTCTGTCTACTAAACTTAGGAACAGATTATCTCATCTATATTGAACACTCATCTCAGTAACTAATGAATGGCATTAATTCTCCAAAGTTTCATCCGAAACATTCTTAGTGTATTCTAAGTTTAAGGTTAATGAAGATTCTAAGAACACCTGCAGTTCCAACTGGTAACCATACAGCAGTCTATTCTCCCACTCCCACCCCAGTTCATCTGTGGAGGATGCTGGATCACTTATCTGGTGATCCAAATAAGACTTGGCAAATGTCTCTCTCTCTCTCTCTCTCTCTCTCTCTCTCTCTCTCTGTACATCCCATGATGTAGACCTGTAGGATAGTAATGCAGAAAAAAGAACTGTTTATACCCCTAGTCATCTGTCTGTGATGATTTTGAATGCCTCCCCATTTTTAGAGAACTGAGCCTTTTGTAAATTATCTTTAATGATTTTCCTATCCATATTATCACCTGGTTCAGGTCCAAAGCTGTTTAGGAGAGGTAAAGATCTAACGGGTCCCTTTCTATTGTTTTTGAATTGCATGTACATACAGGTGATGTTGTGTGTATATGTGTGGGAGTTTGTGTCATCATACTGTGACTACTTTTGGTTTTATGTCTGTTGTTGAGTCCTGACTCCATGAACACACATTTAAAGGAAGCTAACTAATCATTTTCAGATATCAAGTAGGAAAGTAAAGAAAAAAGGACATAATGGAATAAGACATCTGGGAAAAAGTAAGAGGAAAAGAGTATCATTACTAAGGCAATGAAAGATGAGTTGAAATATGAGACCTACCACATCCCACTCAAATTTAGCTTAATATTTTTCACAAGGCAGTGACCATTTTCCTAAAGGAATAGACTTAAATGTGGCCCTTGATCAAATGAATACAAAAGCATTTTCTTTGTCCTGAGTCAAACTTATTTTTCTTTTTAACACCATAAGGAAAAGACAGCTTGGATTTCAAACTGGTTCTTAAAGCAGTAGAGCTGTATAAATCTTTATGTAAAAGATCTCCTCATGTTTCATTTGATTTTGAAAATGGTACAGTTAATAATCAGAACCCTGTTTATTAAAACTATAAACTGAATCTTATAAAATCTGTGCTTGACAAGAATTGTGTTTAAAAAAATATTCGTGTGGAATATTTCCCAGATTATCCATCTGTGTTTCTAATTTATTCCACTAAGGATAAAAATGCCAGGATTGTAGGGTGGGAATAATGATGACTGAATTCACAAGCAGTGGTTAGACTAAACTTGATATGAAATGATTATGGCGGATGCCCCTTCAAAAAATCTGGCTGTAAATGTGTATAGCTAAAAGTAGAATTTTGGAGTTAAGCTTCCTAGAAGCAAAACACACAGAATATTATTTTATGAATTACAAAATACAATGGGTTGACAGGATCATCATTTGAAATGACTGCTTCCTACAGGTAGGAAAAACAGGTAGCAAAAACACCAGTTGGAACTAATCATAAATTACCAGTTTCTAATAAAATTTGAGGCTAATGAAGAACTGTAATAAATACTGTAAGTCTTTCCTGAAGTATATAACTTTAAGTAGGAAGGAAAGAGGTTAATGCCTCTAATTAAAACATAAAGCCATATTAACAGGAGAAAAAGGTTTCAGAAATTTGGTTTCACCACTACTCTAGTATAATTCAAAGTTTCTATTTATATCTGTAAACAAAGGTGACAATAAGCAATGTAACCTGTATTACACTAATCTATAGTTGCATCTTATTTTGATAAACTCCATGAATAGGTTTTAGTGGCCAGAGATTATTTGATTGCGTGGTATTACTTATGATAAAGCCTCACAGCATGGAAACTAAACCTCCTGATGTGCTATTAGGGAAGTACTTAAAGACAAGTTAGTTTTCGTAATTGTGTTTGAGGTCTTAGGACACTTTGGTGGTCTGTTTCCACTAATGTTTGATGAAATAATATGATTAAATGTCTCTAAGAATATTTCTGAAATATATACTTGATTTATATCTTATGATACACTTAATTTAAAAGTCTACCCATTAGGGAAAGAAATATATTATTTTAAAGCTCATTAGCCATACTGTAAGTAGAAACACATAAAGCAATTAAAATGTTTAGTTCAGTGCACCTATAAGTAGGAAAAAGTTTCAAGTGTACTCTTATGTACTTTTGGTGTGATAACAATATGAGATTCACATTAAATTATCTAATTTTTATTCATGCATGCCTAGGTAGGAACAGGAATTGAATTAATTGTCCATAGATTTTTCAATTTGATCTAGAAGGGAAGGCCTGTACAAATTGGTCCCAAAAGAATCAAAACCACTATTATAGCATCATAATTACAGTTCACTTGAATATACCATACAGAGGTAACTGTTGTTTTTTTTCATATAAGAAATATTTGCCTATTGAGTCCATTGCTGTTCTCATTCTTACTACCTCATTGTGTTTCTTTCTGAGTGAATTCAAAAAGAAAAAAAATTTCCCTTTTCATCATTCTTTTAACATATAAATGTTTTAATTTTTAAAGTTGAACAATATTTATTTTGTAACATTCAAGCATACCATAGATATAGAGACTAGGAAAATATTTTCAGAATATCCCAATGAAATCAATTTAAGTAAAATAATTTCATCTTCATGAGCATTCTAAAACTACATGACTATAAGCTTATCTGGACCTGGTGAATGAATTTGCCTGGCTGTAGGGATTATGGTCAGTTACTTTGGTCACAATAAAGTTATAACAAATTGTTACATAACCTAATATGCAATTATTAAATATATATTATGTGAATGTTAAATATATGTCAGTATGTTTTATATTACATATTTGTATAGAAATACATATATATATTTAAATATAAACAAACATGGTATTTAATATATGTGATCATAAAATAAGTTCTCTTCGTAAAATTAATGTTTATCCACTTTGCAAAATGTGCAAAGTCAGATCTGTCATAGAACAACTCGGCCACTAATGCCAAGGTTTTTGTTTTTTTTTAATTTTTTAAAATATTTATTTAGGGGCGCCTGGGTGGCGCAGTCGGTTAAGCGTCCGACTTCAGCCAGGTCACGATCTCGCGGTCCGTGAGTTCGAGCCCCACGTCAGGCTCTGGGCCGATGGCTCAGTGCCTGGAGCCTGTTTCCGATTCTGTGTCTCCCTCTCTCTCTGCCCCTCCCCCGTTCATGCTCTGTCTCTCTTTGTCCCAAAAATAAATAAATAAACGTTGAAAAAAAAATAAAATATTTATTTATATTTGAGAGAGAGAGAGAGAGCATGCATGAGCAGCGGAGGGGCAGAGAGAAAGAGAGAGAGAGAGAGACAGAAACAGAATCTGAAGCAGGCTCCAAGCTCTGAGCTGTCAGTACAGAGCCTGACGTGGGGCTCGAACTCACAAGCCTTGAGATCATAATCTGTGCCGAAGTCAGATGCTCAACCGACTGAGCCACCCAGGCGCCCCTCACTAATGCCAAGGTTAAACAAACAAAAACACTTTCTGTAAGAATTAATGTTATCTCTGTATATCATTGAAAGTACAGGTTTTTTCCCCCACGTCTCCCAATGTTAGGAAACTAATTGTGCATTACACCTTGGAAATCAGTAATTATTTCTAAGAGAAAATGCTCTGTGGGAGTAAAACCACTAACAGTGGAAGGGGCAATGGAAGTGACTGCTCAGAAGAACAACTGTCTTTGTAAGACTTGGCACGATCATGAAAATGTGACTATTTATGGTAACCCCTAGCTGTTGCCTCCAGGGGCATCATTTTACTTCTGGAAGAGAAGAGTAATCTTTTCAAGGTAATAATCTTAAAATACAGAGCAGGTCAATTAATTAATGGGGAAAAGAAATAAACATTGACTACCACTAGAAAATTTAGAGGTAATTTATTTTATATATTCACTACTAGCATTTACTGTGAAACATCTTAAAGATGGAATGTTGGGATATTTTTACCTCCCAATCTGAGAAAAACAATTTCATAAGTCACAAATTGAATTTTACCACCTATTTGTATGAAATGTTATGAAGAATGAATAGGATCAAGAAAATCAAATTGGTCTTTGAAGAGTCACATGCTAATAAAGTTATAATTTAAGGTACATTATTTTTACTGTAATTACCTGATTTATTCTTAAAGTTTAGTGATGTGTGGTCCAGAACTTAAGACATTTTATTCTGTGTCTAGAGATAGCATAGTGGAAGAGAACAAAATGCACATTTCTAAAAATTCAGGTTGAGAAAGGTTCCTGTGGATGTGTGACTAGGAAGATTAAGCGTATATGGATTGGTTTGATGCAAATAAACTGCACCCTGAATGCATATAAAGATATGTGGAAAACACTGGGGTGCCTGGGTGGCTTGGTCGGTTAAGCATCTGGCTCTTGATTTCAGCTCAGGTCATGATCTTGCAGTATGTGAGTTTGTGCCACGAGTTGGGCCTCATGTTGACAGAGCAGGACCTGCTTGGGATTTTCTCTCTCTTCCTCTCTCTCTGGCTCTCCCCTGCTTGCACTCTCTCTCTGTCTCTCAAAATAAACTTTAAAAAGTAAAAATAAAAAAAAAAAAGATATGTGGAAAACCTAAAGGTTTGTGATAGAATTTTATAAGGTTCATAAGCCAGTAAAGGTGAGGATTACATGATATAAAAATATAAGATGATATGGTGTTATAACTGGAGAGACTTACTACACCTGGTCCTACTTCCTTTGTCTTAATTGTTGTGTCACAAATAAGATGGTCAACAAATATTCACAGTTTCTCCCATATTTTTCAACTTTAATGTGATTGGTTGAGGATCATGATATGAGAAATTTCAGAACTGAGTTGTAGGTAGAATGATGTGTATTAATTACAGGAGAAGCAAAAAAGAGCTGACACATACCTCTCCAGTTGTTCCTTCTCCTGATGCACAGATCCAGGTGACTAGATGTTCCAGAGGTGCAAGTATAAGAAAATGCTTATGTCAGCCTAGTGTCCATGTGACTGACTGTGTGGAGTATAGCTTCCAGCCAAAGTTGTGATAGATAAGTAGAATGATGAAAACCTGAATCTTTGTTGGGTCAATCCACAGCAATTTTAGATTTTTTTTTCTTTTTTCTTTGTTTCTTTTTTTTTTTTTTACTGGGGAATTTATCCTATACTTACGAAAATATAGATGAAGAAATGGTGATGAGGACAATAAAGTTATAATTTATCTTTTTTTCAATTAATTATCAGGTAATTCATCAGGAAAATGATGTTTTCAGGAAAAACCTCAGTATATTTTTTCCACATCAAATAATACATCATCATTTTTTTAGTTTTTCTTATGAATGTAATTTATTGTCAAATTGGCGTACATACAACACCCAGTGCTCATCTCCCCTCTTCCCCCCGCCATCCACTCTCATTGTGTTCTCTGTATTTAAGAGTCTCATATGGTTTGCCTCCCTCCCTCTCTGTTTGTAACTGTGTTTTCCCCTTCCCTTCCTCCCATGGTCTTCTGTTCAGTTTCTCAAAAAATTTAGTTTTTTTGAGAGAGAGAGAGGGAGAGAGCACATGTGGAGGAGGAAGACAGAGAGGTAGGGGGAGAGAAAATCCCAACCAGGTTCTGCAGTGCCAGTGTTGAGCCTGATGCAGGTCTTGAACTCACGAATGGTGAGGTTGTGACCTGAGACAAAATCAAGAGTTGGAGGCTTAACCGACTGAACTAACTAGGCACACCAATATGTTATCATTTTTTAAAAGTGAAAAGTTTTAAAAATTAAATAAACATCTTTACTATCCACAGATGATTTGCTATAATTATTCTTGTTTCATACTTTGGAGTATTTTTATTGGGGTCCAACTGACTACCAAATTCTCCTCTAAAATGAATTACCTTGTGTTTTCAGTCATTTTTTAAAAATAAACCTAGATTCTAATTTTTTGAAGAAAAATAAAGTCAAAACATAACCTCTGTAGGAAATCAGAAATATTTATGTTATTAATAAGTAATTAAATATTAAATAAGATTATTAATAATTAATATGTTGTGTATAAAGTATAATAATATACATAAGGTATGAATGTTTCCAGTTATTACTTCAAAAACATAAGATACATGAGATGAGAATATTGAAGATACTCATAGCAACAGCACTGGAGTCAAATGATTTCATAAATATTTGCTATGGTTTCCTACTATTCCCAAAATAAATGGTTTTTGAAAATAATAGTTGAAGTGAGGCCAAGGCGTTTAATCATTCTGAAAACCTATTTATTGTGTACATATCACATAGCAATAGAGATGATTTCTATTATAGCTCAAACCAAAACACAATTAAAAACAAATAGTTTTCTTTCCTGTGAGAGTTTGAAATTCTTGCTACCCCTTCATTTCTTGAGACTTCTTCCTTTGTAGGGGGTGAATTTTCCAGGGCTAGTGTGTGAGAAAAATTATTGGAATCTCTTGCAGCCAGCAACTCAAGCAATCTCATATCCTTGAAGAGACAGTGAAAATGAATTCCTTGATAAAACCTATTTCTGGGGACTAGAGGTGATGATTGTAGACTATGCATATGGTTGCTGCTTTCTCTGGAGGTTCAGGGTAGGAGTTATTCTGTATGCCATTAGTGGAGTTAACCTGCATGTCTAGATTTTGTAATCCAAAGTAATACCAAGATAAATAGGATCTTAAACTAAAGAATGGATATAATTTCTAGGTAAATTGAATATAATTGCATAATATTCTTGTTATTTGTTACGTATAGCTAAATAATTATGTATTCAGCAATAATGAAAGAATGATCAATAAAGAAAAATGTCCTACACTTTATCTAAAATTTATTTATAAATAAATGTAAGTTGAATAGGCAGTTTTTATCATACACTAAATTTGATGCATACTGCAAAAGCAATGCATATCTTGCTATGCTCATGAGAAAGTATTTTGAAGGTTTGTAGCACTGAAGGTATGGCCAGATTTCATTTTAAAATATGCCTTAAAGATTTCAAGATGTAACAAAAGCAAAGTCAGCAGATAACTTACAACTTTAAAGTTTTCTTAAAGATTATAGCTGTGCCTTATGATTGGTGATTTTCAAAATACTTGTTAGATTTCTTCATTCCTCAAAACGCTTTTAGGGTTGGCAGAAATTAATTTGTAATTTAAATTAAAGACAAGTTCTGATAACTCACAAAAGTCTGGATGTTCTTTTTATCAGCTTACTTGATAGCAAATTAAGATTTAGGTATGTTTTTCTTTGAACCTTTTTTCTCCAGTGTTTTCCTTTTATGTAAGACACTTCCCTCAAGTCTTTTGCCAAACTTGGGTTGGCATTTAAAAAATGACTCTAGGGGCGCCTGGGTGACTCAGTGGGTTAAGCAACCGACTTTGGCTCAGGTCATGATCTCACGGGTTTGTGAGTTAGAGCCCGCGTCAAGCTCTGTGCTGACAATTCGGAGCATGGAGCCTGCTTTAGGTTCTATGTCTCCCTCTCTCTCTCTCTGCCCCTCCCCCACTCATGCTCGCTCTCTCTCTCAAAAATAAATAAACATTAAAAAAATTAAAAAAAAAAAGACTATACTGAAACCTCAATTGTGACATTTCTCCACAAAATGTACTATTAGAAAACAGTAGGAAAAAAAGTATTATGGTGCTCAAAGTAATATATTATTGAATATTGAAAAACAAATCTCTTAATATTTTTATGTTGTATTTGTTGCAATTGAAAGATCCACGGTTGGAATATAGCTCCCTTTCTTTGAGTTATTCTAAACTCATTTTCATAACTTACTCATACATAAGACCATTATGTCCAGTGGGCCTAGATGATGAACATTTGAGAAAACATTGAGTAAACCCAGATCTCATTCCTCTTGCCCATAACATACCCATTGTGGCCTGGATACTAGGATACCAGCCAATTCTCTCCTTGCTCCCATCCCTAGTGCAAAGTGAAGTTCTGGCATGGGTAGGCAGATTTACAGAGGCAGAATATTATAATAGCATTTGAGTGTAATTACACAAAAATATTCTTCCACTAACTCAATTTGTTATGAACTCACGGTATTTCTGATGTCTCCTAAATAGTTTTAAAATTTATCCTCCACTCATTCTTTACTGTTTGTAATATTTGTCATCTCTCTTCTGAACTATTGCCTCTGATGTCTTTCCTAACTACTTCCAAAACTACAGTTTTGATTATGTCACCTTTCCCTGTCATCATCCTCCATGTTGCTACAAGAGACATCATTCTAAAAAATAAAAAGTAAATCTGATTTTCTTTTTAAAATGGTTTCGTAAAATCTGTAAATGGTTTCTGTTTCATTTAAGGCAATGTCAAACTTCTTATAATAGAAAGAAATTGCCCCTAATTATCCCTTTTGGCTTGATTACATTACACCATCTCCTAAATTTTTCCAAGGTAGCTCCTTTAGTCAACATCTAAGATACCTTTACTTAAGAGCCATGATGCGGGCGCCTGGGTGGCGCAGTCGGTTAAGCGTCCGACTTCAGCCAGGTCACGATCTCACGGTCCGTGAGTTCGAGCCCCGCGTCAGGCTCTGGGCTGATGGCTCAGAGCCTGGAGCCTGTTTCCGATTCTGTGTCTCCCTCTCTCTCTGCCCCTCCCCCGTTCATGCTCTGTCTCTCTCTGTCCCAAAAATAAATAAACGTTGAAAAAAAAAATTAAAAAAAAAAAAAAAAAAGAGCCATGATGCAATATTACCCTATCCTGTGCCAACCTAACAACAGTTACACATCTATGGTATTTACTGGACCACCAGGTAGATGGAAATCTGATTATACTATTATCTCCCCACTTCTAGAAGACAATAATACTCATTTTCTTATTAAATGAGAATATTCCAGTACTCACATTGCATCTTTGAAACAGAGTAAAGCATCTAGGTTGCCTAAATCGCATCCTTATAGCTATGCCAGGGATGTACCCAACCAGGACAGCTAATCTCTTAGTACAGAGTTTTCAAGTGAAAGTGTGGCTACAGATGGAAAGTAAAGATGCTAGGAATATCCTTTCAGGTTGTGCTGAGTGGAGACCCTGGCACTAGATTTTCTGGAGATCAGGGCATTTAGGAAAGAAGGAAATGGAAAAGTAGGACCAATCAGAGACAAAGATGTTTTGTTCCTGGATTTTTGCCAAAGACTCCTAAGGAAATATTAGTGAAGGCTGGGCCTTGAAGGCTGATATGTAAGCTCATATATTCTGACACAAATTTTTAATAGAAACCAAATCAATTTTCTAGATAAAATGTCAGCCTATGACTAATAAGTTCAGGCTGAATAAGACGGCTAAGCCAACAGCTGATGACTGGGGACTCTTTCAGAACTACCAAGAATCGTTGCCATCTGTGATTGATTAGCTGTGTATCAAAACACAAATAGCTATGAGGAGCTCAGCTGGAGTTCAAAGAGAGAAGATTGAAATTGTGGTTCAAGCACAGTAAGAAAAGAATGTTTCAGACTGAGAGGTGGGAAAAGGTCAGGAAGATTTTTAAGTGTCCATCACATAAGATTGCTTGAGAATTACCCGCTACAAATGTATAGTTTCTAGAGTGTGTCTGTTTGCTTGTCAGGGATCTGGCTATGTAACTAATGCTCTGGCCTCCTAAATAAAATATATTGTAAAAATCTCTGATTTTTATTTAATAAGAAAAAATAAACTAGTGATGTGGTCACTGGAAAAGAGAAATCAAGACCAAAATAGAGAATAAAAAGTAGCATAGTCTAGTTTTGTTGGGAAGTATTTACAATCTAGTATTGCTAAACAACCTCAGGCTTGATAAATGGCCCGAGGGCTGTGAAACATTCACTCCTAATACAATTAATTGAAGTGGAGTAGGATAAAATAGAGGCTATAGATAGTTTTTATAAGTAGGATAAAAAGGTTATAAGGACAACACAAGTTGAAATTCAAGTCATGGACACTGATGGTGAAAAATATATACGTAGGCAGCCTGATGTTTTGGCCATTCCTAATCCGACAGAGTTTAGGAATCCAAATGCCTCATCCTGAGTACCAGGAGCTACAATAGAAAATTCTGTTATTGAATAAAAGATGTTGTAGGATCTGTTTCAACTTTGCTCTGGACCTTCCTTCCCTTACTGTCCTCCACTCTTACATATATTGTCCCAGGTGACTTTTTCTTTAGTACTTAAAAAAAAAACTTTTATTAATTTTTGAGAGACAGAGACAGAGACAGCACAAGCCCGGGGTGGGGGGCGGGGGCAGAAAGAGAGGGAGACAGAAGGTACGAAATGGGCTCTGCACTGACAGCAGAGAGACAGATGCTGGGGTCTAAGTCACAAACTGAAATCTTGGACCCATAACCGACTGAGCCACCCAGGCTCCCCGCAGGTGACATTTTAACCAAATAGAAAGAGATAGACATGCCACACTCATCATACTCTCAAATGCTGGCTAGAAAATTGAGGTAAGTCTCTCTCTATTGAAAGAGATGTATCAAACTAGGCAAGGTACAGAACTAAGAAGAAAAATTAACAGGGCAGGTGTAAAATAGGAGTATATATGTTGTTGTTATTATTATTATTTCTAAACTCTGTGTGCGGCAGTATGAAATAGGAGTAGGAAATTACAGCATTACTAGATCACACACACATACATATCACACACACACACACACACACACACACACACACACACATACACACACACATATATTATAGGGTGTGAAGTTATTGACATTGACTCTGCTGTTAAAACATGCATTCACACAGATTCTCCTTTTCCTACTAATATACTTCATAATCAGGCCTTGGCACTCTTACTTTCCCTTTTTGTATTCACTTTAAGAGTGAATCTGTCTAGTCCTATGGTTTTAAGCAAGCTTATTTAATCTTCATAGTCTAATGCACGTATTTATGGGAAGCATTGAAGGTATGCCCATGTGTTTATAAATATGCATGTTATGGTGGCAAATCATTCTCCACATGTACATTTCCATCTGCCAGTTACTATCTTCTTGTTGTTGGGTATTATCACATCCAGCACATTCCCTGAACACTGTTTTTGCTTTTTTCTCCATACTGACTCTCTTTTCCTCTAGGATCTTCCATGTGCTGAGGCTGTTTTCTGATTTATCCAAGCCCTCTTTGCCCTTTGACTTTACACATTGTAACTTGTGAACGAATCAGTACATGTTCCTGAATCACATAGAACCCTTCTAGAAAATGTCTCCTTCAGCTTTATTCTTCATCATGTTCAAATAGTTATAAGATGACTGTTAAAATGGGGAACCTCTACTATTCTCTTTGCTGTTGTTTCTTCCCATGCCTAAGTCTGACTTCATAGATTCTTTATGGCTATCTGCTTTTAGAATTGACTATTGTTAGGTGTATCCTTCTTTTTCATCAGGTAGGTTTGGTTATATCTGTAGCAAACATAACTCAGGCTCAAGTTGGAATCTCTAATGTGGTATAAAACAAGCATTTGGCGCCTTTATAATAATCTCTGATGTACCACAAGTTTAAGATAATAGGTTCTTATGCAGAAGTTATATTCTAAAATGACAAAAATAGTCTTATAAAATCTAAAAAATTTTCTCTACAAACAATACTAATTTGCATTCAAATTATATACGTACATATGTCGGTTATGTTTGTATGTGGGGTGTGTGTGAGAAGAGAGGGAGAAAAAGAAATAAGAGCATCTAATTTGATTGAATCACTGCCATTAAAGATAGTTTAAAAGTTTGCAAGTATGTGGTGGTTTGTTACCTAAACCTTAATAAAATAGAAATTTAATTACAATTTTGTATCATATATAGCATTAAGTGTTGCATTCTAGGCATTTTGAGTGTTTCAAAGATATGAATTAATTGTGTTCTCATTTTTGCGTTGTTTTTACTTGATTTCTTTACAATAGAAAATATCTGTTGGGAAAATTTGGCAAAGAGACTGCAATTCAATCTAACAAATGAGGTCGTGATGTTAATGAAATATTTTATGCAGTAGCTGGTACTTTCAACATACATTTCTAGTTCCTTCAAGGTAACCCATCCACACAATAGATAAAGCCATTCCAAGTACTTTACATCTAAATAGCAATCCAAATAAATGTGTCATATAAAATCATACTGTTGAGATACTGGTGAAGTCAGTGCTGTTTTAAAATTAGGCACCTGTTTATAAAAATGCACAAGCCAGGACACTTAACAAAAGTAATAACAGTCTGATGATACATGTTTAAAAGTAAATGCATTTTTGATTTATTGGTTTTCCTGATTTGCTTTGCTTAAGGAGTATTCTACTTGCCTATTCCATAGTATTTTCTGAGAGTCAGACTTATGAATAATTCTAATTAACTATTTAAAAATGTGGTTGTGTTTATTTAAAAGGAGATATCTATGTATGTTGATGAAAAAAAGGGAAAAAGTTGGAATTCTAGTAGGTCTTTCTTTATGTTGACAACTTTTCTACTACTGAATCCTTTCTTTTGCTGAGGAAGAAATTTTACATCTTACCATGTATATGAATCATATCACAGTGAAAAAATTAGAGGTAACAGTCACCAAAAAATTCCACTCATAAAGACACACAGACTGTGAATGGATCTTCGCTTATATGCCTCTGTGATTTTATATCTCCTCTTCTTGTTAGAAAGCCTATTACTTTATATCTGAGAATCTGTTTTTGCAATTGGGATCATTAGAGAGAATAATCATTATTAATTTAAATATCATATGGCATTCTCACCCATTAATTGCTCAAGTTGCTTCCCACAATACACGCAAGATATAAAAAATTTAATAGCGAAGTTCCTAAAATCATGTACCAGGCCTGATCTTGGAGATTCCTCTTGATCTTCCATAGGTACTGCACCCAAACTCCCTATCAAAATAGTGCATCTACTTCTCCTTCTTGCACATAGTTCTAATCACTGCTACCTGCATCTAAGAAAATCACTTTCTTGGGACGTAAAGTCGGTTGTAATACAAAAACAAAATGTCATTTCCAGAGATACAATTTTTGGTTTCACCTTTATTTTATTTTTATTTTTTTTAAGTTTACTTATTTTGAGAGAGAGCACACATGAGTGGGGGAGTGGCAGAGAGAGAGAGAGAGAGAAAGAGAGAGAGAGAGAGACAGAGAGAGAGAAAGAGAGAGAGAAAGAGAGAGAGAGAGAATCCCAAGTAGTCTCTGGACTACCGAGCCTGATGTAGGACTCAAAGCACAAATCGTCAGATAATGACCTGAGCCAAAAGCAGAAGTCAGACATTTAACCGACTGAGCCACCCATGCACCCTTTATTTTATCTATCTATCTATCTATCTATCTATCTATTTATTTATTTTAATGTTTATTTATTTTTGAGAGAGAGAGAGAGAGAGAGAGAGAGAGAGACAGAGTGCAAGCAGGGGAGGAGCAGAGAGAGGGAAACGCAGAATCTGAAGCAGGCTCTAGGCTTAGAGCTGTCAGCACAGAGCCCTACAGGAGGCTTGAACTCCCAAACCATGAGATCATGACCTGCGCCAAAGTTGGATGCTCAACCGACTGAACCACCCAGGCATCCCGGCACCCTATATTTTTAATTTTTTTTAATTAAATTAGAATTTTTTTAATGTTTACTTATGTTTGAGAAAGAGAGAGAGAGAGAGAGAGAGAGAGAGAGAGAGAGAGAGAGAGAGA
>NW_024412403.1:37649201-37825717 GCF_014898765.1 Herpailurus yagouaroundi | reverse complement strand
AAAAAAAATTAAAAAAAAATAATAAAATAAAATAGGAAGATATTATAAATGAAGTATATTTCTTGTCAGCTTTGCAAGAATAATTTTAAAACTCAGAGAAGAATATTACTTTATTAATTTTTGCAAGTTGTATAATTCAGTAGAATACAAAAATTCATTAGAAAAGTTTAAAAGTTAAGAATATTAGGTGTTTCAAGAATCCATTTTCTGAAAAGAGTAAACTTGGAACTCAAAGGAGAATGCCACTTTTTAAAATGTTTTTAAGTTTACTTATTTTGGGAGAGGGAGAGACAGCATGTGTGAGTGGGGGAGGGGCAGGAGAGAATCCCAAGCAGGCCCCACTCTGTCAGCCTAAGGCCTGATGTGGGGCTTGAACTCACAAACCATGAGATCATGACCTGAGTCAAAACCAAGAGTCAGCCACTTAACCAACTAAGCCACCCTAGTACCCCTTGGAGAATGTCATTTTTAACACAGCCATGAATTTTGCTTATGATACTGTTGCATTTTATTTTATGTAGTGATGTTTCATTTGGCAACCAGAGTTGCATTTTTTATATTTATAATAAAAAATAAATCTATTTTTAAAATTTGGGAATAAAATATGTAGCATAATGGACATTCTTAATGCTATTTTAAAATTAAGTAGATTTTTGGTTCACATTTATCCTTGCCATGGAGCATTTGGCATGTAAATAACTTTATGGTTTATTATACCCTCTTTAGATAGATGTGAGATCTGGAAAAATTGCTTTCTTTGCTTGTTTGCATATGCTGCATGTTTGAGACAATTTTAGAGGTCTACCATTAGCTATTCAAGTATTTTTAGTGTAGCTATTCATCCGCATGTTATGTGTCAGAGGGGGCAGATATCATAACTACTAATGAGTTCTTCTGCCTAAAATCTAACAATGTTTTGGATGTTATTAAGCATTTTTCTAGTTATTCATATTTTACAAGTCCTTCAGCCACACACTAGAACTATGGTTGCTTTGTGATGTCTGAAATTATCTGAAAAGGGCATACATTTGAAACAATAGTAATTTCTAAATATAGTGAAGTATATTTAGCAGGAGAAGATTAATGGGTTATATATCTGATTCTAGTTTTCTTTTTTCTGTTTTGTTTGAATACTACCCTAATATAAAACGTTATGACAGAACCAACTCTAAAATACTTCATGCTTCATTTAGCCCTACCAGGTATTATAATCTACAATTTTAGTTCTTCTAGTCACTTTTCAGCTTCAGAATTTTTATTTTGTTCTTTTTATTACTACTTTTGTTACTTTATTATTACAAGTTAAGTCTCTTGACATATTTCTCTGTTTGGTGAGATACTATTATCATTGTACCTATACTTGAAATGCTAGCTCTTTCCTTCAAGGCCACCACTGAGTTCAGGAGTGGGAGATGGACCAAAGTGGGTTAAAAATGCACAAAGCTCACTATTCTTACTGACATAGAAATATTTCTTTTCTTGATGGAGCATTTCCCTGGTTGTTGTAAGGTTTAGATTAGTATCCAGAGTTCTGAAATAGTTGATCTGACAGTTTTTTGAGTTTTTGTTGTTGTTTTTGTTGTTGCTTTTATGGAAGCACAGATATTTAGAATTCTTTACTCCACCATTCTTGCTGGTGTGATTCCTCTCTTATCTTTGAAAGTGGTGAATGTTTACAGAGAACATATTAGGATTGACTTTCCATAAATATTGCTTGTTTTTTGGTTATTGCTTAAGAAACTTTCCTAGCACTCTTATTACCTTAGTTCATTGTGCTTCACTATTGATGTTAAAGAGTAACTCATAAAATGTTCAATTTAGTTACTTTTAACATTTGCATACAGAATATTTTATTTTAACAGATTTACTATTATGAAACTTCTAAATGATAAATGACAAGGCTTTATGCTCAACTCTTTTAGATTGTTTGAAAACCGATTGTGATGGTTACTATTATGTGTCATCCTGCTTGGTTAAACATATTATCTGCATGCGACTGTGAGGATGTTTCTTGGTGTAATTAGCATTTGAATTGGTTGACTCAGTAAAGCAGTTTGTCCTTCCTAATGTGGATGGGCATAATATCATCTGTTGAGAGCATGAACAGAACAAGAAGGTGGAGGAAGAAAGAATTTGCCTGCCTCTTCCTTCCTAATTACTTGAGCTGGGACATCAATCTTTTCCTGCACTCAATGTGCCTGGTTCTCAGGCCATCAGACCCATACTAGAATCTACATCACCAGTACCCCTGGTTCTGAGGCCTTCTGATTTACAGTGAATGACACTCCTGGATTTTGGGTCTCCACCTTGCAGATGGCAAATCATGGGACCTCTCAGCCTTCCAAATTGTGAGAGTCAGTCCTCTAAAATAAATCTCTTTTGATATGTTATCCTATTGGTCATTTTCTCTAGAGCGCCCTGACTAATAATACAGCACGTTGTATGGTTTTGTGGTCAGTATAAATATATTACATATTAGATAAAGTTCTATTTAATTTTGCCTTTGAATGGCTGAGATCACTCAAACATATTTCAAGACTAGTGGTTTCAGTTTGGGTTCTCCAAATGTAGACTTTGAGAAAAGGATTGGTTGCAAGCAGATTATTTGGAAGGCAATGCCAGAAAACACGTTGAAAAATTGAGCAGATGAGACAAGAAGGGGACGAAGAGGCACCTGAGTGGCTTAGTCAGTTAAGTAACCATCTCTTGGCTTTAGTTCAGGTTATGATCTTGTGGTTGGGGAGATCCAGCCTGTGTGAGGCTCTGTGCTGACAGTGCAGAGCCTGCTTGGGATTCTCTCTCTCCTCTCTCTGCCCCTCCGTTCTCTCTCTCTCTCTCTCTCTCTCTCTCTCTCTCTCTCTCAAAATAAATAGATAAACTTAAAAAAATAGGAGAGGAAAACCAAGGAAAGATACATATGAATGATGTGTGTGGGGGCAACTGGTATTCACAGAAGGGGAAACCTTCTGTGGGAAACCTTGTGGAACATATCTCAGAATCATAATGAAGGGTGAGGGAATTATAATATTTATCTACCAATACTCAACACTCATTTTTTATTATAGTTCTTAGTACAATAATCACCAGGAATTTCTGAGCTACTTGAAGGTCAGGCAGAGCATACACTAAGGGACAAGTATGTTATCAAGGAGAGTCACTGAAAGTTGTTACCTTATATGGGAACAGCCTGTTGTTAGTAACTTCCTAGGTAGAACAAAAGCAAATGGGTGGGGCTTATGATATTTTTAAAGCTATTATGTTATAAGAATAGAAACATTTGATATTACATGTAAGATATGATACAAAATAACTTTCCATTTGAACATTGTTCCCTCAGTGGCATCTAGTTATCTACAAGTTTGATGTATCAAGGAAATTAAAATTAAAAGAGACCTTGACAATATAATTAAAGTTAATTTGATTCTAGTTAGAAAACCAGTTCAGGAGGTTCTTGCTAGATAGTCAGTGCTAAAGTTCACCATGTGGGAAGAGTGAATACAATTAAAATGATATTCACACTTCAATTTAATTACCTAACACAAATACTTCCATCAGATAACACAAAGCTTCCTAGTGATGTACAAATAATTCTAACATTTCTGTTTCATAAAGAAAGCTTCAAATTGCCTTACCAAAGCAAAGTTAAAGAGAGGTTTAATTGCAAAATTCAAAAAATGATGTTTTCTTTTATGGTTTATGGAAAAAATATTTATTTTGGCCAATGGAATACAAATTGTAATCACTATAGTATTGAAAGATCAAGACAAGAAAGTAACACATCTTTTAATAAAGAGATGTTATGTAAATGTGCTGCCAAATAATCTGCCTTCCAGAGATAATTTACCTCATAAAGACTAATATGCCATTTTTGAAAGAGAATGTATTTTATCCCCCGTATCCCTCTGTATGTTTGATTCTCACAATAGTGTTATTTTTAATGTTATATTTTAGTCAGAAAATGTATTTAAGTCATCCTCTTCCCTGATGGAAATCACCTTAATGTTTCAACTTAGAAATTGCAACAAAAATGTCATGAGCAAGAAGAACTTTATATTCTTGTGTTGGTTCTTTCTTGTAGTGGTTCTCCATATTGTCCCTCATGATTTTGACCTTCTATGAAAAGCTAGCCTCTCATATATTCTAATAAATGTAACCTTTGTTATCTGTTGCAAATGATCTGTCTTTATATAAAATATATAGTTTTAAGTGGTGGATACTAAGTTCATTAACAGGTCAGAAAATCTCCAAGTCAGAGAAATGAAGTCTAGATTTTAATGAATCTATATTTCACTCTAACCCTTCTCCATACTTTGCATCCAGTTTGAAGTACTGCTTCATAACCTCTGTTGACATGTTTGCTTGTTTTTTTGATGCAGATTTTATAGCTAAAGTCCTTTGACATATATTATTTCTTCCAGACCACTAGAATTGTTAATTAACAATTGCACATTGAACAGAGGCCTTTGTTTTGTAAAAGCCTGTAGATTGTCTATATTTCAAATCCAGATCAAAACAAAGCTGGTAATGGTCAGATGATATGTTCAAATAAGTACCACTTCTTAATAACACACATTTGAAATTTTGATGACATTGCATATGTGAACCCAAAGGGCTCTGGCTGGGTAGATCACATACTTAAGTTTCCTTGGAATAATCTTTAATAACATCTGTTGTTATGATGTCATGATTAAAACTATTTCCTTTTCATTCTCAAATTTATCCCGGCTTAAATTATTAATTATGTAGTTGTGCTAATTTTGGCAGATTTACTCAAGATGTCATTCAGAAAAAAAAAAAAAGTATTTTGGGGATAGAAATTGTATCATTCACTTCAACATAAAATACCTGGTGTACTCATATGAGGATAATCTGAAGACAGATTAATAATGAAATTGTTTATAATGGAGAATGCAATGTACAGGCATGTAGAAATGAATAATACGGTACAAGAGTAAGTAATTTTAGGGTTTGGGGCTCTGCTTTGCCACTGCTAGGGATGAACATGATATCGAAGGGAACAGTTCTAGAACTTTGAGACACAGAAGCTCATGTGAAAAAGCAACAACCGATAGGAGGAAATCTTTGGTTGAGAGACACAAAAATCTGAAAGAAACTCCTCAGAGGCAAGGAAAGAAACCTAGGGAAACTAAAGAAGAGACAGGCAGTATGGGAACTTAGTAAACACCTGACTGGATTCCTCTCCTTTTTTTTTTTAACATCCTACTGGTACTGCCCATGGAACAAACCCAAACAGCAGCCAGAGGACTAGACAGCCAGTTGCTATAAGTCTAGATATGTCAACATCCCACAGCAAATGGGAAATATTCAGTAGGATTTACCAATTTTTAGCCCTTTAGCTTGTACCCTTGTCCTTTGTGTGGTTTAAAAAGTAAGCCCACAAAATGGGGACACAAATATTAATTTTGTTACACTTCCACTTAAATTCTAAATTATTATCTACCATCAGTGTTATTTACCGATGTGTAAGGGAGAAATACTTTATAATATATAGCATTAATAGTCCCTACTTTGTAGCTGGTAAAAATGGAGTAATAACTACATTCTTCTATTCTCAATTCTGTGTTTTTCTTACGTTACACCAGCATGTTGGTGAATAAGGGTCTTTATGTATTTGGCTGACCCTAATCTACATTCCTTTAGGATCGGAGTCTTTGATTGTCTTTTTATTGTTGGGTCAATGTATTCACCAGGATATTTAAGCCCTGAAGTACTAAGTGACATCCCAATGAATCCTCTGGTTCCCAAATGTAGTCTCCCTTGTTCCAGTGATATAACATTAACCTAATCTTCCTTCATTATCAACATCAATTAACTCTGCCCGATACCAATGTCCTTCTTTCTCTGTTGGTCATGAATAGCCCCAAATAATCAGAAGAGTTTGGCTTCATGAAGGATGTATTTTTACCATGTGCATAGGTTTCATATAGTAATAATACAGGAAATCATAGTAATCATGGTGAGAAGGCTGGGATTTGGGAACACATAGGAAATATCCATGTTCAATGAAGCCCCCAAATCTGTATAAGGAATTCATTGATTCTTTGGTTGTTAAGGAGTGTATGCACAGAGATATCACTGAAAAGACCAGACATCCACTTGAGACTTCAGGGCACATTTTAGGAAGATTAAATAAATAAATAAATAAGCAAGAAAGCAAGCCCTAGAGCGCCATGTCCCAATCTTGGTACTATTGACATTTTAGACTGGATAAATGCTTTCATGCATTTTAGGATGTTTAGCAATACTTTTGGCTTCTACATTTTAGATATCAATAGTATCTCTTCCCTAAGTCATGATAATAAAAAAAATGTCTCCAGACACAATGAAATGCCTACTGGGTGCAAATTATCTCTGATTGACAACCACTGCCTGAGAATATAGGCCTTCATGATTTGCCTTATATCATGGATGAATTTAACAGCAGACTGGATACTACAGAAGAATAATATAGTAGAGTTAAATATGGATGAATATTAAAGAAGAAATCTCAAGAGAAGTTTAAAAATATTTTGAACTAAATGAAAATAAAAACACAAGTTATCAAAATTTATGGGATGCAGTGAAAATAGAGTTCAGAGGGAAAATTATAGTAGCAAATGCATACAAAACAAGAAAGATCTAAAATCAGTAATCTAAGACTCTACCTTAGAAAACTGGAAAAAGAACAACAAATTAAATTGTAAATAAGCAATAAAAGAAAAGAAAATTAGAACAGAAATGAATGATATTAAAAACAGGAAAACAACAGAAAAGAATTAATGAAAACCAAACCTTAGTCTCTCTGTAAACATCAACAAAATCAATAAGTTTCTAGCTAGACTAAGGAAAATAAGAGAAAGGACACAAAGTGCAGTAAAACCTTGGTTTGTGAGCATAATTCATCCCCAAAACATGGTTGTCATCCAAAGCACTTGTATATCAAAGTGAATTTCCCCCCAAAAATAATGGAAACTCAGATGATTTGTTCCACGACCCAAAAATATTAATATAAAAAATGATTACAATACTGTAATATAATACAAAAATAATAAAAAATACAAAATATAAAGTAAAATAAACAAATAAACCTGCAGTTAACTTTGAAAACTTTCGTGACTGGTGAGAGGGAGACCAGAGAGGGGAGGGTTATTGTGTAGGATGACTTTCACTATCACTAACAGATGTTGACTACCGTACAGTATTAATAAAGTCTTCTCATATACTGTATTTAATATAACTGGCAATAAGGTAGCAGAGGAAAGGGTTAATACCTGCAGGCAGTCTGACCTAGAATGAAGCAAGGCATTCCTTTTTTTTTCTTTTTATGAAATTTATTGTCAAATTGGTTTCCATACAACACCCAGTGCTCATCCCAAAAGGTGCCCTCCTCAATACCCATCACCCACCCCCCATCAACCCTCAGTTAGTTCTCAGTTTTTAAGAGTCTTTTATGCTTTGGCCCTCTCCCTCTCTAACCTCTTTTTTTTTCTTCCTCTACCCCATGGTTCTCTATTAAGTTTCTCAGGATCCATATATGAGTGAAAACATATGGTATCTGTCTTTCTCTGTATGACTTATTTCACTTAGCATAACACTCTCCAGTTCCATCCACGTTGCTACAAAGGCCATATTTCATTCTTTCTCATTGCCAAGTAGTATTCCATTGTGTATAGAAACCACAATTTCTTTATCCATTTGTCAGTTGATGGACATTTAGGCTCTTTCCATAATTTGGCTATTGTTGACAGTGTTGCTATAAACATTGGGGTACAAGTGCCCCTATGCATCAGCACTCCTGTATCCCTTGGGTAAATTCCCAGCAGTGCTATTCCTGGGTCATAGGGTAGATCTATTTTTCATTTTTTGAAGAACCTCCACACTTTTTTCCAGAATGGCTGAACCAGTTTGCATTTCCACCAAAAGTGCAAGAGGGTTCCCGTTTCTCCACATCCTCGCCAGCATCTGTAGTCTCCTGATTTGTTCATTTTAGCCACTCTGACTGGCATGAGGTGATATCTGAGTGTGGTTTTTATTTGTATTTCCCTGATGAGGAGTGACGTTGAGCATCTTTTCATGTGCCTGTTGGCCATCCGGATGTCTTCTTTAGAGAAGTGTCTATTCATGTCTTCTGCCCATTTCTTCACTGGGTTATTTGTTTTTCAGGTGTGGAGTTTGGTGAGCTCTTTATAGATTTTGGATACTAGCCCTTTGTCCGATATGTGATTTGCAAATATCTTTTCCCATTCTGTTGGTTGCCTTTTAGTTTTCTTGATTGTTTCCTTTGCTGTGCAGAAGCTTCTTATCTTCATGAGGTCCCAATAGTTCATTTTGAAGCAAGGCATTCTTAAGTGTACTCTTGTTTGGAAAAGCAAAGGACCATCCATAGGTGCTCTGAAGTGACAAAAAGTACGCTAGTGCCAGTTGTGGGCACCTTCCAATGTTCTGAAAAATCACTGATTTCTGCCAAACACCTCCTCCTGAGACTGAGCATCCCAGCATGGGAGATGATTACCTATAATCCCACTGCGAGAGAGAGAGAGAGAGAGAGAGAGAGAGAGAGAGAGAGAGAAGAGATCCAGTGGCTCAGTTTGGATCATGTGACATTTGACATCATGTACTACTACTCATATTGCAAAACCTCACTCATTTATCAAATTAAAATGTATTAGAAATGTTTGCTCATCTTGCAGAACACTCACAGAACAAGTTACTCACAGGTCAAGGTTTTTCTGTACTCATATTAGAAATGAAAGAGAAGACATCACCTCAGATAAAAAGATAGTAAAAGAATACTATGAACAATTCTATACCCACAAATGTCATAACCTACATTAAATGGATTAATTCTTTGAAAGACACAATTCACACAAGAAGAAATATATGACCTGAATAGACCTATATTTATTAAAGAAAGATATCTACTAATAAATCCTTATCATCAATAAACCCTAGTAGGACAAAGAAAACTATATTAAGCACAATAAGATTAAAGTGCTGCAAATAAATGATAAAGAAAAATCTTATAAGAAGCCCAAGAAAAAAGGGCAAATTATTTAAAGGGGGAAAGCAATATGAATGACAGCGTAATGTTACAAGGAGGGCACAATAAGATAAAACATCTTTAAAATGTTAAAGGAAAATAAGGTCAACCAACATTTCTATATTCGATGAAAATATTATTTAAAAGTAATTGCAAAATAAAGATGTATTCAGATAAAGAAATGGGGAGAATTTGCCACCAGAATAAAAACACTATAAGAAACATTACAAAATATTTTTATGAAGTCAAAATAGTAACATTGCATTTTAAGATTTATAATTTTGTATGCTTATATAATATATAATAGTAGCATAACAACAGGAGAGAGAAAAATTGTTATTATTTATATACTTCATGTATGTATATTTTTAAAAGTCTTTAATATATATATGAAATGGTGTAACGTTAATTCATAGTAGATATCAATGAGTTAAGAAAAAAGGGTATATGAATATTTAGAGCATCTAGTTAAAATATAAACCAGGAGGTATAAAGTTAAGAAGCCAATAGATATGAAAAAATAAAATATTAAAATATAGCTTGATCTTTGAGGGAAAAAAACAGGAAAAGAAGAAAAATGAGAAAGAATGGTAATATAGAAAATAAATACTAAATAGTGGGTTTTAATAACCTAACAAAGTCATTAATTATGTTAAATACAAATTATGTAAAGACAAATGAAAAGGCAGACACCTCAAATAGTATATATAAAAAAATCAAGATCCAACTATATGTTATTTATAAGACACACATTTTAAATATGTAAAGGTTAAGGATGTAAAAGTAGATGTGTCAGTGGGGGACCTGAGTGGCTCAGTTGCTTAAATGTCCCACTTTTTTTTTTTAATTTTTATTTATTTATTTTGAGAGAGAGAGACAGAGACAGAGAGAGAGAATGGGGAAGGGACAGAGAGAAAGTGAGAGAGAGAGAGAGAGAGAATCCCAAGCAGGCTCCATGCATCCAGCGCAAAGCCTGATGTCAGGCTCAAACTCACAAAGTGTGAGATCATGACTTGAGCCAAAATCAAGAGTTAGACTGAGCCACCCAGGCACCCTGAAGCATCCACTCTTGATTTCCACTTAGGTCATGATCTCATGGTTGTGAGATTGAGCCCCACGTTGGGCTCGGCACTGAGTATGGACCCTGCTTGAAATTCTCTCTCTCCCTCTCTCTCTGCCCCTCCCCAGCTCCCACTCTCTCTCTCTCTCAAAATAAATAAATAAACTTAAAGAAAAGAAAAAAGTAAGTTGGTCAAAAATTATATGTCATGCCAGTGTGAATTACAATAAAAATATGGGGTGGCTATATAAATGTTAGAAAAAAAAATAGCCTTCAAGATAAGCAATATTACAAGAGATGAGGAAGGAAATTTCTTATTGACTAAAGATTAATTTGCCAAGAAGACATAAAAGTTCTAAGGGTACATTTACTTAATAGTAGTGTTTCAACATTCATGAAACAAACATTTTCAAAAATAAAAGAAATACTTTTAAATCTTTTTGAAAGTTTTAAAGCTCTATTCTCAGTAATTGATAGCACAAGTAAAATCAGTAAACATGAAGATTTGAGAACCACTATTTAAAAATTTAACATAACTGACATTTATAGAATACTACACCCAGACCTACAGAATTCACATTCTTTTCAGGGGCTTATTGAACATTCAAGATAGAACATATGCTTTGACATGAACTATGCCCCAATAGATCACAAAATCCTGAAGTCCCAATATCTGACCAGCAGAATTAAATTAAAAATCCATATGTATCAATAATAAATAACAGATACCAAGAAAATTCCCACATGATTAGAAAATGACAATATGATCTTGTGTATGCAAGAAGAAATATCAGTGGACATTAATAAACAGTTTACATGAATTAAAATGAAAATACAACATATTAAACTTTTTGAAGTGCAACTCAAACATTGCTCAGAAAATAATTTATAATTTTAATGACTCATATTAGAAAAAACAAAAGGCTTTTGAGTGAATTAAGTTTCCAACTTAAGAAGCTAAAAGAAAAGGATTTAAAATCTAAGTAGAAGGAATGGATATACTAAAGATATAAGAAATAATATAGAAAACAGAAACAAATACTACAGGGAAATTAATGAAATAAAGCATGATTCATTGAAAACTTATTTTAAAAACCCTTTCCTGATCAAGAAAAAAGAAAGAAGACACAATTCACCAATGTCAGCAATAGAAAAAAAGGAAAGTACTAAACGCTCTAGAAATGTTAAAAACAAAAAACTATTATAAATAACATTAAGTCAATCAATTTGATAATTGACATGAACTTGTCAAATTCCTTTTATTTTTAATGTGTCTTTTTTTTAAATTTTTACTTATTTTTAAGAGAGAGAACACACATGCACACATGAGCTGGGGAGGGTCACAGAGAGAAGGAGACAGAGGAGCCCAAGCAGGCTCTGCACTGAGAGTTGAGAGACCAATGCGAGACTAAAAATCATGAGCTGCCAGCTCATGACCTGAGCTCGTGACCTGAGCTCATGACCTGAGCCAAAGTCAGATGCTTAACTGACTGAGCCACCTAGGTACCCTGCCAAATTCCTTCTAAGAAACAAGTCAAAGAAACTGATAAAAGAAGAAATGAAAAATATGAATACACTTCAATATGTATTTTTAAAATGAATTTTATTTAAATGCATCTTAACTTTTTTTAATGTGTATTTATTTTGAGAGAGAGAGTGAGAGAGAGCACATGAGTTGGGGAGGGGTAGAGCTAGAGAGAGAGAGAGAGAGAGAATCCTAAGCAGGCTCTGCGTTGTCAGCACAAAACCCCATGTGGGACTTAATCCACAAACCATGAGATCATGACCTGAACCGAAATCAAGAGAAAAGACACTTAACTGACTGAGCCACAAAGGCACTCACTCCTAAAGTAAATTCTTAATTGAAAATCTTACCTAAACTCCCGGACCATCAAGCCTTACCGGTGTTTTCCACTCATATTTAAAGAAGAAATATGATTCATTTACTCCCTATTTGTTTTATGAGACACAATCATAACAATGGTAGCAGAATCAGATAAATAGGAGAAAGGAGAAAAGAGATTTATGTGTTTATATTCATATGTTCAGGTCTTCCATCATCATAAGTTTAAAATTCACTAACAAAATACTCAAAAATCAAATGTGGTGTGATAAAAAGATATTATGTCACTAAATATGAGTTTATTCCAAAATGTAAGTTTGGTTAAATATTTTTAAAAAATTAATTAGTTAGCTAAATATAGGATAAAAATCGTATGATCATCACAATAGATGCAGGAAATGTTTGGCAAAGTTTGATATTAATTGACACTATCACATTTGAAAGTGTAAGAATGAAAAGTTTCCCTAAGTTTGGAAAGAAGTCAGATATATACTCTGACCACTTTTATTCAATATATACTGTCTAAACCAATGCAATAAAAAATAAAAGCCATAAACGTTGGACAGGAAGATGTAAAAATCTTTTCAAACCTTTCCATTGTGTATGTACAATTTCTAAGGAATTTACAAAACATGAAATATATTGCAGTAACCAAAGTTTACATTGTCAGAATGTATGACATAAATATGTGAAAGAAAATTGTCCTTCCATATCAGCAATTTAAAAATTTGAAAACTTTTAAAACTAATTATACTAGAATCACAAATACTTCTAAAACAAGGATAAATTTAACAAAAGATACACAAGATCTCTATAATGAAGACAAAACACAGTAGGGCTTTGAAAAAAAAATAGGAATCACCTCAATGCACCAAAATATATAATATGATAATTGTTTGGAGGAGAAAGTATTACTAAAAGTATAATTCTTCCCTTATTGATCTTTAGATATAATAAGTTCTAATAAGATTCCCAACAGGTATTTTGTATTCAATGATAAGCATATTCTATAATATATTTTTAAATACAAATTACTTAGTATGACCAAAACTTTTCAAAAAAGAAGGAATTTGAGGGCTTACATTACCTGATTTTATGAGTTACTATATAAAACTACATTAATCAAGACAATGTGTCATTGACATGAGAAGAGAAAATCATGATGGAATACAATACAGAGTTTATAGCTAAATATATAATTTATTTTCAGTAAAGGTCTAAAGCAATCCAATGGGTGAAAGGGAAATATTTTCAGTAAATGATGCTGAAATTACTGGATAAACAATGGAAAAAATATACATCCCAACCACCATCTCATCTCAAATATAAAAATTAACTGGAGATGGATCATAGCTATAAACATAAAAATTAAACTCTAGAACTCCCAGGAGAAAGCTTAAGAAAATGTCATGTCTTTTGTCTGGGTGGCAAAGATTTCTTGGACTGGAGCAGAAAACTACCCTCCTTAAAAAGAAAAGAGTTTATAGTGAATTTCATAAAAATGTAAAACTTTGTTCTTTAAGAAACACTGTTAAAAAATGATTAATGAAACAATACTTGGAAAAGCTTTTCTAAGTAAATGTGTAACCTCAAACAAACCTTCTTACACAGAATATATAAAGGAATCCTATAGCTCAATAACAAAATATTAAAAATAAAAATATGTATAAATTATTTGAACCTATACTTTACAAAGGAAAGGCAAATAAGCACATGGATTTTTTTCAACATTATAGTCATCAGAGATATGACATTTAAAACCACAAGGAGATGCAATTATGTACACTCTTTACAATGACAAATGCTTAAAAAGGCTGACAACCCAAAGTATTGGTGAGAATAGGGAGCAAATGAAACTGATATGTTGCTATTAGAAATAATTGATTGTTAAATAACATTGGAAAGCTGTAACATAGCATCTTCTCTATGACACACTTCCTAAGTATTGATCTGATAGAAATGAAAACAAATGTCCAGGGGTGGCTCAGTCAGTTAAGCCTCTGACTTTGGCTTAGGTCAAAATCTCATGGTTCGTGAGTTCGAGCCCCCCATCAGGCTCTGTGCTGACAGATCCAGAGACTGAGATTTCTTTGGATCTGTGTCTCCCTCTCTTTCTGCCTCTCTCCCACTTGTGCTCTGTCTCTCTCTATCAAAAATTAATAAACATAAAAAAATTAATGTAAAAAAAGAAAACATATGTCCAGAAAAAGCTTTTAAATGAATATTCATAGCAGCTGTATCTATAACAGCATCAAATTGGAACTTGCCAAATTTCCATTATCAGAAGAATGGATAAATAAATTGTAGGTTATTCATTCAATACAATTTATACATCAATAAAATGAACAAATTACTAACACACGATAGAGCAAGAATGAGTTGATAAACCATTACTAAGAGTGAAAGACAGACACAACATAGTAAATATTGTAGTATTCCAGGCATTTATAGTTTTAGAAGAAGCAGAACTAAAGTATGGTGATAGAAATCAGAATAGCAGTTGTCTTCAAGGAGGCATAAATTAATTGGCAAGGGACATGAGGAAAATTTGGGGGCTGATTGAAATATTCAACATCTTGAAGTTGTCAGGCAGTACACTTAAAAATATAGTTGACCTTATTATTTTACTAAATTCTCTTTTTTTTTTTATTTTTTTTTCAACGTTTATTTATTTTTGGGACAAGAGAGACAGAGCATGAACGGGGGAGGGGCAGAGAGAGAGGGAGACACAGAATCGGAAACAGGCTCCAGGCTCTGAGCCATCAGCCCAGAGCCTGACGCGGGGCTCGAACTCACGGACCGCGGGATCGTGACCTGGCTGAAGTCGGACGCTTAACCGACTGCGCCACCCAGGCGCCCCAATTTTACTAAATTCTCTTAAACTAAGATTGAAATGTTTTGCTGAGAAGATCTTGGAGAAAACAGGGGAAGTACATTCAAGTGTTCCACAATTCAATGAAACTCCCAATTAGAGAACATAAAATACCACCAAAATATATTAGTGTCAAATTTTATTGAATTATCCTTTCTAAGGATATAAACCTAATTTACTTTACTAAAAGTTGGTTAACCAGAAATATGTTTTTATTTCTAGACTGATAAAAAATATGCTAAGAATCACATTAAGGTGTATTTAAATGTTTATTTAAAATCATTAGCTTTAAAGTGCTTTCTATAAATACGTATAATACAGACAATCTCGTATATATTGTGTTTCTGGGTATTAAAATATAAGTTTTGATAAATTTTAACTTTTAAAAAAGAAAGAAGGAAAACAGATGCATGCACATCCATTGATGAAATACTATCACAAAGGTCTGAGCATGTATCAGCCTTCAACTGGTAGAAGACTTTTTATTGGGTCCAGTGCTATCAAATTTCAGTAGTTTTCCACTATGAACTATTAATTACTCTAAGGCTATCTCCAGCCCCAGTAAATCAACTCACACAGTATTTGGTGGCAAAATAACCAACTGTGCTAGCTGACAGCTGTCGCCTGTAAATATTTTCTGAAACCACATTTTATTATATCTACAGGTATTCAAAAACTCAATTCCTTTGTTGAACCATATTAATCCATAATATTTTATCACACCAATGAAGCATTATTAGTAGCATTAAAGAATACTCATTTGTATTTATAAATCAATCATATTTTTGACATTTCTATTTGTGTCTCAGAGACATTAAAATGAGCTCTAGAAAAAATATTTATAATCACTTTGCAAACCTTGAAGAAACTTCTAAAAAAGAAATCATCTATAATGCTTAAGTCATATAGTTTTAGTGTTTTTATAAGAAAAATAATAATGGCTATACAGAGCTAAATAGATAAAATATTAATCATAAGAAAATAATTGTCCATATAGAATAGTAAAGTTGTATTTATAATTCAATCTAGCTTTGCCAGATAAAACTTCCCCCTCATTTAGGAAATTTCAAAATAAACCCACAGGAATTTCACAACTTAAGGTGCTTCTTTTAGATAGTGTATTGGCAAGTAGATACATTTAAATACATTCAGTACAATCAGTTATGTGATGGGATACATGTGCTTTATTTTAAGTGTGTTTTTAATTTTAATTTTTTAATTAAAAAATAAATGACACAGAATGTTACATTAGTTTCAGGGATAGATATGTTTTTTTTTTTTTCCTCACACAACTCTGCACCCACTTCCCCTCTGGTAATCTTGAGTTTGTTCTCTATACTTAAATGTCTGTTTCTTGGTTTGTCTCTCTCTCTTTTTTTCCTTTGCTCATTTGTTTTGTTTCTTAAATGCTATATATGAGTGAAATCATATGGTATTTGTTTTTCTCTCACTGACTTATTTTGCTTAGCATTATACTCTCTACCTCCATCCATGTTGTTGCAAATGGCAAGATTTAATTCTTTTTTTTATAACTGAATATTACATTGTGTGTGTCCGTGTGCGTATACACATACTTTCTACATCTTCTTGATCGATTTATCTATTGATGGACACTTGAGCTGCTTCCATTGTTTGGCTATTGTTAATAATGCTGCAATAAACACAGGGGTTCATATATCCCTTTGAATTAGTGTTTTGCATTTTGGGCATAAATACCCAGTAGTGCAATTACTGGACTGTAGGATAAAGTTCTATTTTTAACTTTTCAAGGAACCTCCATACTGTTTTCCACAGAGGCTGCATCAGTTTTTATTCTTGCCAGCAGTGCACAAGAGTTCATTTTTCTCCACATCTTCACCAACACTTACTGTTTCTTGAGTTTGATTTTAGCTATTCTCATAGGTATGAAGTGGTATCTCATTGTAGTTTTGATTTGCATTTCCCTGATGACCAGTGATGTTGAACACCTTTTCATGTGTCTGTTGGCCATCTGGATGTCTTCTTTGGAGAAATGCCCATTCATATCTTCTGCCCATTTTTTTAAAGTTTTGTTTGTTTCTTTGTTTGTTTGTTTGTTTTGTTTTGTTGAGAGGGAGAGAGAGAGAGAGAGAGAGAGAGAGAGCAAGCAGAGGAGAGGCAGACAGAGGGAGAGAGAGAATCCCAAGCTGGCTCCACACTGTCAGCATGGAGCCTAACGTGGGGCTTGAACTTGAACCATGAGATCATTACCTGAGCTGAAATCAAAAGCCAGACCCTTAACTGACTAGGCCAACCAGGTGCCCCTCTTCTGCTCATTTTTAACTGGATTGCTTGTTTTTTAGATATTGAATTGTATCAGTTCTTTATATAATTTGGATACTATCCCTTTATTGGATATGTCATTTGCAAAGATCTTCTCCCATTCAGTAGGTTGTCTTTTAGTTTTGTTCATTGTTTCCTTCTTGTGCAGAAACTTTTTATTTTTATGTAGTTCCAACAGTTTGTTTGTTTCTTTCCCTCGCCTCAGGAGACATCTAGAAAAATGTTGTTATACCCAATGTCAGAGAAATTACTGCTCGTGCTCTCTTCAAGGATTCTTTTGGTTTTAGGTCTCATATTTAGGTCGTTAATCCATTTTGAATTTATTTTTGTATACGGTGAAAGAAACTGGTCCAGTTTCTTTCTTTTGCATGTAACTGTCCAGTTTTCCAACACCATTGGTTGATAGATATGCTTTTATTGCGTGAGCATGGAAGCTAATCTAGAGGAACTCATGGGAAAGACTTCCATGTGGAGAAGATTTGCCATATTTAACAAATAAAAATACAGAATGAATTATATTTTATTATAAAATTTAAATTATGATAAAAATATAATAATTATATTAAAATAAATTAAAATAATTACTTAAAATAATTCTAACAAATTATATTTTTTAATAAAAATGTCACAAATAGTACATGGAACATACTTTCACTAAATATTTCTTCTTGTTTACCTGAAATACAAATTTTACTAGGCTTCCTATATTTTTTTCTGGCAATTTCCCAGGAGGGTGAGTCAGAAGTTGAGTTTTGAGGAAATAAGTTAAAATAAAGGAGAAGTGGATCTGAAGAATTAAAAGGCTACACACTTCCTAGTGGAAGTAAATACATAAATTCCACAACAGAGCTTATTCTGAGGAGACATCAAAATGTAAGGGTAGGGAGTAGCAAATGATGATAGTGGAGATCAAATGAAATAAATACTCTGTATGCCATGGAAAGAAGACTGAATATTTTGCTGAAGGTGTGGGATTAAGAAATCAGGGAAGAGATATACTGGTATTTGGAAAACTATTCCAACTACAATGAAGACAAAGAATTAAGAGCATATGATTGAAAAAAGTGTGGTCACTTATGAGTCTGAAACATAGGAAAAAAAATCATCATGTACCAAATGATGCAAAGTCATTTTAAGGGAGATAGAAAGAAGGGAATATTTATTTATTAGATAAATATCAAATAGCTGACTTCAATTAAAAACTTTATTGTAGAATAATAAAAGAGAGAGGAAAATGAAGAATTTCCTCTAGGTTTCTTATTTTGGAAAAAAAAAAGGAAGAAATGTTGCCATTTACTAAGGTTTGGAATACAGGGTATGGGAAGTGTTGAGAGGGAGGTAATGAGTTAAGCCTTGGATGTGTTGAATTTGAGATGGCTGTATGATATCCAGAAGAACTGTGCAGTATGGAGTTGTATATATGGCCCTGGAATTAGTATTAGGAAATACTATTTACTGAAGATAAATATTTTACAGCTATTGGCGTAGAAATGGTGGTTGAATGCCTGGAAAAAAAATGAAATGATTCAGCACGTATGTGTAGTGTGAAAAAGTTTTATCAAATCTGTAAGAAAATTAGTGCACTACTTTGTATGGAAGTGTTGAATTACTATATCATACACCTGAAAACTTATATTATATTGTATGCTAACTATTACTGAAATGATTTTTAAAAAGGTATTCATACATGAGGTAAAAAATACATAAAACTAAAAATTTGAGTCTTGTGAGATTAAAAAAAGTCTATAAGACAATTATTTTACAAACATTTATCTCATTTAATTGTTTAAAATACAGAGAATGAAGGTATTTTATGTTTAAAGAAATAATCTATATACAAATATCTTAATATTCTATTAAACAACCTTGCAAGGTAGATGTTATGATTACCATTTTCCAGGTAAAGGAACTCAAATTAGTTGAGAATAAACAATTTGATCAAAGTTGTGCATCAAGCAAAAAAGTAGAGGGACAGCAGTATTAAGTCAATATGACTTCAAAGTTTATAGTGCTTTGATTATATAATATATTACCTTAATTTTTATGTAGATAGCTCTATTATTAACAATGTATTATTTGGAAAAGCAATGAACAAACTTAAATACAATTTTACCTAAAGGTTGAATCTAAAAAAGTAAATATAATTCCTGAAAACAATTTAAGCTAATGGTTTATATGTTATGTATTCAAGGGTGAATAGTAATATATGCCTACATTTAGTAAGAAAAGGAAAGCACTAAGCATTCAGAGTTTTCAAGTTACCAAATTTTTGATCAAAAGAATAATATCATGACATAAAATATAAAAATGGCACTAGTAAAACTAAAATAAAAAGAAGCAAATAAGAGAAAATAAATTATGAATTAAATAGCTAAAAACAAAACAACAGAAGGAAGTTAAACATACAGGAATATTTTACCCATGCCCACCATTGAAATTTGATATAAAACTTTTGATTAAGTGTTCATTGGTCCTAATTTGTATGGTGCCCTCTTTGGTTATGTCTTTTTAACTAGTATAATTATTAATAGCATCCTTCCTCCCATATATCACATGTTAGATGATAAATTGTTGGTCTCCTCACCTATGAGATATCCCAGTGATATGCTACAGTTAGGATGTGGGACTTAATTAGATATTGTCACACAACATTATTAGAATCCAATTCTCTTTCTCCCTCCGTATTTTCCCATTTATCAGTGGATTTGGTCAATGCAGAGATGTATTTATACATATATCTAACATCTCTCTCTATTTAGGTACTTCTCTATATTTGTCATTTGTTATCTCCTCTATCTTGTAGCTTAATATTTTAGCATCAGTAACTATATGCTGCTCATAAACTGAGCTAATTGCTGGATTTTCTACATGATTTCTTTTAATTCTTGTAGCATCCATAGATTTTGGTAGTATTTGTAATTAAATGTTTGAGGATTGGCACTCAGAATGGTTTAATCTCTAATGATTGTAAATATCCTAAGCAGAAAAATAGGTCCCCAGTCTGTATGAGAAGCATTCATGTCCTCATGAGAAGCTCAAATAATTTGCTTTTACTCATGTATAATGAGAAAAAAATCAGAAAAGGCGGATGCCTTGTAAACTCCTTAACAAATAAAGTAGTTCATAATAAATGTGCCCAACTCTTTTAAGGATATGGATACAGAGACTTGGCTGAAATTTCACATAAGAACACTGGCAACATAATCAGTGCTTAGAAATCCCTCCATGCTCTATATGGCTGATCGGACATTTTGGTATAATGCTTAACTGCAAAGTATTTGACCTCAGAGGCCCTAGGCAAGTGTAAGAAACATTTTTTTTTTTTTAATTATCTCTGTGATTGAGAGATACTGGTATTTAATGAGTTGTCAAGGAATGCAGCCTGCAACTGTTCTCACACGAGAATCATTGTTTCTTGTTTCATATGTGCTTTTAATATCCTACCAGTCATCCAGCAGGATAAACAGCATATTTATAATGAACTTCACGTGGAATTTAACTTTCTTTACCTATGAATACAATTTTTCACAGTTTTAAGATACTAATTTCCAAGAAATGCAAATGATAGTAGAGTGGAAAGATTTTAATTTGTTCTGTTCAGGAATTTAGAATTCTTCCCAATTTTGAGTCCTAGACCATTGATAGCAACTCCTCTAGTAGTATTTGATTTTCCAATACAGGATATTTCTAGCAGTCAATTCATAGTACCCATATCTGACTACATTACTATGTCTTCTAATTTTGTCATTTCTGAATATTTACTTATTGAAATTCATGCTATTTTATTATAAATGACTTTCCTCTTATTTCTCCTTTAGTATTATATTGATTTTTTGAAATTATATTTACAGATAGAAATTAATCTATAAATTTCATTTGAGGGTAATAAAAAGGCATTAAAATTATTATTATTTTTTTAATAAAAAGATGTGTTGGGTCTGTGAAAACTACTTCCTCAAAGGAATAGAAGAAACTCTCTGGAAGGTAGATTTATATGGTTTATAAACTGTATTAACTGAGGAATTTGTAGCATAGCAAAACTTAACATGGAAATTAACTTGTCACATCTTACTCCAGTGATGGAGTTGGTTATTTTGTTAAAGGGCTTTGGACACCCTGGTTATTTCTGCTCACACCCTGAATATTCAAGGAGATGGTGGATCTCTTTGAAAAGCTGGGGCACCTCTCAGACATTATCTACATATGACACGGTGCAGCTCCATGCATATCCCTTCTTCACAACTGAAGAGCTTATCCAAACTGTGGAGAAGGTTCTTGTCTGGTAATCCTTCGCTATTAATCCTCTTCAGGAATTGCCTCAACTAGAGATTACTTTTCTTACAGACGTGTCCTTTGCCCTGGCATTCTCTTTTCATTGACTTCGAGGCACAGAGTATGCAGTCTCAGTTCCCTCAGTCCATGTTAGGAACGCTTGGAAGAGCCACCTCAGTTTTGGCATTCCCTGTAGGGTGCACAGACGGCTTGTAGGTGTACCACAAATCTTATTCCCTGTTCAATCTTGCTATACACCTTCACTATGAATATTGATTCTATGAACGCTAAACTGTATGTCAGCCTTAGCTTTCTGGGGAACCCAAGCCATGACACTCAGAGTCTGGTTTTACTGGCATGTTTGGGAAAGAATTACAGATGTATAGGTATTTGGATAAATATGTAGGTAGGTGGATGAATAGATAGATGATAGATAGATAGATAGATAGATAGATAGATAGATAGATAATCATTGTTAAATTGATCTAAATAGTCATACCTTTTAATTACTTCATAATGGAGATGAGAAAACAGCTCTCTGGACTTATGTTACCCTTCCAGAGCCCTATGTAGTGAGCGGCAGAAGTTCAAGGATCCAAGGGTAGATCCTTTCTAGAGAGTGTATTATTAAGTCCTGAGGATGAATGAGGTAATTGCTGAGTCATCAACGATGTTTGGTCTCAAGGCTGTCCAACATGATAGCATTATGATGACAGAGCCCCCCTGATTCCCCAAAGGACGGTTTAGATGAACACCTGCTGTAAGTCCCTAACATTCCTTGAAACCACATGCACTCCCTTCATGCCTTCATGTAGCCACCAGACATATGTCTGGCTAATGTCTAAAGATTCTCGGTGCTCTTTTTCCTTGCTTTGATATTCTTTGATACTTCTGTCTAAGAAAATATGAAATAAAGGCTATGTGCAGTCTGCTGCTGCTGCTGTTCTCACTGGCAGAGGCAGACCAGCACTTCAGTCAGCCTAAGTGTCTGAGAAATTTTTCTTCCGTGCACGGCAACATGCAGGCCTCCAAACACTCAAAGCAGGGCTTTCTGCCACATAGCACTGTGACATTTAAATCCACAAATATTACTTCATTCTTTTGATCAAGTACTTTTACTGTTTCTCAGCTTTCATCGCTACTCTATTTTCTTATTATCTGCTATGTATTTTAATGTGCAGATCTTTTTGATAATTGGTTTTCTATAAGGTTGAGTCATTTCATAGCACTGTCATTTTTATTTAGCATTAATCATTTATAATTAATAAATATCAATAACAGTAAGTATATCAATATTTTGTTAACAATATGTAAATATTTAATAATGTATTATTATTTAGAGATTATTATCTCTAAATGTATTATTATTTTATCCCTTACGGAGACATATTAATAATTATGTATGCTTACCTTCACTTTTACCTTCTTTTCCTTGAAGATGATCCACCTCATGGTAAAGACACATTATAATTGTGTGCTGTATGAATACCTTGATATAATAAAATATGCTTTATAAACTTTTGCGGCCATACTATTCCAATTATTTGTGCTTCAATTTTTCATTTTGACTTCATAGTCTAAAGAAAGTATTAATTTTCCCTGTCCCTAGGCATTTCTGAATGCACTCTTTTTGTCTCATTTGTTTTTCTCTTTCTTCACATTTGACTTATTAATTTCTGACGTCATCAAACAAGAAGAGACTACATAAGAGTTGCCCTTTATCCTTTCATTATCTAACAGAAATGGAAAAGCAAAAACCATAACCACCAAAAAAAAAAAAAAAAAAAAAAAAAAACCCAGCCAAAAACAAAAACAAAAGAAGGGGGGAAAAAAGCAAATGGAGGGTTTTTTTAAATGTTTTGTGGTATAAAGAAGCGCTTGAGGGGCGCCTGGGTGGCGCAGTCGGTTGAGCGTCCAACTTCAGCCAGGTCACGATCTCGTGGTCCGTGAGTTCGAGCCCCGCGTCAGGCTCTGGGCTGATGGCTCAGAGCCTGGAGCCTGTTTCCGATTCTGTGTCTCCCTCTCTCTCTGCCCCTCCCCCATTCATGCTCTGTCTCTCTCTGTCCCAAAAATAAATAAATGTTGAAAAAAAACATTAAAAAAAAAAAAGAAGCGCTTGAATTCTGTGATTATGAAGATTTCTGAAAATTACCTAGTCATTGCAACACAGTACATGTGTTTGCTCTTAATTTCCCATCTTTTACCATGCAGCTTATGCAAATATATTCATATTTGAGAAAGTATCAGACAGGCCTTTGGTAATGCTTATTTTCTTTTTTGTATAATTTCCGGTGACATATCTAAGTAGAAAAATAAAGATTAATTATTCAAAATGCAACTACGAAATCCTTCTGCATTAGCAAATATCGAAAGAAGCAAATTCATCTAATTGGTAAACTGTCTTTGGCATGGATAGCATGTACTCTCCATGTTTTTAGGATTACACAATAGAATATTATTCAGTCATGATAAAGAAGGAAATCCTACTATTTGCCACTACTTGGGTAAAAATGTAAGGCATTATACTAACTGAAATAAGTCAAATATTTTCCAAAATATTAAAATCTATGCAACCATGTGCAAACTGGTACACAAAAAAGACATTTGTTTTATCAGTTGGAATTATTTCAGACACCAAAGGAGATATAGTCTCTTGTTTTGGACTCATCAGTATTAAACTTTACACAAAATGTGAAAAACATTAATAGAATATTACTTTAAATAAAAATCTTCTCTTTTGGTACTATTACAAAGAGATTTCATTAAGGTTAACAGTTTCCGCAGTATTTTTCAGTATATTTTTAAATGTTTTCAGCTTTACTGATATATAATTTACATGTACCATTGTATAAGTTTAACATATACAACATGTTGATTTGATATATGTTGGAAAATGATTGCCATACCACCATTAGTTAACACTTCTATCACTTCGCAAATCACCACTTTTAATTGTGTGTGGTGAGAATATTTAAGATCTGTTTACTTAGCAACTTTGAAGTGTACGATACAGCATTGTTACCTATAATCACCATGCTATACATACATTCTCAGAACTCATTCATCTTATAACTGGAGTTTGTACCCTTTGACCAACATCTCCCCCTTTCTCCCACCCCGAGCCCCTGACAACCACCACTCTCTGGTTCTATGAGTTTGGGTTTTGAGATTCCACAAATAAGTGTCTCTCTCTGTCTAGCTTATTTCCCTTAGCATAATGCTTTCAAGGTCCATCCATGTTGCCGCAAATAGCGGGATTTCCTTCTTTTTTTACAGCTTGATAACATTCCAATGTGTATATGTATACATATATACATATGTGCATATATATGTTACATTTTCTTAATCTATTCATCTGTTTATAGACACATTTTTCCATGTCTTGGTTATTAAGAGTAATGCTGAATTGAACTTGGGAGACAGATACCTCTTCGAGATAGTGATTTCATCTTTGTGTATAAACCTAGATGTGAGATTGCCATAACATATGGTACTTATATTTTTTTTAGTTTTCTGAAGAACCTCCATACTATTATTCATAGTGGCTTTATCAATTTACATTCTTATCAAGAGTGTGAAGGGTTCCCTTTTCTTCACATCCTTGCCAACATTTGTAGTCTCTTGTCTTTTTGATGATAGCCATTCTAACAGCCATTCTAAACATTGTGTTTTTATTTGCATTTTCCTAATGATTAATGATGTTGAGCATCTTTTTATGTACCTGTTGGTCATTTGTATGCCTTCTTTGAAAAACTGTTTATTCATTTGGTCCATTTTTTCTTTGGGGTGTTTGGTTTGTTGTTATTGTGTTGTATGAGTCCGTTGTGTGTTTTGGGTATTAATCTCTCAGCAGGTATATGACTTATAAATATTTTCTCCAATTCCATAGACTGCCTTTTCACTTTGTGGATTGTTTCTTTTGATGTACAGAAGGTTTTTATTTGATATAGTCCCACTTATTTATTTTTACTTTTGTTGTTTATACTTTTAGTGTTGTATTTAAAAACAACACTACTGGGGCGCCTGGGTGGCTCAGTCAGTTGGGTGTCCGACTTTGTCTCAGATCATGATCTTACAGCTCCTGGGATGGAGCCCCGCATCGGGATGACAGCTCAGAGCCTGGAGCTTGCTTCAGATTATGAGTCTCCCTCTCTCTCTGCCCCTCCCTGCTCACACTCTGTCTCTCTCTCTCTCTCTCAAAAATAAATAAACATTAAAAAAATTTTTTTAAATAAAAAACTAATAAAAAATAAAAACAACACTGCCATGACCAGTCAAGGAGCTTTTTCCCTGTTTTTCTTTTAGGAGCTTTTTGATTCCAGTTCTTATGTTTAAACTTTAATCATTTTTGAATCGCAAATGAAATAGAGACGAGAAAAATAGGAAAGATCAATGAAATTAAACTTTTGAAAAAATGATAAATAAAATTCACAAACCTTTAGCTAGACTAAGAAAAAAAGAGAAAAGACAAAATCAGAAAGAATTGTTACAACTGATACTGCAGAAATGCAAATATCATAAGACACTACTATGAGCAATTATATGCTAACAAATTAGACAACCTAGAAAAAAATGGATAAACTCCTAGAAATATGCAACATACCAAGATTGAATTATGGAGACATAGGAAATCTGAACAAAGCAATTATTAGTAAGGTAATTGAAAAAGTAATAAGAAAATCTCCCAACAAGAAAAGGCTAGGACCAAATGACTTCCTTGTTGAAATCTACCAAATATTAATATAGATTAAAATATACTCAATGACATACTAGCAAACTGAATTTAACACCACATTAAAAGAATCACACACCATAAGCAAGTGGAATTTAATCCTGGGATTTGAAGATGTTTCAACATATCTAAATCAATAAATGTGATACATCACGTGAATAGAATGAAAGATAAAAACTATCTGATAATCTCTATAGACGCAGAAAAAAATATTTGGCAAAATACATTGATTGATTCATGAGAAAAACTTTAAGCAAATTGGATATAGAAGGAGCATACCTCAACATAACAACCATATATGACAAGCCCATAGCTAACCTTATATTCAGTGGTGAAATTTGAAAGCTGTTAGTCTAAGATCAGGAATGAGAAAGGGTGCCCATTCTCACCACTCCTATTCAGCATAATCCAAACCACAGAAATTTGCTAAGAAAAGAAATAAAAGACATGCTAAATGAAAAAGATGAAACAAAATTGTCTTTATTTGCTGATGACATGATGTATAGAGAAAATCCTAGAGATTCCACCAAAAAGTTATGGGGGTGTAGAAGTAGTTAATAGATTCATTAAAGTTTCAGAACACAACATATACATACAAAAATCAGTTGCATTTATACACACTAACAAAGTATCTAAAAGAGAAATGAAGAAAACAATCCCATCTTAATAACATCAAAGCCAATAAAATATGTAGGAATAAATTTAACCAAGAGTTTAAAGATCTGCAGTAAAAAGTATAAGATTTTGATGAAAGAAATTGAAGAAGATGCAATAAATGGAAAGACATCCTGTGTTCAAGGATAAGAGGAAATAATATCATTAAAAGGCCCATGTCTCCCAAAGCCATCTAAATATGCTAGTGGAATCCTATCGAGATCCAATGTGGAATTTTGGATATCCAAAATCCCTATCAAAATTCTAATGACATTTTTTCACAGAAATAGTGAAAAAAATCCTAAAATTTGTGCTGAAGTTCAAAAGACCCTGAATAGCCAAAGCAATCCTCAGGAAGATTAAAGCAGGAGGCATCACACTTTCTAATTTGAAACTGTACTACAACTGTAGTAATCAAAACAGTATAGTACTGTCATAAAAACAAATGCACAGGCCAATGGAACCATATCAAGAACCCAGAAATAAACCCTTGCATATACTATCAGCTGATATTTGACAAGGGATCTAAGAACACTTAATGAGGAAGGATGGTCTCTTCATAAATGATGTTAGGAAAACTGGATAATCACATGAAGAAAATTGAAACTGAACTTCTATCTTATACTGTTCACAAAAATTAACTCTTAGTAGTTTTAAATGCATTTCTAAAAAGAAGGGTAATGTTTTCTTGTTAGATATTGGAGAATATATAAGTTACTAATAGATTTAGTGTGTAGAAACAAATTACTCTAAAATATAAAATCTAATATAGTTATTTATTAGGAAAGAATAGACTGAAGCATATCCTTACTAAATTAATAACTTATAAAGTCACAATATCATATTATTGCAATTTTTTATTTCTGAAAATTATAGATTGCTCAGAGATTGAAATAATACTAGCAGGAGGCCAAATAATATCATTAAAAATTAAAATTAATTGGCATTTTTACAGAATTAATAGAAGTAAGTATTACTTGTTGACCTTATACAAATTAATACCAGAGGAATTAAAAACATTAATAATGAGACAACTAAACCTGTCGCTGAAACTACTAATCATTAAACATGTGAGGAACTACATATTTATATTCTATAAAATTAAATACAGATGCACATATTGTATTTATATTTTAAAATACTTAATGAAAACAACTACATTTATGTATTTATATTTCATCTTAGGTTTTTTCTTTTAGTAAAAGTTCTCATTTATTTATAATCTGAATAACCATAGAATAAATACTTGATAGAAAAATTATTTTCCAGTTCAGAGCTAATATTTTCACATAACTATACCTCTAAATGTGAAATGAATGAAGGACATGAGAGAAAACACTACTGGCTATATATGTATTACAGGGATGATTTTATACAAAAAAAATATAATTCAGATCATCATCAATTAATTATTATACTTAACACTTTTGAGTACTATTTTGCCTTTCACTCAAAACAATTGGATTTTTAGTTTCAGTGATAGCAAATATTTAACCAATATCACTTTAAATTTAATATTGGAATCTATCAATTGTCTATCCCCACAAAAACCAAGCAAAATGATTTTCTATAACAACAGAAAAATAATTTGTCAGCCTCAGAACGCTAAAGTTAACTCTAGAAGAAACTGAAAAAAAAAAAAAAAAAGAGTTAGCCTAGATATGTATAGTAGCTTACAGCTCTCTAAATATTCTTTATATGTATTATATAATATTCACATATGCTAGTATGTGAAGATGGTTACTACCCAAAATTTTCAGGCCAATGCTCAAGCTCAGACGGATTAACAACCTGCCCAAAGCTAAAAATATTCCATATGTGCAAGATATGAGCCTCAGGTATGGAAGACTGAATTAGAAAGCTTATTATATTTGCCTATATTAACTTGGAAATAGTTGCATCATTGTCTTTTAAAAGATCTATAACTTTCAAAAATGTAAAATTTTATCTTTGTTATTTCTTATATGGAAACTATTTTACATATAAGTACATGTTCAGATATGTTTATAACAGGATTTCTCATTTTTTTTTCTTTTTTTTTTAATTTTTTTTTTCAACGTTTATTTATTTTTGGGACAGAGAGAGACAGAGCATGAACGGGGGAGGGGCAGAGAGAGAGGGAGACACAGAATCGGAAACAGGCTCCAGGCTCTGAGCCATCAGCCCAGAGCCCGACGCGGGGCTCGAACTCACGGACCGCGAGATCGTGACCTGGCTGAAGTCGGACGCTTAACCGACTGCGCCACCCAGGCGCCCCGGATTTCTCATTTTTAAAAAATATTCAAATTATCTCTTTTTTAGTACACATACTGACTCAATATAGCTACTGAATTTGTGAAAGAATTTATACCACCCTTAGTGCAAATTGCATTATGATCTTTGGCTTAGCATGTAATCGCAAAGATTATGTAGCATTTATAAAAGTCTCTTTTTACTGATAATAGCATTAGTTATCAGTGATGTTTTTGTATCATTCAAATTGAACAATAATATTTAATTGCCTTTAGACAGATTTTCTTTTGTATTGACTCAGATAATTTTGAACTGGTATCCTAGTCTGAAGCTATTCCTTTAATGTTCTATCTGCATAGACATAGACATTTCTTACTACTTGTAGTCAGTTTCCTCAATAGATTTATTTTATGTCTAACATCAAACATGAAATGTTGATTTGCATATTTTTTTTGTTTTACTGAGGCCGTACACCATCGTTCAATTCCCCATTTCTGTGCGTGACCAGCAACTGACAGCCTGTTACTTCTCTGTATATTTCACAATTTTAGTGTAATTGTGTGGCTGGTGTCCATTTTCAAAGATACACATTATGCAGTGTAGTATTTGATGAGGAGTAAAATATTTGCCAATGCCTGATGATTGAGCAAAGTGCAAATATTGTTGTACTAGGTATTCTTTCAAAGATGCCTACAGTGTGATGGTTTGAGATAGAATGGAGATGTGTAATCACTGTCAGTGGTGTCATTTTTTTTATCATGAAAGACTACATTTAAGATGTTATGAGGTGTAATAATTAGAAAATTCATTCTTCATCTATTGATAAACCACATTTCATAAGTGGAAGCCTTAGAACTCCTAGGAATTGAGGCATCTAAATTTTAACTATTTTAAGGGAAAAATAAGCTAGTGAGAAGCCAATAGAGAATTCAGAAAAGAGTGAGGCTTGTGAAGTTCTTATAGAATGTATGCTAATTTATATGCTTTCAATATAAACTTTTCAAACTGTGTGTAGAGTACTGTGAACTTCAATACATGGACACTTTTTTAAAATGCAAAAGAGAACCTTAGTAATGCTTGAAATGGTTATCAAGTAAGTTTTATATCTAATGTGATTGCAGTAGAGAAGTCTGACTAGTTTAAAGTTTTAATTCTCATTAGCATATATAGTTCACAAAATTATTTTAATTTACTTACATTATTTTATCCTCAATGTTTAAGGGAAGTTTTTTGGCAATAAACAAGGATATTGACCAAGATACTGCCTTCTTGCTTCTGCTTCCTTTTTGGAAGAGATAAGTAGGGAGTCCTAGTAAAGTCATGCGATTTCCCTTACAACTACTTCTGTGTGCAGAAACGTGAGGATCACCTCAGGAATAGAGGTGCCTAAATTACTGACATTACTTCTGCCCTAATACCAACGAAATCTGAGACAAACTGTTTCTGATAAAGAGCAATTGCCAGGGTTCTTTGTTTTTAATTATATGGAATCGCATTCCAATACCTTAGTGCATTGCATTAATTAAAATCCAATGAGATTTTAGAGTACATTTTACTTTTGAGTGATATCAAGTAAAAATATAATTATTTTGCATTTGTTAAGAGAATAGACTGAGGAAAGTTATGAATTCCCTTTCTGTTGTTGTCTTAAAGTGATATCTTCCCAAGTGGCTAGGGAGATTTCAAAAACCCTGGTGGACATGTTGACAAAGTTGTGCAAATGGAAATAAAAGTACAATTTGCTTAAATTGTTTTTAAGAAATTGAATTCACATATATTATAGTCATTATAATATAATAAGTATTATAATATGCAATATAATATGAATTATAATATAATGTATATGTGTATATATTTGAATGCACGTAATATATATTACATATTGAATGCATGCCCATATATAATATATATTATATATAATAGAAATCTACATACTATCAGTAACATTACAGTAGTTTTGGTACAGCTGATCCAATGCAAGGGGTGCCAAGGAAGATATCCTGTATTCAGTTTTCACCTTGTCTCTAGTTTCACTCTAATCAGCTAAGGTTGATTATGTGAGGGCTAGGGCTATTGTCAATTTGACATTTTAGTGTCCAGTGGAATCTCTTTTACCCTTAATATTTTTATTCAATTAATAAACACACAAAAAAATACTGTGTATGAAAATACCACTTTTCAAAAAAAAGAAATAATAACTATACCTGCGGTGGACAAACTTGTTATGGAAAAAAAAAAAAACAGATAGTAAATATTTGGAGTTTAGAGGACCATACAGTCTTTGTCACAGCTACTCTGCTGTGACACAAAATACAGCCATAGACAATATATTAAAAAATGGATGTGGCTATGATTCAATAAATCTTTATTATAGAAACAAACAGTGGCCTGGCTTTGACCCCATGGATCATATTTTGCCAAGCACTAACTAGGCAATGAATTCCAAGTTCATGTGTATGTGTGCATACTTATGTATATATAAATATATGTAGGTTAATAAATAAAAATATACAATAGATATGTGTATATACATATAGAGTAAAATTTATATAGTAAAAATAAATAGAGCATAAATAAATGTTTATACAAAATTGATCAATAATAAATTGAGCAACGAATAGCAATGAAGATTTGGAAACATACATGTTATGTATAATATTTAATAATATATATTAATATATATTAATATAATTGTATTAATTTATATGTATTAATGTGTTGATGTAATGTATTATATAAAAATAATGACACAATTGACTAGCATGTTAGATAAACACCAGCATGTGCTAAATAAATATTGTGAAGAAAAAAGGAAAGGAAAACAAATGAGTAGATACAACAAAAAATGAAGATAAGGGCAGTAGAGAATGGAGGGGAAAGTTAAGAAAGAAAAAAAGAACTGGGAACAGAATTTAAAATAAAGATGAGTGAATAGTGTATAGATATTGAAAGATTTAATAAGAAATATGATGTTTTTGTAATAAATTAGTATTTAATAAAACTTTTTTATTAAGAATAGAAGAGTATACTACTTTTGAAAAAGTAAGATATTGGTGGATTAAAGTCTCTGTGATATGTATATTCGCTTGAATTATCATCAGTGGCACATCATAGCTCTGCCACATTAGAGACAAAGTACTTGCACATTAACCTCTAATAAAGTATATTCATAGCTAATTTTTCTGGTATGATATGCTCCCTCTGTAGACTTTAGACCTTGATGTTTCTTCTGAGTCATTCTGAATATTGACCAAGTAGTGCTGAAACTCTATTGCCTTATTTAGCTGCCGTTTAGATTGGATTAATACATATATTTTTTGAACCATAATTAATTAAGACTAGGTAGACTCCTCTACTCCTTGGAATATGGCTGAAATGATAGACTGTCTCCTTGGTTTTCAAGCTAGAAAAAATTCTGTAGGTTTCTTATTTTGTTAACATGGACAAAATTAAAGTATTGCCCCAGTGACCAACCATATTTTTCTATGGTTGGGGCTTCCTCAAGGTAGTTGGTCCATGGATCTGTGTCCATCTTTGAGAAGAGTTATTCTACATTCTTACTTACTGCATGTGTTCTAGGTATGAAGGTATTTTTTTTTTAAGTTTCCAACAATATTTGAAGAATATTTTTGGAAGATCATCTTATAGGATTGTTTTCATGGTGATAACTATTATATTTTACAACATTGGATGATACTAATCCCAAATTAGAGTAGGAATGAATAATTTTAAGCTCTTTAAATGTACAGTGTTACCAAGGCCTAGAATTTTTTTTTTTTTGTTTGTTTTTGCTGAGGGTATTATTGTACTGACCGCTGAGCAGTTGGTCTCATCCCTATATTTGTTTCCAACTGTTATATGTGCTATTTTATTAATAATTTAGACAACTTAATCTTGAGCAAACACTTAAAAATTATCTGAAATAATACCTTCCTCTAACATTCCAACTCTATATGGGATAGCCCAGATCATCCTGATGGCATTAATAGTGGAAGAATTTTTCAGACTTCAAGACTTTCAGACAAGACCGGATCTTAAATATCTGACAGATATCTCCATCATCTGCCATTTTATTATTTCCCATTAATAAACCATTCTCCAACTGATAACACATAGTAGAATTTTCATGAAATAAATTATAAAATATGCTAATATCACTTTAACTGATTTAACTTCACTACTTCTACATTCCATCCATAATTCCTTGATTTAGAGTCAATAGTCTTACGATTATTACCACTCTGACAATTTGACTCTGACATTCCCAATTTGGCTTTTATATTCTCAGCTCACACCTCTAGCTTATGTTTCAAACTATCTTCTGACTACTCTTGAACCTTTTGGTTTTCCACATCATTTCCAAATCCAATCTATGTAAAGGCACTAGCACTGTGACCTGATCTAAGGAAATTTCTTTTTGGGTTACATCTTTGATATTTCTTCTTTCATTTTGTTTTTTATGGTTCCTTTGGTCGGATACTCCTGATAATTACTAGATATCCAAATCATAGTACAAAGCATATCAATGGAGAATACTAAAGAATGGCAAGAAGATGGCAAAAATCATCCTAAGAGAACTTTCAAAACATTTTGGGTTCTTTACTGGTAATCAGGCAAAATCTACCCAAAAGAAGGTTTTTTAAGATGCTGTGTAGGCCAGTGCAGGCTGCCACAAAATATGTCACAATGGCATAATTTTTATTTCATATTAAAGTTACTTAAGAAACAGCCAGTGTGAAAAAGAACAATGATCCCAGAAAGCAGGAAATAAAGCTCCCATGTGAAATGTACCATGTGAAAAGTGTTTGTAGGTAGAGAGACATCCTTATTGTCACAGACAGGAAATGCAGGGCCAAGGAAGCTTATCTAAACAAATCTTGATACTTTTACTAATTTACTGTACTTTCCCAAATTCTGTTTACTGATTGAAGCTCCTAAACTTAAGTTTTCTTTGCCCTGTCAATTTCTGAGATTTATGGGTTCATTGTTTATCTAAAATTTATTAAAGCTGAATGCCTCGATCATTTCTTTGGGTCTCACTTTTATTACTGGTCTTCTGTGTGCATGTAACCAAACTTTATTTTATTTTATTTTTCCTATTAATCTGCCTCATGTCAATTTAATTCTTAGACTAGCCAAAAAGAACCTTGAAAGTTAAAGAAAAAAATTTTTCCTCTCCAGCAATGCCAATGTTCCACCCATTGTCTAGAGTTTAGAACACTGCTTTATTCCTAGGATAAAAATGGAATAAAATGGGATCAAGCAGGGAAATGAGAATAATCACAGTGCAATAAGCAAGAAAGACAATGTGTCCTTAGATTGGTAGCTAAATATAATATGAAAGTGTTCAGAGTGGGTAAAAACCCATACTTGTTTGTGGTATCCCAGATCCTGAGCTAAAGTGTGAAGTAGCAAAAATGGTACTGACTCCTAGGTCTTGTGCATGTGAATAAACCAATGATATACTTGCAACTTTTGTTTAGACTAGAGAAGAATATTGAAAAGTTGGTAAACTAGTTCTACAGGCTGGATTATTCACTAACTAGATTTCAAAGAGCAGTGAAAGTAAAAGGTAGATAAAATGAAGAAAGGATTAATAATTTATTTTTTCTAAATAATTTCTATCAAACTTAATAGTGACAAGTGTTGCCAAGCACTACAATGCAAAATAAGCAATAGATAAGTCTTTTTTTTTCGTCTGAGTAATTATCTCTCAGAAAATATGTATTTGATGTTGATGCTGTAAGTTTAATAGGAGTGGTTCTTAGGGTTTAAGAAAGTCAGAGGCATCAAAGTCAAAGAGAACAGCATGGTAAATTCCCTATACTATTTCTACTTAAAACTTATTGCATATAATGCTCAGTAAAATACTTGAAAATGTGTGTTGTTCTTTCTTTAAATGTTTGTTTCAGTTTAGTCAAATTTATTAATCCAGAATTTTTCTTTATAAAATACAACTTATTTCTCCCTCCCTAAATTAAAGTGACTATAAAATTCTAGATTGCTTTGAAGATTGCTCTCAATTATGCACTATTTTTTTCTATAAAATTTTCCACAATTGTTCTAGCAGTTTTTATATATTCTTTTTGACCTGCTAATCATAATGTTACCAGTTTAACAGTTAACTTTTCTGTACTGTTAGTGTTTGTTTATAATTGGTGAAATAATAATAAGGTTAAAATATTGCTGCAGGTTTTAATTTTCTTTTATTCTCTTTTCCCTCTTTATTACACCCTGGCACCTAATGGGCATAAAAACAAACAATAAAGGTTAAATTGCATTATGCTTATCTTTAAAATATTATTATATTACATTTTATATTTGAAAAGAAAGAAGACAAAAGTTTCACTTGTGATATTTTTCATACTCTAAAATGAGATAATGAGATGGTCAAATAAATATTCAAAGCACAATTTAAGTTCACCATTTCTGTCTTTCCATTTCCCATGTTAACAACCATTGCAGTTTTAGTAGAAATTTTGTAAAATGTTTCTGACTATATCACTTTTTAAAGTCATGTGACCTAAAAAGACATAATTTACTGCTATAAGGTGGAAAATAGAACCTAAAAGAAGCCTCCTGGCATGCTTTAATTTATCACAAGAATGCATTAAAAGATACCTTAGATTAAGATCACCCACATAGGTAGATTTCTAAGGAGTCTTACTCAATTTTTAACAGTCTAGTGCTTAGCAGGGTGAAGGAGAATAATATGACCTGGAATTGAAAGTGTAAAGAAGTTACTTGCTGAACTAAGTCTTCTAAATTTGGACAATTTTTTTTCAGTCTATTTGATGCTAATATAATTACAAGAGATTAGTTTGGTAGTATTCAACTTTTTTTTTGTTTGTTTTGTTTGTTTGTTTTGTAACTCATTGACCTAGAATGGCTAACAATGAGAACAGGTACTGTGGGCACCATAGTTGGAAACACTGCATCCAACAATATCAGAAGTATGGCTACATCTCCCTCCACTTTCAGAGGCTCAGATAAATTTTACAAAATGTTATGAATTCCAAGAATATCAACAATATTTAGTGTATATCTACTATGTTTCAATTATTGTGGTTTACATTATAAAGGATGTAAGTTTCTCAAAAGACATTGGTGTCATAAATTCTGTCCTTGAGTGCTATTATTTTTCTTCTTTGTAAGCTAGAGATAAAAGAAATAAAGAAAAAAATATATTTTATGATGTGGTAGATTAATTTCCTTAAAGGCCTTTAGTTTTCATCTCTTCCTGGATCTACACCTTTTATCATTTAACTTTGCAATCTCCCCAATTCTGATTCTGGTCTTGGTCATGTGATTTGCTTTGGTCAATGGAATTCTAGCAGGTATGATGCAAACAGAGACTTGATAAAGCATTTGGACAGTTTCACTTGTGCCTTTTTCTCTCGGCTATCACCATGAAAAAGACATACCAATGAGACTGTTGAGGGTGAGATCTACAAAGCAGTCAAATTTACCTCAACATCTCAACTGAGGCCTGTCATATTAACCAACAGCCAGCTGACCTATGGACATGTGGGCAAGTGCTGTCAATATTAGGACTCACATATCAATCACACTAGATGCATCAATGGATACTATTATTGTACATCAGTGAGGGTTTTTTCTTACAGAGCATTATTAAGACAATATCAAACACAAATATTACTAAATTATAGCCTAAATATTGTGGAAGATTCTCAAAATTTAGGTTTCTGTGAAGACTGAATCAGAAAATGTATGATGATCCTGCACTTAACAATCTTTCAATGGTTGTTTGTCATCTCCTTCTCCCTCAAAAATTCCCAAAGAATCTTTTACATTCAAAATAATGTGTGTGAATGCAAATAAGAGTGTTAGATAAGTAGTTAACCTAGTCATAAAGAGATGTGTTTGCTTGAAATGAACATCAACATAAACCCATATATGTTTGTGCAGTCATATGCATAAACAGACATACATATGTCACAAATCCAGTTTTAGGGACACATTTGCCTTCAGATTTTAGGTAGAATATCATAAACTTTTATTGTATACAATCTGAGAAGTTGCATATATCATCTCCATATTTTAAGAGTTTGGAGGATGAGAAAAAGGGATGAATAACTAAAATTTTTCCTGGTTGATCCATTCAGCCACCTGCTCCTCCAATGCCAATAATCCCTGGCAATCCTGTTTCAGTAATTCATTTCCAGTGCCTGTCATTTTCTTATTTCCTTCTTCATGTTCAGGATATATTTGTTTTCTCCATCCCTCCATAGTGTCCTTGTATAGGTGAAATATACTAAGTGTTTCCAGATGACAAAGTATAGTTACAATACACTACATAACAGAACCTTAAATTCTGCCCATTCTAGAAACATACCTGTATTTTTACATCAAGGAAATTATCTCCCCATCCCTCTATTATCTTATTGGCTCATTTTGTTGTCTCCCTTTATCTTTATAAATTTCCTCATCCACCAGGCTCTAAACACACAAATCTGCAGCTATTGTGAATAACATTTTACAAATATGACTGTAGTTATTTTTTATATAAAACAATTTACTCTTTGTTTGTTTGTTCCCTTTTATTTCAGACAGTCCTGGAGTGAGCAGTATTGGTTTGGTGAGTAATTCAATTCACCTTTTACTAGACTATCAGAATATTTCTAGATCAACTATAACAAAAAGAGTCTTTCTGCTATTTCTACCTGAAAGCATACATGAGTACTCGAACCATTTATTTGAATGGTATATATGTGGACAAATTTATATTCGTATATTTTCATATATACATTTAAGACATATTTAAATATATGTATATATGTATTTTGTATAAAAATTTACAGAAAATATTCAAGGTATTTATGATATCAACTCTTCCAGTACATGGTGACTAAGGTATTGATGAAATATTAAGAAGATATAATTAAGCAAAAGTCTTGCTTAGTGCTGTTGAGATAGAATTCTTTGGTTGTCATGATCACATTGTATTTAGATTGTCTTTTGTGTCCATTTCACTCTGCATAAAAGTTTTGAGGGTTGTTTTTTTTGTTGTTGTTGTTTTTTGTTTTTTGCCTGTGCTTTAAATTTCAAATACAAGAATGAACCACATTTAAGAGTTGAATCTTTCAACTTTAGATGAAGAAAGTCATCTATGTTTATTCTAGGCCCAGATGAATGATTGCTTTACCATAAAAGAGAGGTTAAGATTCTTTCTTTTATGGGGCGCCTGGGTGGCGCAGTCGGTTAAGCGTCCAACTTCAGCCAGGTCACGATCTTGCGGTCCGTGAGTTCGAGCCCCGCGTCAGGCTCTGGGCTGATGTCTCGGAGCCTGGAGCCTGTTTCCGATTCTGTATCTCCCTCTCTCTCTGCCCCTCCCCCGTTCATGCTCTGTCTCTCTCTGTCCCAAAAATAAATAAACGTTGAAAAATAAATGAATAAAAGATTCTTTCTTTTAAAAGTTAATAAATAAGAAGAATTAGATAAAACGGTTTGAATTATAATAGACCAAAGATCTATTGTCTTTGTATACTTTGTATATATTGAAGCCCTGGTGTTGATTTTAAGTTATTTATCAAAGATAAAATCTGGTGTAATGAACACTAGTCATTTTAGTTTTTGCTGCCCTTACTTTAACTCTTCCTTTTAATTTGGAGAATTTCTAATATTAGGAAGATGAAAATCTTCCTTCCCAATACAAAAGCCAAAAACAATATATTTACAATCCTTCCTCAGAGTTCTCTCTGTAGGTCAGTTATCTGGCTTTATATTACAACTTATTCTAGAGTGATAGTGACTAGCTTATCATCAGAAGATAGCATGTATCAAAGTGAGAGTTTATGAGGCTCCTAGTACTTGGAGAATAAAAAGCAATAAAGGAGGTTTGGGAATGAGTGGATGGACCACTCAAAATCATTCTATATTCTGAGTCTCATAAGAAGCTGCTTTGGGGTAAAACACTTAATAACCACATGAAGGAAAAGACCCACTCTGTGCATGTCTTCTTTTAGTCCTTTCAAGGTGCTATAACAACATATCAAAGACTCAGTAGCTTGTAAATGACAGAAATTTATTTCACACAGTTCTAGAGGCTGAAGGTCCAAGATCAGGGTGCCAGCTCGATTGGGTTCTAGTGAACACCATCTTCAAGGTTGTGGAAGCAAGTAATCCTACTCCAAAGCAGTCACTGTTTCAGAAATCAAGGACTTAAATGCCATACATTTGGGTTCACCAAGTAAGTTCTGCTTATTGCCATGACTGAAGGTCCAACATGCCAGCATCAGCATTCATGTCCCCTTGATATACTACCATATCTTACAGTGACCAACCAGTCACCTAGTGTTAGGTTGACTATACTTCGCTGAAAAGATGATTAATTTGGAGAGAAATTTTTTATTATTGTATGTGAGGATACATTTCCCAGGCTCATGATTCTTGAATTTATAGATTAGATGTTTTAGAAAACATTAGTGCTATTCACCTTCTACAATAATTATTCGGTGGGATTTTTAGTTACATCCATCTTACATTTTCATAATTCTCATGCCACTGGGTCAATGGAAAAATATAATGAAACTCTGGTATCACCTAGGAAAGTTATTCTTAACTACCAAGAAGGCTTTGGGGAATGGCTATACAATGCAGTCAGAGAGGAAATGGAAGAGAATGGAGGAGGCTAAGGAGTAGAAGAATGCCATCTCAGTGCTTGTCTAGTAATAACAATAAAAGGAACATTATAGTTGTTTTATAGAGTCAAGATAAATGAGAATTCAGGTCCCTTAGGACTGATCATTTGGAGTAAAATATCTTTAAAATTATCCAACATGATAAGCTCTGAACCATAATTTGGTGCAAAGCAAGTAAAACATGCACATTGATGATGTCTCACGGTACTGAAAAATCATGGCTTACTACAAAGGAGTCTAGCAATAAATATGAAAGACAATGTGACTCAATTGGAAGATTTTCAATATACTAAGTGACGACTCAAGACAGAGCTGTAAATGGCAATGACTCCCCAAAGTAAGGCAGTGACTGGGGGGAAAGAAAAAGACATCGCTTTCTTTATTTATGAAGTGGTACACTTACTCTTTTTCTAAGGCAGGGCAAAAACCAGCTGATCTCTGAAAGTTAATTCTGGCACTATGATTGTCAAACTTTAGTTAGGCAATGTTTTTTCTCTAACTATCACTATACTTTTCCTTTCTGTTCATATTTGTCAAACTGATTAAAGTCACATCATTCTATCTCAGTAAATTTCCATCCCAATTATTAATGTGATATTGCAGGACATAGATTATCTGCCCTGCATGGATATTTAATATCTCAGTTGCAAGAAGCATTAGTTTCCTTTGCAAAGAATTAAGTTGGGAAGTATATATTTTACAAACCAGTGTGATACATTCTGGATATTAGGTGTTGGTCATTATTTCTTTCTCAGGACACTAAATTTGTTTACTCTTCAATCTATTTAAGGAATCTTATACTGTTGGTTTCAGCTTTACCTTTTTAGGAGAAATTTCATTATTAAAGGAAAAGGCATCACTAGATTTGTTCAAACTTTTTAAATGTCTCTGCCCACTAATTTTACTTAACAAAAGTTTAAACAAAAAAGAAAGAATGAACCAAAGATATCCAAACACATTTCTATATCATAAGGATTATAAAACAGCTTTATTAAAAGCAAACAGTTAGAATATACTCCAGTAATATGCCTCATGAATATTTTAGGTTTTTTACAACTTTCACAAAAATCTGTAAGAGTTATACAAGTAAATAACAAATATGTCTGAAGAGAATGGCATCTGTCCACTAATGGTTGTTCCCAAGGAGAGAGCATTTCTTCGCAGCCTCCGCTGGTCATGGGTGAACTCTGTTGTTAATGGTCTGTGAATAGCATCATGGATACTCTCCTGGGGACAGGCCTAGTTGCTAATAATTTCTACCATGCAAATATGCTCATTGACCTACAATGGGGATGAAAGTGCAGCCTTCTGAAGCTGTTTGCAGCAATTAAACTCAGTGCCCAGGGTGGATAATTTCCACCATCAGAACAAGGAAAATGGTTAATGCTGTGCTCTACCTTTGTCTCACATCCTGTAATTTCTGTTGAAACTATGTGTCAAGTGACTTCTTCTACTGAGGGTTTCCAGCAGAGTCAATGTGTCTACATCATCACATATATGAAATTAGGTAGTTTAGAAAATAATGATACTAATGGGAATACGATGTAACTTTTCTGCACATTAATGTCTGTATTTTTGTTGTACTTTCACTAGAACCATGAAGGTGTGTGGGTGGAAACTATAGCCTAATAGAGCTGTATACAGGCTGTAAATTGGAAGAGAGCCAGGGGAGAAGTCAGAGAGGCTTTTTACCCCTCACCACATGAATTTACTATTATTCTTTGTTGAGTTATACTAATATACAATGCATTATTCATTATTATGTATCTGGTTGTAAAAGTTTGATAAAGTGATAACACATTCCTCAAACTCTAACCCAAATTGAAGAATAAAGAAAAATATTCCTACCCCTACTACAGAAATTAAAAAGTGTAAGACAAAAGGTTGCATGTTTCATGTTTCCTTTTTAGCAATCCGAAGAGACTGGCACAGTCTCTTGTGCATTTGTTCTAACTATATCTTTTAAATGCCAAAAATTGCACCCTTTTAAAAAGTATTTTTTTTTATTTACTAGGGCTTTCAATAATATGGATCAATCTATGTTTTTAGAATATAAAATTAACACAAGAATGAGTTTCATTGTCTGAAAAAAATTATTTGAAACCTGTGAAAAATACCTGTTTCACTGAGTGATTGGAAAATATCTCAATGTGTTGTTTTTTAAATGTATTTGTTGCTGTCATTGCTTTTTCATCTTTGTGAAATGGTGCATGTTAATAAATAACAGTAAAAGTTTGTTAGAAATAGATTTAACAGTTATTAAGTCTATTAATTTTTGCAGTGGCTAACAATCAGATTTCCAGTCATAAAGAAAGATAACTATTTTCTTTAAAAACTTGGGTAGCCATTTAATATAGGCCTGGATTTTAGTTAAAGTTCTTAATTATCCCTAAGAAAAGCCAAACCAATCTCCAGAATTTGCAGAATTTGGAAAGTCTGTTCTTAGTTTGCAAAAAATAACATTGGTATTTGAGGGGTTGGTGTTCAATTCTTATCAATAAACTGAAAAACTAATATTTTTTAAAAATGCTTAAAGGTCATGGTGTCCATTAATTCCTTAGATAAACCACGTTTTATTCTTAGTTAGGCCAAATGATTGTTTTCACATTTCATATTTTTTCTACATCTCTTATCACAATCTAGCATACCTTATTTGTATTTATTGTGTTTATTGTTTTTCTCTCCTTCAAAAATTTAACCTTCATGAAGGCATGGATATTCCTTACTGTGTTAAATTCTTTATCCTGGAACCTAGACCAATTTTTGGCACATATAAGTGCTCATTATATATTTGTAGAAAAAAAGAATATGTCAATGTGCCACCCTTTGGGATCTCGGCTGGCTTTTTATTTTACATTGAAGGCACTATGTGTCTTATAAAACAACTTATTTTCTTCTCTATTAGGAAGCTTAGTATCAAATATTTGTTACATATCCAGCAAATATAAAGCACCAGTTGAATGAATTTTGGACTTCATAATGACATTGCTCTTATTTTCTTTATGTTATCATTCTCAAAAATATTTGATGTGCCTTTTTATATTGTTATTTTTGAATGTTACATAAAATATTGTCTTATAAATCTGGAAAGTAAGGAGAAAAAACAAGGTAAAAGAAGGAAGATAGGATAATAAGATGACAAGAAAGAAAATAAAGGAAGGTATAAAAAGAACAAAAGAAGAAGGAAGGAAGGGAGGAAGGAAGGGAGGATGGATTATGCAAAAAGGAAGCAAATAAGAATTGAGAGACCTAGGCAAGTTAAATGGGAGGAATTTTTGAAGAAAAGGAAACTAAGAGGAAGTGACCTTGGTAGTGAGGAAGAAATAAAGGATTTGGGAACAATTCCTTAGTTCGAATTCCTGAAGCTGCAGAATACAGGACAAATATTTTTTGCTTAGCATACTGTATTCTGTGTAAATACAAATCTTTCATGGCTAATTGTACTTTGCTTAAATTTTGGAAGCCTTGTAGAGCTTTTCAGCTCTCTCCCTCTCCCAATCAGTAAACCAGTCAATAAGATAAGATGAAATAAAATAAAATAATTTACATTTAGGTAATGAAGTTCATATCTAATAATAGTAATTTTTTTAAATTCTGAGTAGTATTAGAAATCATTTATTATTTTATAATAAATCTAGAGGGAGTAAAAAACATAGGCATAATGTAGGGTACTTCTGCAGTGAAGAACTGAGTGATTACTCATAATCTTACAGCAATGAAAGAACAGCAGCATATAGCTAACTATTGGATTAATGGGAAGAGTTGAAGTTGTCCTCCAAATACAGTCATCAATAACTTATAGGAGCAATAATTCAGAAGATGTTTGGAGGCTTAAAATACAACTTAACAATAAGCTACTCAAAGTACTGGAGTTGGTACCCCGTCAGCAGTCAGGAAAAAGAGCAATTCTAGCATTTGATGAGCTATGGTTACAGGTTAACACATTAACACAGGAAACACATTACTTCTCTAAAACCTTACTTCAAAAATGTTTTAGAGAGAGTAAGATCTGTTTCTTATCATTTGTTTCCTCACATAAAGTCTTCTCTTTTTGAAATCTAAAAATAAATGAGTTAATGAAAATCTACACTAATTGAACGCATCTATTCATGTACACAAGCACATCAATACTAGATCAACCCATTAATTTTCCCTATTGGCCTTATCTGGATGATTTTACATCACAATACATAATGGGGTCGTCTGGAAAATGTCTAGTTAACCTTCCTGCCTTCCTCTGCCCTGTTCTGTGTCTTGGGAGACTGACTATTAGGGACTACATCAATTGGGTGCCCTTGCCTTCTGACTTTGAGATGGATTTGACCAAAGAGCAGAAATGGCAGGAGATTAGAGGAGAGGAAAATAGAGCCAGGTTGTTTATTTTCTCACTCATTTCTAGTCTGGGATTTATATGGTCCAAGATGCTTTTCAACTATGTCTCCTATTAACTAGGCTTTCTTAAAATACACAAGCTCTCACTGGATTCTGGTGACACCCCTTTTTCCCTCTGTTCCTTCAGGATTACAGGGGTAATGATTTTATGCATTGCTAGAGCTTCTGTACCTCAACATCCCCTGTTTGTTGCTATACCCGGTTCACATTGTACTAAAAAGTTCCTATTAATTTGTCTTCAAATAGTCAACTTCCATATCCTTCCATGATGTAAAGGTAATATATGTCAAAAATATAATCTAGCCTTACGACTGTGTCCTTTTGGGCTAAACAAACTGGGTTTGTAAAGCAATGTAAGAAACAATAATTACATCTTCAGCCCTGTAGTATCATTAAGAAACAAAAGAGGAAAAGTGATACTGTAAATACTTACAGTTTTATAATTCCACACCGAGCATGGAGCCTGCTCAAGATTCTCTCTCTCTCCCTCTACCTATCCCTGGAAAGCATGAGCGTGTGCGCTCTCTCTCTCTCTCTCTCAAAAAGTATAATATATGGACAAAACATTTATCATCTGGGAAGTATTATATAATTATTAGTTTTCTCATTTATTTTATATTATTGCTAGAAGTATAAATTATATGACCCAGTAGAAGAATACCTGAATTGGTAGAGAACTGTATTTTCGTTCATAGAGCCAGGTTTCTGGCTTTGAGCTCATTAATTTCAGTTTGCATTTCTCCTAGCTTTTTCAAAATTACTGTCATGGTCCACCTATATCTGATGGCCCAGAATGTCTTTGGCCTTTTCATGTTTAATGAAACTCATCATTCTTTAAAATCATTTAAATTAAATAGTTTCTTTATTTGTATTATAACAGAAATCATACTTTGAAATGTAAGGAATACAGAAACCTTTTAATTGAGTCTCTTCTTACATTTCATAGTATTTATTTTTTCTTAATTATAAGTTTTGTTTGCTTATTTGTTTGTGTTTTTACTTTCAAATATGATCTCTGTCATAATTAGAAATCATTGTATCTTTCCATTAATTCACTTAACAACTGAGGAGTTGGTTTGAGTACTGACTGGGAAGACATTTATATTTCTATTCATTTGTCTTTTTTTTTTTTTTTTTGGAGAAATTTCCACCTCAAAAAAAAAAAAACAAATGTCAATATAATATCAATATAAATTAACTCTCAAGTGAAAGGATTCAACAGAGGGTCAAAGAGAAAATTATGTGCAGTCTTTTTGTATTTTATACAATCATTGAAGATTTATTAAACCTCTTAGTTTTATTTTGAGGGGTAACAGCAATTATAGGTAATAAAACCAATGGCAAGTCATTTGAAGGTGAGGTTTTGTATGGACTGAAAATTGTTCTACTGGGTATTAAAAGATAACTTGACCTAGTAATGATAATGCCTTATTCCCACTTTTATGTCTGTAGCATGCAAAATTTCTCCAGGTAAAATCTTCTGGAAATTGCTAGCTCACATAATTTGTTTTAGGCAAAGGAGGAAATTTCTGTTATTACATTTTGGTTAGATACTGAAGTCTATATGGTTTTGGTTATTTCTTTTCTCTTTCTTGCTTTCTTGCTTTCTAGGTTTCTTGGTTTCTTGCTTGCTTGCTTGCTTGCTTTCTTCCTTTCTTGCCTGCTTCCTTTCTTGCTTCCTTTCTTTTTTTTGATTTATCTATTTATGTTACCTGAGGCAAATGTTACTGTGGTTGCACTGTTGAGCTGGAAGCCTTGAGTCAGAGGAATCAAAGAAGAGAACATATTCTCTTCAAGCACTCACATTTAGATAATTCTAACATTTGCATTAATACACACCTTAATAGAATAGATGCCCTATGCAACTCTCTACAAAAGATAATAAATAATAGCTTTTCCTACTCATTCTACTTCTTTAATTCTTTTTTTAAAATTTTTTTAACGTTTATTTATTTTTGAGGCAGAGAAAGACAGAGCATGAACGGAGGAGGGTCAGAGAGAGAGAGGGAGACACAGAATCTTAAACAGGCTCCAGGCTCTGAGCCATCAGCACAGAGCCTGACGCAGGGCTTGAACTCAGAACCGCGAGATCATGACCTGAGCCGAAGTCAGATGCCTAACCGACTGAGCCACCCAGGTGCCCCTCTACTTCTTTCATTCTTATAAAAACATACCCTGGCCCTGCACTGGGAACACCCAGATTAGTTTTTTTTTCAACTTTTTTTTTTTTTTTTTATTTTCGGGACAGAGAGAGACAGAGCATGAACGGGGGAGGGGCAGAGAGAGAGGGAGACACAGAATCGGAAACAGGCTCCAGGCTCTGAGCCATCAGCCCAGAGCCTGACGTGGGGCTCGAACTCGCGGACCGCGAGATCGTGACCTGGCTGAAGTCGGACGCTTAACCGACTGCGCCACCCAGGCGCCCCCCAGATTAGTTTTTAAAGCAAGTTGTATCTTTTTTTTTTAATGTTTATTTATTTATTTTGAGAGAGAGAGACAGAGAGAGAGAGAGAGAGAGAGTGAGAGAGAGAGAGGTCATGAGCAGGGGAGGGGCAGAGAGAGAGAGGGAGAGAATCCCAAGCAGGTTTCCTACTGTCAGTGCAGAGCCTGACATGGGGTTTGAACTCACAAACCATGAGATCGCCCGTGGCCAAAAGCAGGAGTCAAATGCTTAACAGACTGAACCACCAAACACCCCTAAAGGTATTTTGTATACTGAAACTACCCTTGAAATTAAATAGAAATCTCTGGGATTTAGACCTCAGCATTAGTATTCTTTAAAAACTTTCAAGGTGATTTCAATGTGTATGAGAACTGAAGTCCTGCACTAATCTATTTTGCGAGATTGTGTGTGTGCATGTGCCCATACATAGGCATGTACATGTGTATTTGTAAATCAAGTCTTAAAACAAAAAATACTACTAAATACAAGTGAAATTCTAAAGTTACTATAAACTTATAGAAACAGAGAAAATAATGAAATCTGTTTTTATTGAGTATTTGAAGATACTTTTATTTGAGATGGTTTTTATAAGAGCTGGTGGGATTTTTATTAAGATAAATAGAAGGAAAGGAAATATATATCAAGGAATAGTATGATCAAATGCAATAGCATCCAAGTCTAGAGAGCACACTCAGGAAATAAAGTATCTGGATTTTAGAAAAGTAAGTGTGTGCATATTTTGTATTTTGTATTTATGTGTGGCAGAGTAAAGAAAGGTAGAAGCAAAGAATGACATGATTTGCTGGTCCAAGTTGTACAGACTATTGCATTTTATGTTGAGGAGTTTTACTTTATTATTTTGATAGCAAGTAGTTACTTATACAAAAATTAAGTCACATAAACATAGATTAATGTCTTAAATATGGATTATGATGAGATCTGCTGGTTATGAATATAGTTTGGGATCCACTTTTCCTGTTGATTCTACAGAAGTTTTGTTGATTGTCAGATTCCATGAGAATATACTAAGCTAACTAACAGAAAGCTTGGGGAGCCTGGGTGGCTCATTCAGTTAAGCATCCAATTCAGCTCAGGTTATGATCTCTCAGTCAGTGCGTTCAAGCCCCACATGGGGCTGTGTGCTAACAGCTCCCAGCCTAGAGACTGTTTCGTATTCTGTCTCTCCTCTCTGTGCCGCTCCCCGACTCATGCTCTGTCTCTCTCACTCTCTCTCAAAAATAGAAAAAAAAAAACATTAAAAAAATTTTTAAATAACAGAAAGCTTGAGGGATTCCTGGGTGGCTCAGTCAGTTAAGCATCCAACTTCAGCTCAGGTCATGATCTCATGGTTTGTGAGTTCAAGCCCTGTGTTGGGCTCTGTGCTGGCAGCTCAGAGCCTGGAGCCTGCTTCACATTCTCTGTCTCCCTCTCTCTCTGCACCTCTCCCACTTGTGTTCTCTTTCTCTCTCTCTCTCAAAAATAATTAAATAAACATTAAAAAAAATAACAGAAATCCTGACTATCAAAGCAAACTACATTTTAGTCCTTGTATATTATTCATTTATTCAAATAGTAATTACTGAGCTATTTATGACATTTAGCTAAGAGCTACATGTTTTCTTTTAATATACAATAATTTAGTAAATAATTTGAGAAAATAATATCATACAGTCCAATTGTTTTCACTAATCTCTATTCAATCAAGCTGTTGTTATTATTTCTTAAGACCAGTAAGAAAATATAAATAATGAATAGATAAAGTTAGAAAGTAAGTTGAATTTATTTTCAGTAAATACACAATATGCTAGTGAAAAGTGATGGTAAAAAAATTTTTTTTCAATTTGAACTGTGCTATGTTGACTATGCTAGCCTTGACTGTGGTAATCTGTGATCTATTCTTCAGCTGAAAAGTGTGATGAAATAAACAGTAAAATTTAGTGATGTGTATTTGTTACCAACATAAATTATACTTTATAGTATGCAAGGAGATTATGTATTTTGTCCAGATTGACTGAAGAAGAATTAGTCTAAACACGTAAAGGTAAAATTTTACCCAGAGCAAGAATTTAAAAGTGAAAGTATCAGCTAATTAGGCTTACTTCTGACAAATTTAAGTGGGTAAATAGCACATGTAATGGAATTCTCTGTTAAATATTGAGGGTGGTGACAATTCTGGGTACACTCGATAAAACATAGAGAAGAGGATGGCAAGGAAACACACTGAAATATATTGTCTGATATGAAAAAGTCTGTAAGAGATAACCAAGTTAGAAAAGCAGAATAACTTAAGATAAATGAAAATATCCACTGTTTTATAAAACAGAAAATTGGAATTTTAAATGTGGCTCAATAGGCCATCAGGGACACTTACAGAAAATTGTACTATTAAGTAAGGACTCTATGGTGACAGGTTAAACCAGGAACTAAGTAGCAAATGTACAAGGGAAGACTCAATAAAAGGATAATTTTATAGCTTTATCTCTAGTGTTTTTCTTTTCCTTTTTTAAGATTATTTAAGCATATAATGAAACTTCAGTTTACATGCATTAGACCTTACCTTAAATTTCTCTGTTCTTTTGTTTTTGTTTTTGTTTTTCTGAGTATTCTTATTTTGTTTTTCTAACATAGGCTATTTGTAGACTTAACAGATAAAATCTCAAATGCCTTATTTTTAGATGGTAGAAAGACTGTGGAACTAAGAAAAATATTGAATTCATAAAGAAAATTAATAATTGTTGCACTATATGATAACTAACTTGGACGTAAATTAAAAAAAGTAAAAAAATTAAAAAGAAAGAAATACATGCCAGAAAACTGTATTTTACTTTATGTGTTGACCACTAAGTTGTTTGCTGATAATTTATAATCCTAAAATTCGTGGTTAGTATTCCTAATCCTAAGTGTGTAGTTCACCTAAGCCTTTTATCATTATTTTCTTTGAAGGTATTTTCAATCCTTTTATGGATACAAATTCATAAAAGTAAAATATCTTGATCTCTAGTTCACTTGCTTAGATGATCTCAAAGACAAATAAATTAATATTTAAATTTTAGGGGTGCCTGGGCCACCCAGTCAGTTGAGTGACTGGTTCAGCCCAGGTCATGATCTTGTGGTTCATGAGTTTGAGCCCCGCATTGGGCACTGTACTGACAGTTCAGAGCCTGGAGCCTGCTTCAGATTCTGTGTCTCCCTCTTTCTTTGCCCCTCCCCCACTCATGCTCTGTCTCTGTCTCTCTCAACAATAAACATTATATATATATATATAGTTATATATATATATATAGTTATATATATAGTTATATATATAACTATATATATAACTATATATATAAATATAACTATATATATAAATATAACTATAAATATATATAAATATAACTATAAATATAACTATAAATATAACTATATATATAAATATAACTATATATATAAATATAACTATATATATAGTTTAAATTTCAGGAGTCTGATATTTTTTAGAATTTATATTTATTTTCATTTATTTATGTAGAAGTATTCTTAAAATATAACATTTATTCTTAATATGTTCTCTTCCAAAGCCAACTTATTTTTATTTAAGCAAACATTTGGATAATACCTTCTATATTAAAGAATATGAAAGGGTTAAGATTGTGTAGTAGGAGCTTCTTATGCTTGCCTTGTGCCTACAACACAACTAGGTAAATATCAAATCATTCTGAACATCCAAGACATTGATCTGAGGACTGAGGACTGAAAGAACAAACTGCACAACTAGAGGGAGAGAAGAAGCCACATGGTGAAAAGCAGGAAGTGTGGAGATGTGATGGGGGGGGGGGGGTAGAGAATCACAGGTGTGCAGATGGATAGAGAAGGGAGGGGGGGAGAGAGAGAGATTGAGAGAGGGAGAGAAAGGACAGCACACAGGGGTCACACAAGAAAAACACTTCCCCCAAACCACTGACTGAAAAAATGAGTGGTTGATTATCATGAGTTTTTAGAACCAACAGAGCTCAAAGACTGAAGTTTTAAAAGTCTGAGCCATGATAAATGTGGAACCTGGCAGGCACAGCAATTCTCCTGTGAAGGAGGGCAAAGGCCAGGGAGCAGACAGCATGATCTGAAAATCCTCTGGGATTCACTGGGAGAGATGTTTCTCCTCTTAGAGTGCATCTGGAAGAAGTGGCACTGCCTCTCAGGGGACAAAAAGCTGGCAGGCATCATTGTGCTGCCCCGTTCCTTAGCATAGAGGCAGAGACACCTGCTGAGATCAGCTAACCTCGACACCAGCTTTTTATTGCACTTTACGTTAAACTTCAAGCTCTTCACGTTCTTGTGATTGTCCTGGTACAAACCAGCACCAGCCCCAGCATGGCAAGATCCTTCCCCAGAGGATCAGCATGGGTCCATGCCATCCCAGGTCTCTAAAGACTGAAGTTTTGAAATTCAGCTGGCATGCCAGAGATAAAACATAGATGAATTGTGCAACTGGGTGAGCTGATGGCGCAAAAACAACAGGATGAAGGCAGGGATCTGGGGGATGTCTGGGACACATGGGGATATTGTTCACTCTTTTGTGAGGTCTTTCCAGATAGTGGCGTTTGCAGACTCCCTTCTCCAGCAATGAGGGAGAGGGCTGGCATGATATTTCTTCCCCACCCATAAGCCTGGACTGACTTCAGTGAGCTGTACAGCACCCAGAATGGAGGCCAAAGCTTCTTATGTTAACCCCACACCCCTGCACTCTGCAGATGCTTCTTTACTAAGGCAAGTGTGCCTTAGATTCACAGCAGTGGGGCACTCCCCCAGAAGACCAGCAAAAACCCCTGATGTGCATCAAGTGTTGCAAAGCTTCAGCTCTAGTGGAAGTAAGATCAGGCCACCTTCAACAAGCAGACCAGAGCACAACTACATAAAACTTGCCACAAACTGGACAAAATACAAACACTCCCCACTGCAGGCAAAGAGAAACTCTATAGAGGACCAATCTGAGGGAAAGAGCAGCCAAAACACAATAGCAGAGTGCATGTAGCATACACCAGAAATACTTCTTGAAGATCTAGGCTCTGGACACTATATGACCTCTTCCTAATAAAGTCATTACTCTCAGGATCAAGAAACATCAAAGGTTTTCCTAACATATGAAAGACAGAAACCTAGACAAAGTGCCAAGATTGAGGAAGTCATTCCAAAAGAAAGAATAAGAAAAGGTCATGGTGAGGTATCTAATAAAAGATATAATTAATATCCTCATCCATAATTTAAAACAACAATCATAAGGATACTAGCTGGGCTCAAGAAAAACATAGAAATGCCAGAGAGTCCCTTGCCACAGAGATAAAAGACCTAAAACTTACTCAAGCCAAAATTTAAAAGTGCTATAACTGAGAAGCAAAACCAACAGAATGTAATGACCACAAGGTAGAAGAATTACAAATTAGTGATATAGAAGATAAAATTCTGGAAAATAATCAAGGTGAAAAGAATAGGAACATCAAAATCTTGGGTCAGTAGTAGACTTGGAGATCTCAGCGGCTCCATATAACATAATAACATTTGTATCATAGGAGTCCCAGAAGAAAAATAGAGGAAATGGCGCAGAAGGTGCTGAAAACTTTCCTAATCTGGGGAAGGAAGCAGACATCCAAATTCAGAAGACACAGAGAACTCCCATCAAAATCAACAAAAGCAGGCCAATACCAAGCATTGTATAGTAAAATTTTCAAAATAAAGAAATAAGTAAAAAACAAAACAAAACCTGAAAGCATCAAGGGAAAAGAAATCCATAACTTATAACAGAAGACAAATAAAATTAGCAGCAGATTTATCCACAAAAACTTGGCAAGCCAGAAGGGAGTGGCATGATGTATTCAAGTGCTGACTGGGAAAAATATGCAGCCAAGAATACTTTATCCAGCTATTCAGAATATAATGAGAGACAAAGTTTCGTAGACAAAAACTAAAGGAGTTTTGACCACTAAACCAGTCCTGCAAGAAATATTAAAGGGGACTTCTTGAGTCAGAAAGAAAGACCAAAAACAACAAAGACTAGAAAGGAACAGAGAAAATCTCCAGAAAAAATAGACGTAATACAATGTCACTAAATTCATATCTATCAATCATCGCTCTGAATGCAAATGGACTATTGCTCCAATAAAAATACATAGTGTATCACAACGGATTAAAACACACACACACACACACACACACACACACACACACACAATACCCATCTTTATGCTGCCTAAAAGAAACTCATTTTAGACCTAAAGACACCTGCAGATTAAAAGGTAGGGGATGGAGAACCATTTATTATTCTAATGGACATCAAAAGAAAGCCAGAGTATCCATATTTATATCATACAAACTAGACTTTGGAACAAAGGACTGTAAGGAGAGAATTGAATTCAGTAAATTCACAGAATTTACAAAATCAACATACAGAGATCTGTTGTATGTCTATACATGAATAATGAAGCAAGGAAGAAGGGCACTGTCTCATAATAAAGGTGTTGATCCAACAAGAAGATCTAACAGTTGTAAATATGTATGCCCCCAATGTGAAACAACCAAATATGTACAACAATAAAAACAAACATAAAGAAAATCAGTGATAACAATACAATAATAGTAGAGGACATTAACACCTTACAACAATGGTGGGACACTTACAACAATGGACAGATCATCTAAGCACAAAATCAGCAAGGAAACAATGGCTTTGAATGACATGCTTGACCAAATGGACTTAACAGATATATTCAGATCATGTCATCCTAAAAAAGCAGAATACACATTCTCTTTAAGTGCACATGGAACATTCTCCAGATTAGATCACATATTAGTTCACAAATCAGGCCTCAATAAGTACAAAAATATTGAGATCACACCATGCATCTTTTCAGATCACAACACTATGTCAACTACAAGAAAAATTTGGAAATATCACAAATACATTAAAGAACATCCTATTAAAGAATGAATGGGTTAACTAAGAAAGTAAAGAAAAAATAAAAAAAATGGAAATAAATGAAAATGAAAACATGACAGTCCGAAACCTTTTGAATGCAACAAAAGTGGACATAAGAGGGAAGTATATAGCAATACAGGCCTACCTCAAGAACAAGAACAATCTCAAATATACAACCTAACCTTAAACCTAAGGGAGCTATAAAAACAACAGCAAATGAAGCCTAAAGCCAGCAGAGAAAGGGAAATAATAAGATTAGAACAGATATAAATGATATAGAAATATAAATTACAGTAGAACATATCAATGAAACCAGGAGCTGATACTTTGAAAGAATTAATAAAATTATAAACTCCTAGCCAGATTTATCAAAAAAAAGGGGGGGGAAGGACCCAAATAAATAAAATCATAGATGAGAAAGGAGAAATCACAACCAACACCACAGAAATACAAACAATTATAAAAAAATATTATGAAAAATTATATGACAAAAGGTTGGGCAATCCAGAAGAAGTGGATAAATTCCTAGAAGCAAATAAACTACCAAAACTGAAACACAAAGAAACAGAAATTTGAACAGACCCATAACCAGCAGAGAATTTGAATAAGTAACCAAAAATCTTACAACAAACAAATTCAGGGTCAGGTGGCTTCCTGGGGGAATTCTACCAAATGTTTAAAGAAGAATTAATTCCTATTTTTGTGAAATTGTTAAAAAAAAATAGAGGTGGAAGAAAAATTTCCAAACACATTCTATGAGGCCAGTATTACTTTGATTCTAAAACTGGACAGAAACTGGGGCACTGGGTGGCTCAGTTGGTTAAGCATCCGACTTCAGCTCAGGTCATGATCTCATGGTTCATGGGTTCGAGCCCTGCATGGGTTCTGTGCTGACAGCTCAGAGCCTGGAGCCTGCTTCAGATTCTGTGTCTCCCTCTCTCTCTGCCCCTCCCCTGTTCACACTGTCTCTCTCTGTCTCTCAAAATTAAATGTAAAAAAAAAAATTAAAAAAAATAAAACTGGACAGAAATTCCACTAAAAAGAATTACAGGCCAGAGTCCCTGATGAGCATGAATGCAAAAATTCTAAACAAGATACTAGCAAATAAATTCAACACTACATTACAAGAATCATTCACCATGATCAAATGAAATTTATTCCTTGGTAGCTCATTTATTCCTTGGTAGCTCATTTCATTTAATAAATTAAATGAAATTTATTCAATGGTAGCTCAATATTTGCAAATCAATCAGTTTGATACACTGCATTAATTAAAGAAATAATAACAACCATATGATCCTTTTAATAGGTGCATAAAAAGCATTACAAACTACAGCCTCCATTCCTGATAAGAACCCTCAACGAAGTAGGGATAGATGGAACATACCTCAACATCATAAAGTCCTTATATTAAAGACCCACAGATAATATCATTCTCAATGGGAAATAAATGAAGCTTTTCTTCTATAGTCAGAAACAAGACAGGGATGTCCATTTTTACCATTGTTATTTAACATACACCAGAAGTCCAAGCCTCAAAAAGAAATAAAAGGCATCCAAACAACCAAGAAAGAAGTCCAACTTTCACTATTCATAGAAACGATTATATTCTATGTATAAAACCCAAAAGACTACACACACACACACAATTGTTAGAACTAATTATTGTATTCAGTAAATTTGCAGGATACAAAATCAATACAGAGATCTGTTGCATTTGAATAATAATAATCATGAATAATGAAGCAAATGAAAGAGAAATCAAGGAATCTATGCCGTTTGCAATTGCATCAAACCCCGTAAGATACTTAGGAATAAGACTAACCAAGGGGTAAAAGATTTGTACTCTGAAAACTATAAAATGCTGGTTAAAGGAATTGAAGATGATACAAATAAATGGAAAAACATTTTCATGCTCATGTATTAGAAGAACAAATATTGTTAAAATGTCTATACTACCCAAAGCAATCTACTCATTTAATGCTATCCCTATCAAAATAACACCAACATTCTTCACAGAGTTAAAACAAATAATCCTAAGCTTTGTGTGGACCCACAATAGACCCCTAATAGCCAAAGTAATATTGAAAAAGAAAACCAAAACTGAAGGCATCACAATTCCGGACTTTAAGCTGTATTACAAATCTGTAACCATGAGGACAGTATGGTATTGACACAAAAACAGACACTTGGGTCAATGGAATTGAATAGAGAACCCAGAAATGGACCCAAAATTATATGGCCAACTAATCTTTGACAAAACAGGAAAGAGTATCCAATGAAAAAAAGACAGTCTCTTCAGCAAATGGTGCTGGGAAAACTGGACAGCAACATGCAGAATGAAATTGGACCACTTTCTTATACCATACACAAAAAATAAACTGAAAAAGACCTAAATGCAAGATAGGAAACCATCAAAATCCTCAAGAAGAACACAGGCAGCAACCTCTTTGACATCAGCTATTTCAACTTCTTACTAGACATGTCTCCTGAGGCAAGGGAAACAAAAGAAAAAATGAACTATTGTGACTTGATCAAGATATAAATCTTCCATGCAACAAAAGAAAAATATCAACAAAACTAAAAGGCAACCTATGGAATGGGAGAAGATATTTGCAAGTGACATATCTGATAAAGGTTGGTATCCAAAATCTATGAAGAACTTATCAAACTCAAAACCCATAAAACAAATAATCCAGTTAAGAATATGAAGAAGACATGAATAGATACTTTCCAAAGAAGACATACAGATGGCTGACAATACATGAAAGATGCTCAACATCACTCATCATCGGTGAAATACAGATAAAAATTAGGATGAGATATAGCCTCTTATCTTTCATAATGGATAAAATTAACAACACAGAATATAACAGATGTTTGCGAGGATGTGGAGAAAGGGGAACCATCTTACAGTGTTGGTGGGAATGCAGACTGGTGCAGCCACTCTGGGAAAAGTATTGAAGTTCCTCAAAAGTTAAAAATAGAGCTACTCCATGACCCAATTACTATGGGTAGGGTATACCTACTAGTAGGTATTTACCCAAAAGATGCAAAAATACTGATTCTAAGGTTTACTTGCACCCCAATGTTTATAGCAGCATTATCAACAATATCCAAATTATAAAAAGAGCCCAAATGATGATTGACTGATGAATGGATAAAGAAACTGTGGAAATATATATCATAGAATGTTACTCAGCCATCAAAAAGAATGAAATCTTGCAATTTGCATTGTCATAGATAGAGCTAGAGTTTATTATGCTAAGGAAAATAGAGAAAGACAAATACCATATGATTTCACTCATATGTGGTATTGAAAAAAGCAAACAGAAAAAAGAGAGGGTGGAAAATCATAAGGCTCAACTATAGAGAACAAATTGTGGGTTGCTTGAGGGGGATGTGTGGGGAAATGGGCTAAATGAGTGATGAATATTAGGGAAGGCCATTGTTGTGATGAGCCCTGAGTGTGGTATGTAAGTGATGAATTACTGGATTCTACTCCTGAAACTAATATTATACTCTGTGTTAACTAACTAGAATAGAGTACAAACTTGAAACATGCACACACACACACACACAAAGGAAGCAATCAAAATAAGTATAGAACATTGCAAATGTGTTTTATGATTTTATTTATAAAAATATAACCATTTAGATTGTTACCAAACTAATTTTAAAACTAGAAAAAAAAACTGCCAAGTAACCTCACTCATAAGTAAATGCAGAAAAATGAAAAATATACTAACAAGATTTCATCATCATATTTCAAGAATAATAAAACATGGCCAAAATGGCTCAATGAAAGAATGCCAAGATGATGAAATAGTAGAAAAACTAATTATATATTAACAAAGTGAATAAGTGAAAAAATTGTCAGAGATGTTAAAAATGAATGATAAATTTTAGCATCTACTTCTGATTATAAGTAATGAAAAAAAATAAAAATATATTGCTATTTTATTATTATTAAAAACAAAAATCATTTTCATAGAAACTGATGTAAGAAACATTTATATTATTGTACAGAACAATTTGGTGATCCTCATTATCACCATTATCATTTTAACTGTTTAAAAATACTAGTCAAAGAAGCATATATACGAAAAAGAATGAAGTATATAATAGGAATGGGAAGGAAGTATTATCATTTAGATATCATGTAATTCTGTCCCTTGTAAGGCCAAAAGAATCACTTGAAAATTTTTGAAAATAGTGAGAGGATTCAGGGAGATGGGTGTTTCAAAAATCAATGACTCACCCATGTATGATCAGTGACCAATATGAAAATAAAATGAAGTAGTTTAGCTTCTAGTAATATTGGACAAAGTAAGTCAAATCAATCTTTGCTCTGAGAACAACCATTAAGGCTTGGGGGAAAAAAATAAAAGGAGATAATGATTGAAGGCAGCAGAGAACTAACAAAGTAGGGAAGAATTATGGGCCTAAGTTCAGGGGAAGGAAATTCAGTGAGATTAGTTGAGCATTTGGGGCCGCTTTGGAGGACTATTTATTATTTAAGCAGTTTAGTGAAATGTTGGACTTCCTCTGAGAACAATGTTTTTGTTTTTGTTTTTGTTTTATATATGAAATTTATTGTCAAATTGGTTTCCGTACAACACCCAGTGCTCATCCCAAAAGGTGCCCTCCTCAATACCCATCACCCACCCTCTCCTCCCTCCCACCCCCCATCAACCCTTAGTTTGTTCTCAGTTCTCAACAGTCTCTTATGCTTTGGCTCTCTCCCACTCTAACCTCTTTTTTTTTTTTTTCCTTCCCCTCCCCCATGGGTTCCTGTTAAGTTTCTCAGGATCCACATAAGAGTGAAACCATATGGTATCTGTCTTTCTCTGTATGGCTTATTTCACTTAGCATCACACTCTCCAGTTCCATCCACGTTGCTACAAAAGGCCATATTTCATTTTTTCTCATTGCCACGTAGTATTCCATTGTGTATAGAAACCACAATTTCTTTATCCATTCATCAGTGGATGGACATTTCGGCTCTTTCCATAATTTGGCTATTGTTGAGAGTGCTGCTATGAACATTGGGGTACAAGTGCCCCTATGCATCAGTACTCCTGTGTCCCTTGGATAAATTCATAGCAGTGCTATTGCTGGGTCATAGGGTAGGTCTATTTTTAATTTTCTGAGGAACCTCCACACTGCTTTCCAGAGCGGCTGCACCAATTTGCATTCCCACCAACAGTGCAAGAGGGTTCCCGTTTCTCCACATCCTCTCCAGCATCTAGAGTCTCCTGATTTGTTCATTTTGGCCCCTCTGACTGGCGTGAGGTGATACCTGAGTGTGGTTTGGATTTGTATTTCCCTGATAAGGAGCGACGCTGAACATCTTTTCATGTGCCTGTTGGCCATCCGGATGTCTTCTTTAGAGAAGTGTCTATTCATGTTTTCTGCCCATTTCTTCACTGGGTCATTTGCTTTTCGGGTGTGGAGTTTGGTGAGCTCTTTATAGATTTTGGATACTAGCCCTTTGTCCGATATGTCATTTGCAAATATCTTTTCCCATTCCGTTGGTTGCCTTTTCGTTTTGTTGGTTGTTTCCTTTGCTGTGCAGAAGCTTTTTATCTTCATAAGGTCCCAGTAATTCACTTTTGCTTTTAATTCCCTTGCCTTTGGGGATGTGCGAGTAAGAGATTGCTATGGCTGAGGTCAGAGAGGTCTTTTCCTGCTTTCTCCTCTAGGGTTTTGATGGTTTCCTGTCTCACATTCAGGTCCTTTATCCATTTTGAGTTTATTTTTGTGAATGGTGTGAGAAAGTGGTCTAGTTTCAACCTTCTGCATGTTGCTGTCCAGTTCTCCCAGCACCATTTGTTAAAGAGACTGTCTTTGTTCCATTGGATGTTCTTTCCTGCTTTGTCAAAGATGAGTTGGCCATACGTTTGTGGGTCTAGTTCTGGGGTTTCTATTCTATTCCATTGGTCTATGTGTCTGTTTTTGTGCCAATACCATGCTGTCTTGATGATGACAGCTTTGTAGTAGAGGCTAAAGTCTGGGATTGTGATGCCTCCTCTTGAGAACAATGTTTTTGAAAGCATAATATAAAATATAAAATATTAAAGGAAATACATCAGATTACAATATGTTTTCACATTATATTTTTAATAATGATCAATGATAAGTTTATGAGCACATTTGATAAAGGTATGACATCACAATAAAAGCTATCTTAATTTCAAAAAATTGATGAACTACTAAGTCAAGTAGTGATGAACTAAGTCAAGCACTAGTAGACTAGATAAAACAAAACAAAAACAAAACAACAAAAAGTATACACTAAGGGCTGAAAAAATATATGGTACAAAACACTAACAGAGAGGTTATGTGATATATTGATAACAGATAAGGTACATTTACAGATTAAAAATGGATACTGTAAAAGGAGGGGCATTTCCTGATGATAAAATGGGAGTACTACTAGAGAGATATAGCATCTTTAATTTCTAAGCTCCTAATAACCCAAAACATAAAAAGCAAAAACAACAAAATCAAAAGGAAAATGAATATGATAGTAAAACACTATGATAGTGGAGCATTTGTACAGATTTCTCAGCAAGTTATAAAAAAAGTAGCAAGAAAAAAAAATTTTAATGAGCAAAATATTGAGCAGTAACTTCAAAACTGAAGACATACAACGACCAATAAATAGAGGAAATCATGCTCATTAGTATATGAACAATGTCAAATAATACCCTATACATTGTGATTTATACCAATCATAAAGGATAAAATTCTAAAGACTAAATAGTCCCAAGTTGTAGTGAGGATATAAAATACTAGAATTTTCTTAACTGCCTTAAGATGGTATAAACTGTTGCAACTACACTAGGAAACTATTTTGCAGTTTCCTACATTAGGAAACTATTTTGCAGTGTTTACTAAATGTTAAAGTGTAGGTGCCCCATGAACTAGGATTTCATTTCTAGGTATGAGCCAAACAGAAACGTGTACATATGTTCACTAATAACATATACACACTTCCCAAAGTGTCATTATTTGTTATGGTTCCAAACTGCAATCAAAATGTACATCAACAACAGAATGGAGAAAGTTAAAAATGAGCCACTGCTATATCAGTAAGACCGAATCTCACATATGAAGAAATGTTGCACAGAAGTAGCCAAACACAAAGGTAAATAATGCATGTTTCTATTTATACAAAAGTCAAAAACAAGAAAAATAATTATGGCATTATAAGTCAGAATAGGATATTTTGAGGAAAGACAGTACAAAACCTATACTTATGTTTATTTACATACATCTTTACATGTGAAATTCTTTAAAATAACATAAACTTTCTTTAGCCAGAAGAGCCATTATAAATGACAAATTAAATTATTTTTTAAGTGTTTAGTTCAAGTCTCAGAAAGAAATTTCATCTCTTGGGATCTCTTATGGTGACCTCTACCTTTTCTATGTATACACAATCATTAAGTACTTATGATGTAAAGTCCATTTCTAGCACTGATGATGATTATTTTTTGAGTGAGCATTTTAAGAGAGGCTATTTGGAATGTCAATTTGTGCTTGTGCTGTGGGATACAGTATTTTTCTTGACGAACTAACTATGGGCTATGAGCTCCTGGCTCTTCTGCCTTCATTGATTATCTAGCATCCTTGAACAAAGACTAATGATCAAACAAGATAGGCAAAATGGACAAACATGGAAAAAACTAGTTAAAGGAAAAGCCTACATGTCTTATGTCAGAATTACTCTCCCAGTATAGTTCTGGACAGTGTCTAAGAAGCCTGTGTAAGCATAGTTGTCAGCATGTGCTGATTCAGTTGTGTCCCTGATTACAGGAATAAAAGCATGCAGTTGAGAAAGGTTATGCCCTAGAGATTTCTTTAAAAGATTGTCTATTCCTTGCCCTAGTTTTTGAGACTTGAAACTGAACTTGAAACTTCAGTAATAGCAAATGTACAAAAATAAAATTTTGGGACAGATAAAATACACTGTATGTATTTTGATATTGCCAAATGCAATTCACTTTATTAATGGTAGTAAATAAATGTCATCTAAATATTATCCATGAAGAAATAGTTTGTAAACTACAAACACCATGTAAGTCATTATTCTATCTAAAATGTCATCTCAGTATAAAAGTTCCCTAGGATCAAATGCCTAGCATGGTTTTGAGTGAAATATCATGTTTAGTCATCCTTGTTTTTGTCATTTTACCATATAACCTAAAACTGCCATTTTTTATAATTTCGCAATTGATTTTGAAGTAATGAGATGCTACCTTTTTCTTTTTTGGGAATGCACGTTTAAAAATATATACTCTTCATATTCATTGATGTTCTTATTTGTTTATTCAAACAACTGTTTAATGCATTCTTTTTTTTTTTTAATTTTTTTTTTCAACGTTTTTATTTATTTTTGGGACAGAGAGAGACAGAGCATGAACGGGGGAGGGGCAGAGAGAGGGAGAGACACAGAATTGGAAACAGGCTCCAGGCTCGGAGCCATCAGCCCAGAGCCCGACGCGGGGCTCGAACTCACGGACCGCGAGATCGTGACCTGGCTGAAGTCGGACGCTCAACCGACTGCGCCACCCAGGCGCCCCGAATGCATTCTTAATATGTACTAGAGAAAGCTAGTACTTCATTCTAGTGATATTTTTATAATCAATATTTAATAAATACTGATTAGAATTATTTCTTATATATATATAATTATATATATATTAATTGTATTTATTAATATACTATGTTTTGATATCAACATGAGGTAATTCATTCTTTAAATGTTTAGAGATCACAAAATACATAAAATATAATCCTGACATTATCTTTTATATGCATATGCTGTGTATGTCTGTATATAATATATATGTATGTATGGCAATTGATTTTTAAGTAAGTTTTAATAGCAACATAATATTTTGTAGGACCAATTGAAGCAATCCAACTTTATAATACTTTATAGCAGTATCTGGTCAGGGAATGTAGATTGATTTTGACTATTTAGAAAGCCTTTAATTCCTACCCGAGAAACCAGAAATTGATTGTAATTCACTGAAATTTACTATAAATTCTTAATTTAATGAAATGATGAAACCAGCAATATTTTCTACACACACACAGTTAAAGGATTTAGTGCTAATGCAAGGACTTTAGAATTCTTGTGATACAGATTGAAATTATCTAGGTAGTTTGAGCTTCCCAAAGCATAATAAAGTAAAGCAGAAAAAGAAGACTGAATCTATATTAAATACATATCTAGATAAAAGTAAATCCTTTAGTTTATAATACTCATTTGTCAAAAGAGCATAATGCATGTTATCAAATAGATTTCCCCCTCTGCTTGTTAGATGTGTTTTCTTGTTCTCTCCAAGGACTAAATAAAATATACAGTATCTGGGAAAAGGAAGTAGATGAGTCATTTATGCTTTAAGAGTCACTTTCTTTATTGTGTAACTATTATTGGTCACAATATCAAATTGGAGATAATATGTTCCCTAACATATAAACTAACATGTTATATCTATATTACTCAGAAATAATATAATTTTGTGGATAATTGCATTCTAGTGTTTAGAGTATTAATAATTGGCTTGTGTTCCTTTGATAGAGACTTTTTTATTCACACCTAATATTATCTTTTTAATCTGACAAAAATATTACATTCACATCAGAGATTATTTCCCTTTGTCCCCTCCCCTCCAGTCACTAACCGTTGTTTTTTTTTTTTTTTTTTTTTTTTTTTTTTTTTTTTGCCAAATAATTGTATTTCCGCTAGGTTTTATTTTTATACACATAAGTTCTTGAGCCAAGTCGCCTGGATCCAAAATCTGGCTATTATCTGGGCAAACTCTGACAAGTTTCTTAAACTCTGTGTGCCTCAGTTGTGTTATCTATAACCAGGAGATAATGCTTATACCAATTTCATGGAATCAATATGAAAATTAAAAGAAAAAATATACCCAAAGCCCCTTAGAATAGTACCAAACATATTGAATATACTTAATAAATGTTAGATTTCTAAATTTAAATTTCATAAAGTTGCTGTTTTTATTTGACCCTTTAATTAGGTAAAAAAAAAAGTTATTAAAATGTTAAAAAAAATTATTTTAGTGATTAATTTTATTTTTTTATTTTATTTTTTATGAGGTTTATTGTCAAAATTGTTTCCATACAACACCCACTGCTCATCCCAAAAGGTGCCGTCCTCAATACCCATCACCAACCCTCCCCTCCCTCCCACCCCCCATTAACCCTTAGTTTGTTCTCAGTTTTTAACAGTCTCTTATGCTTTGGCTCCCTTCCACTCTAACCTCTTTTTTTTTTCCTTCCCCTCCACCATGGGTTTCTGTTAAGTTTCTCAGGATCCACATGAGAGTGAAACCATATGGTATCTGTCTTTCTCTGTATGGCTTATTTCACTTAGCATCACACTCTCCAGTTCCATCCATGTTGCTACAAAGGGCCATATTTCATTCTTTCTCATTGCTACGTAGTACTCCATTGTGTATATAAACCACAATTTTTTTATCTATTCATCAGTTGATGGACATTTAGGCTCATTCCATAATTTGGCTATTGTTGAGAGTGTTGCTATAAACATTGGGATACAAGTGCCCCTATGCATCAGTACTTCTCTATCCCTTGGGTCAATTCCTAGCAGTGCTATTGCTGGGTCATAGGGTAGGTCTATTTTTAATTTTCTGAGGAACCTCCACACTGCTTTCCAGAGCGGCTGCACCAATTTGCATTCCCACCAACAGTGCAAGAGGGTTCCCGTTTCTCCACATCCTCGCCAGCATCTATAGTCCCCTGATTTGTTCATTTTGGCCACTCTGACTGGCGTGAGGTGATATCTGAGTGTGGTTTTGATTTATATTTCCCTGATGAGAAGCGATGTTGAGCATCTTTTCATGTGCCTGTTGGCCATCCGGATGTCTTCTTTTTATTTTTATTTTTATTTTTTTTTTAATTTTCTTTTTTTCAACGTTTCCTTATTTTTAGAACAGAGAGAGACAGAGCATGAATGGGGGAGGGGTAGAGAGAGGGAGACACAGAATCGGAAACAGGCTCCAGGCTCTGAGCCATAAGCCCAGGGGCCGACGCGGGGCTCTAACTCACGGAGCGCGAGATCGTGACCTGGCTGAAGTCGGACGCTCAACCGACTGCGCCACCCAGGCGCCCCCCGGATGTCTTCTTTAGAGAAGTGTCTATTCATGTCTTCTGGCCATTTCTTCACTGGGTTATTTGTTTTTCAGGTGTGGAGTTTGGTGAGCTCTTTATAGATTTTGGATACTAGCCCTTTGCCCGATATGTCATTTGCAAATATCTTTTCCCATTCCGTTGGTTGCCTTTTTGTTTTGTTGGTTGTTTCCTTTGCTGTGCAGAAGCTTTTTATCTTCATAAGGTCCCAGTAATTCACTTTTGCTTTTAATTCCCTTGCCTTTGGGGATGTGTCGAGTAAGAGATTGCTACGGCTGAGGTCAGAGAGGTCTTTTCCTGCTTTCTCCTCTAGGGTTTTGATGGTTTCCTGTCTCACATTCAGGTCCTTGATCCATTTTGAGTTTATTTTTGTGAATGGTGTGAGAAAGTGGTCTAGTTTCAACCTTCTGCATGTTGCTGTCCAGTTCTCCCAGCACCATTTGTTAAAGAGACTGTCTTTGTTCCATTGGATGTTCTTTCGTGCTTTGTCAAAGATGAGTTGGCCATACGTTTGTGGGTCTAGTTCTGGGGTTTCTATTCTATTCCATTGGTCTATGTGTCTGTTTTTGTGCCAATACCATGCTGTCTTGATGATGACAGCTTTGGAGTAGAGACTAAAGTCTGGGATTGGGATGCCTCCTGCTTTGGTCTTCTTCTTCAAAATTACTTTGGCTATTCGGGGCCTTTTGTGGTTCCATATGAATTTTAGGATTGCTTGTTCTAGTTTCGAGAAGAATGCTGGTGCCATTTTGATTGGGATTGCATTGAATGTGTAGATAGCTTTGGGTAGTATTGCCATTTTGACAATATCTATTCTTCCAATCCATGAGCAGGGAATGTTTTTCCATTTCTTTATATCTTCTTCAATTTCCTTCATAAGCTTTCTATAGTTTTCAGCATACAGATCTTTTACATCTTTGGTTAGATTTATTCTTAGGTATTTTATGCTTCTTGGTGCAATTGTGAATGCGATCAGTCTCTTTATTTGTCTTTCTGTTGCTTCATTATTAGTGTATAAGAATGCAACTGATTTCTGTACATTGATTTTGTATCCTGCAACTTTGCTAAATTCATGTATCAGATCTAGCAGACTTCTGGTGGAGTCTATCGGATTTTCCATGTATAATATCATGTCATTTGCAAAAAGTGAAAGCTTACCTTCATCTTTGCCAATTTTGATGCCTTTGATTTCCTTTTGTTGTCTGATTGCTGATGCTAGAACTTCCAACACTATGTTAAACAACAGCGGTGAGAGTAGGCATCCCTGTCGTGTTCCTGATCTCAGGGAAAAAGCTCTCAGTTTTTCCCCATTGAGGGTGATGTTAGCTGTGGGCTTTTCATAAATGGCTTTTATGATGTTTAAGTATTTTCCTTCTATCCCGACTTTCTCGAGGGTTTTTATTAAGAAAGGGTGCTGAATTTTATCAAAGGCCTTTTCTGCATCGATTGACAAGATCATATGGTTCTTGTGTTTTCTTTTATTAATGTGATGGATCACATTGATTGATTTGCGAATGTTGAACCAGCCCTGCATCCCAGGAATGAATCCCACTTGATCATGGTGAATAATTCTTTTTATATGCCGTTGAATTCGATTTGCTAGTATCTTATTGAGAATTTTTGCATCCATATTCATCAGGGATATTGGCCTATAGATTTCTTTTTTAACTGGGTCTCTGTCTGGTTTAGGAATCAAAGTAATACTGGCTTCATAGAATGAGTCTGGAAGTTTTCCTTCCCTTTCTATTTCTTGGAATAGCTTGAGAAGGATAGGTATTATCTCTGCTTTAAACGTCTGGTAGAACTCCCCTGGGAAGCCATCTGGTCCTGGACTCTTATTTGTTGGGAGATTTTTGATGACTGATTCAATTTCTTTGCTGGTTATGGGTCTGTTCAAGCTTTCTATTTCCTCCCGATTGAGTTTTGGAAGCGTGTGGGTATTTAGGAATTTGTCCATTTCTTCCAGGTTGTCCAGTTTGTTGGCACATAATTTTTCATAGTATTCCCTGATAATTGCTTGTATCTCTGAGGGATTGGTTGTAATAATTCCATTTTCATTCATGATTTTATCTATTTGGGTCATCTCCCTTTTCTTTTTGAGAAGCCTGGCTAGAGGTTTATCAATTTTGTTTATTTTTTCAAAAAACCAACTCTTGGTTTCATTGATCTGCTCTACAGTTTTTTTAGATTCTATATTGTTTATTTCTGCTCTAATCTTTTTTATTTCTCTTCTGCCTGATTTAGGCTGCCTTTGCTGTTCTGCTTCTATTTCCTTTAGGTGTGCTGTTAGATTTTGTATTTGGGATTTTTCTTGTTTCTTGAGATAGGCCTGGATTGCAATGTATGTTCCTCTCAGGACTGCCTTCGCTGCATCCCAAAGCGTTTGGATTGTTGTATTTTCATTTTCATTTGTTTCCATATACTTTTTAATTTCTTCTCTAGTTGCCTGGTTGACCCCCTCATTCTTGAGTAGGGTTTTCTTTAACCTCCATGCTTTTGGAGGTTTTCCAGACTTTTTCCTGTGGTTGGTTTCAAGCTTCATAGCATTGTGGTCTGAAAGTATGCATGGTATGATTCCAATTCGTGTATACTTATGAAGGGCTGTTTTGTGGCCCAGTATGTGATCTATCTTGGAGAGTGTTCCATGTGCACTCGAGAAGAAAGTATATTCTGTTGCTTTGGGATGCAGAGTTCTAAATATATCTGTCAAATCCATCTGATCCAATGTATCATTCAGAGCCCTTGTTTCTTTATTGACCGTGTGTCTAGATGATCTATCCATTTCTGTAAGTGGAGTGTTAAAGTCCCCTGCAATTACCACATTCTTATCAATAAGGTTGCTTATGTTTATGAGTAATTGTTTTTTATATTTGAGGGCTCCGGTATTCGGCGCAAAGACATTTATAATTGTTAGCTATTCCTGATGGATAGACCCTGTGATTATTATATAATGCCCTTCTTCATCTCTCTTACAGCCTTTAATTTAAAGTCTAGTTTTTCTGGTATAGGTATGGCTACTCCAGCTTTCTTTTGACTTCCAGTGGCATGATAAATAGTTCTCCATCCCCTCACTCTCAATCTGAAGGTGTCCTCAGGTCTAAAATGATTCTCTTGTAGACAGCAAATAGATGGGTCTTGTTTTTTTATCCATTCTGATACCCTATGTCTTTTGGTTGGTGCATTTAGTCCATTTACATTCAGTGTTATTATAGAAAGTAATGGGTTTAGAGTCATTGTGATGTCCATAGGTTTCATGCTTGTAGAGATCCTGTTTCACAGGATCCCCCTTAGTATCTCTTGTCAGGCTGGTTTAGTGGTGACAAATTTCTTCAGTTTTTGATTGTTTGGGAAGACCTTTATCTCTCCTTCTATTCTAATTGGCAGACTTGCTGGATAAAGGATTCTCGGCTGCATATTTTTTTTTTTTTCTGTTCATCACATTGAAGATCTCCTGCCATTCTTTTCTGGCCTGCCAAGTTTCAGTGGAGAGATCAGTTACGAGTCTTATAGGTCTCCCTTTATATGTTAGAGCACGTTTATCTCTAGCTGCTTTCAGAATTTTTTCTTTATCCTTGTATTTTGCCAGTTTCACTATGATATGTCGTGCAGAAGATCGATTCAAGTTACTTCTGAAGGGAGTTCTCTGTGCCTCTTGGATTTCAATGCCTTTTTCCTTCCCCAGATCCAGGAAGTTCTCAGCTATTATTTCTTCAAGTACACCTTCAGCACCTTTCCCTCTCTTTTCCTCCTCTGGAATACCAATTATGCGTATATTATTTCTCTTTAGTGCATCTCTTAGTTCTCTAATTTTCCCCTCATACTCTTGGAATTTTTTTATCTCTCTTTTTCTCAGCTTCTTCTTTTTCCATAATTTTATCTTCTAGTTCACCTATTCTCTCCTCTTCCTATTCAATCCGAGCCGTAGTTGTCTCCATTTTATTTTGTAGTTCATTGATAGCATTTTTTAGCTCCTCCTGGCTGTTCCTTAGTCCCTTGATCTCTGTAGCAATAGATTCTCTGCTGTCCTGCATACTGTTTTCAAGCCCAGTGATTAATTTTATGACTATTATTCTAAATTCACTTTCTGTTATATTGTTTAAATCATTTTTGATCAGTTCATTAGCTGTTGTTGTTTTCTGGACGTTTTTCTGAGGGGAATTCTTCCGTTTGGTCCCTTCCTACCCTCTTCCGTGGGCCTCTCATCTGCGCTTGGCTCCTGAGACTCCGTTCTGCTAGTCTTCTGGCGGTTTTCTGGGTTATTTAGGCAGGTGTAGGTGGAATCTAAGTGATCAGCAGGATGCATGGTGAGCCCAGCTTCCTCCTATGCCACCATCTTCCCAGGATCCTTAGTGATTAATTTTATAACAACAGTTTCTGATGAGAAATTTCTCATAACTGAAAGTGAGATGTCAAAAAACTTTTCGTTTTTTTGTATTTTATCATGAACCTAAATTTGTAAGGATCCAATATCTGAACAGGATTCACATATATTAATCATCACTTAAGGTTGTATCTGAGGCATGTTTGCACTTGAGGACTTGCAGAGTGATTTGCTTTTGGATCATACTACATTTGATGTCCAGTTTTCGTTAAATGGTTTTCCACTGAATTAAAAAATACATTAAATATTATACTTTCAAGTTAATGATAGTAAGATTTTTTTTAAATTTTTTTAGAAAGAGAGAGTGAGAGAGAGCATTTACCTGCACATGCAAGCAGGAAAGTGGCAGAGGGAGTCGGAGGAAGAGAGTCTTAAGCAGGCTCCAAACTGTATACAGAGCCCAGATTATGGCTCAGTCTTCTGACCATCTTATGACTGTGAGATCGGGACCTGAGCGGGTTAGGCGCACCAATGATGGTAAGATTTTTTTTTTAAGGAAGTGTTTAATAGGCCTTTTACTGAATTAAGATGCTAAGAAAAGAAAGCAATAGACCACCTTAAAAAATTATTTGTGTTTTTTAAATTAGTCTCACAATTAAAAACCATTCATTTGAGGGGCGCCTGGGTGGCTCAGCCAGTTGAACGACTGACTTCAGCTCAGGTCATGATCTCATGGTTTGTGAGTTCAAGCTCAGGCTCTGTGCTGACTGCTCTGAGCCAGGAGCCTGCTTCAGGTTCTGTGTCTCCCTCTCTCTCTGCCCCTCCCCCACTCGCACTCTGTCTCTGTCTCTCAAAACTGAATAAATGGTTAAAAAAAAATCATTTTTTTGTGATTTCATTCCTTTCAGTAAAACATAATTACATAATTTTATGGTGAAACTGAAATATTTTATTTTAGTCCTCCAAAAAAAAAAAAAAAAAAAAAAAAAGGTAAAAAAAGGAAGGAACAGAACAAAGAAGTCCATGGGGGAAAATTTTAAGATGCTAGTTTTTACTAATTCAATGAACTATATATTATTCTAGTTATTCTAGTATAATTATTTTAATTTCAACTTTTCATATATTATAGGAAATATATTGTCAAAATATTAAATACTCATTGCAACTCATTATAAGTTTAATTAGAAGAATTATACTGATAAATTTAACTTCATATTTGGACGTGTAAGTTTTCTGATCACTTTTTAATGTCTGATATAATGAAAATGATAAATATTAGCAGAATATTATAATATGATGTTTTTCTCACTGTTTAGTTCATTTTAGAAAGGTCAATCAGAGTTTGCCATTTAGAGGAGATAAATAATAAACTACTAAAACTTTTCAACAAATGTATTCAATAATGACTTATATCAATGATCTTCCATTGCTCAAAATGTGATGTTATTTTTTCTATAAGCTGTAAATTTATTTCACACCCTTTTTAAAAGAAAAATCCCTAGAGTCTATATCTTTAATTTTCCCAGACAATTTTATTTCATTTATAACCATCAATGCCAAGCTATTCAATATATGAATAGATTTTATTCCTTATGAAGCATTTCTTCAATTTCTCATTGATTGATGGATGCAAACAGAAAACCAAGTAAGTATGATTTCTGTGCCAGTAAGTGGTCATATACACCTCATTTTATAACATCTGTAAAAGTTCACTTTAAAATTTAAGAAAGGTTTATAGTAAGCAAACCTCATAGTGCCTGTGACAATTGAAAAGTAAGACAAATCAGTAAATCCGTTTTCTGAAAGTGAAGTATATGTTAGTTTCCCCTTGGTCAAAGATGACTACTTACAAATTAAAATCCTAGGGGTATGATCTTGACCTGTAATCTATTAGCTATATCCACTCAATGCTCCACTTTACAACTATTGGTTTATTTTGTACTAATTTTATCATTTTACCTAGAAGAACTTTGTCCTAAAATCTTAATTTTGTACTCAACTTTAAAATTTCTCCAAGGTGAATCATCAACTATGCACACATAGAATGTATATTGAATATTCTTAAAGTAAGATAAATTATATATATAATATAGCATACCATATATATGCATTATATGTATATATCTCATATGTACATTACAGTTAACTGACTCTTGTGAATGGGCAACTTCTTAAAGCATAGCAGATCAAAATTTTACTTCTCCAAAATTATTATTGTATAGTTAAAATTTCAACTTTCTCTAAGCAGAATATGCATGCATCACTATAATGATTTTAAAAATACATTTGATAAAAGAAAAAAAGTGATGTGCTCTATAGAAAAACTCTACCAGATGTTCTTATATAGTTCTTTATTACCTGTGTAAATACTGCCATCATGTTATATATGATTAAATACTTCTTAGCCATAACTAGGTATATATGGATGATCAAAAGTAGCTAAAAATTGACTATTACTGATGGTAGCAAAGACCATTGTTGTTGTTTTTTTAATCAATTTCATTTTTTTTATTTGAGTATAGTTGACACACAATGTTACATTAGTTGTAGCTATAAAACTTGGTGATTTGATAAGTTTATAGATTATGCTATGTTCACCACAAGTGTAGCTACATCACTATTACAGTCTCATTGACCTGTTTCTTATGCTGTGCTTTTTAATCCTGTGACATATTCATTCCACAACTGGAAGCCTGTATCTCCCTCTTCCCTTCATCCATTTTACCCACCCTTTACCTGACTACCCTTTGGCAACCATTAGTTTGTTCTCTATTTATAGGAGTGATTCTGCTGTTTGTTGTTTTATTAATTTTTTAAATTACACATATGAGCAGGATCATATGGCATTTGTCTTCCTCAGTCTTATTTCACTTAGAATTATACCTTTTAAGTCGTTCATGTTTCTTCAAATATCATGATCCCTTTTTCATGGCTTTGTAATATTTCATGGCCATATATGTTTATGTGTGTGTATGTGTGGGTGTGTGTGTGTGCGCACACGTGCATGCCCCACATTTTCTTTTATCTATATGTCTATTGATGGACACTCAGGTTTCTTCCATATCTTGCCTATTATAAATAATGCTATAATAAACACACAGGTGCATATCTTTCCAAATTAGTGTTTTGTTTGCATTGGATAAATACCCAGTAGTGGAATTATTGTATTATATGGTATTTCTATTTTTAATTTTTTGAGGAACCTCCATACTGTTTTCTACAGTGGCTATACCAATTTACATTCCTATCAATAGTGCACAAGTGTTCCTTTTTCTCCACATTTCTCACTAACACTTGTTATTTCTTGTCATTTTGATTATAGCCATTCTAACTTGTGTAAGGTGATATTTCATTGTGGTTTATTTTTTTTTAATGTTTATTTTTGAGAGGGAGAGCGAGAGAGAGCATGAGTGGGAGAGGAGCAAAGAGAAAGGCAGACACAGAATCTGAAGCAGGCTCCAGGTTCTGAGCTGTTGGCACAGAGCTCAACAAAGGGCTCCAGCCCACGAACCGAGATCATGACCTAAACCAAAGTCGGATGCTTAACCAACTGAGCCACCCAGGCACCCCTCATTGTGGTTTAGATTTGCATTTCCCTGATAATTAGTGATGTTGGGCATCTTTTCATGTGTCTTTTGGTCATCTGTATGTCTTCTTTGGAAAAATGTATATTCAGGTTCTCTGCCTGTTTTTTAATCAGATTGTTTGTTTGTGAGTTTTTTTTGGTGCTGAGTTGTATAAGTTCTTTATATAGTTTGGATACTAACCCTTTATTTGGTGGAATTAATCCCTATGTCAGGGTCCACACTGTCAACACAGAGCTTGCTTGGGATTCTCTCTCTCTCCCCCTCTCTCTTCCCCTTCCTGGCTCTCTCTCTAAATAAATAAATAAATAAATAAATAAATAAATAAATAAATATTTTAAAATATATTGATAGAGGAGTTATTTTTTTAGATATAACATGATCTCCTAATAGGACATTAAGTTTGCAATGATAATTTGTGGTATTCTAGCTAAATATATTCCTTCCCTTTATTTTAGTAAGAAAAACATACCCTGATAACTGTCCATTTAACTAAAATTCTTACTCCTAGTCCATCCCAACCCCTGACATTTGTATTTATGTTGACTGTACATATACTACAAATGTTGGCCTTCAGCCCCAAACCATCTTCTGATCCCAGTGGATTTTTCAGATTATTGATTCTTAATCTCACAAGACTAAACAAGGACATTCACTAAAGTCATTCTGCCCTACATCAGGCAGCATGGCCACTTGTGTGTCAGTATTTACCTATTGTTGAATCTAAGGCAAATATGAATTATGGTACCATGATTCAAAGAAAAATAGTTGATGACTTAAAAAATGAAATATTTTATAGTAAGTAACGCATAAAAAAAGAGAATAGAGTCCTTGTAGCATGAGTTTTATAAAATAATACTTTTATTTCTCCTTATTATTTAAATGTATTTTCAGAACATAGTGGTTAATCGATTTAGGTTCTGGAATTGCAAGTGCCTGAGTTCAAATTCTACTGTTACTTCCTTGGATATTTACTCCCTTGAGCAAGTTACTTAATCTGTATGTTCCTTAGATATCAGCTATCAAATGGGTAATTCATGTGGAAGAGTGCCTAGCAAATGAAACACTTAGCCATAGATATAACTGGGATATAATGTTAAGGCTTAAATTGTTATTTTATATATTAATGCATATATGAGAGAGAAAACAAGCAAGATGTAGAGTAATGTAAACCAGCCTTTCCAAAAAAAGATCTCTCTGTGCTTTTAATTCATAATTAATTAAAGAAGTGTTATATTAAAATAATGAAGGATTAAGCAAAAAACAAATGAGTTAGAAAATGCAATAGGAGAATTAAATTTTTTGAAGTTACTTATAGCAAACAGCAAAAAGGAGGGAAAAACAAAGCAAAGACGGGTAATTTCCAAATTGGCATAATAAAGCAAAAGGAATGATGTGGAATGTGAGCTACAAAAGAAAAGTAAAGGAATAAACCAAGTTTATATTTTTGTCTCTTGTCATTATGAACACAACTGGATGGTATGATTTACAATAAACTTTACAAGTAATATGCCTGCACATATTCAAACCTTATTGTCCTCTTAAAGCTCTGAGGCACCTCTGGATTCTCTTATGTTTTATAAAAGATATATTAATAATGCTGGTTTCCCTATACATTATTTTAATCTGACATATATAGCATTAAAATAATGAATATTTTTCAACTGAATATTTTAGAAAATATACAATGAAATTTCAGTACCAGTTATATCAGAACACAGTGAACTTCATTAGTGGAATATGTTGAAAAGTTTAGTTAGTAAAAAAATCCCTAATATTTCTATGAATTCACCATTTGCTCCAAGTTCATGACACTATCATAATATTACATTGATAAGATCCATTTGTTAATGTCAGTACCAGAAGGTTGATGAACTGATTAACTGTTCTACATTTTCTTCTTAGGGGTTTCTGCTCATTGCCAAGATCATTAGATGGTTGGAATTTCTTTAGTTATCCCCATAACCTCCTACCTCTTCTCATTCTACTATTTTACTATTTTTACCAATGTCTTGGTGGAATAAATGTTATTTCTATCTTCAATATGCAAACACATTTCAAGCATTTTCTCTTCATTAATTCCTCACCTGACTACATTTGAGAAACTTGGAGAATGGCTTCTTGGACAGAATTCTATTACCATTGTTATAATAGTTCATGTGTATAACAATCTATTCTCGAAACTGAGATTATTGACAACTGAGTCTAGAGTATTTTTTCATCTTTGTATTCTCAGGGTACCCTTCAGTAGCAAAGTTATAAAAGCACCTCAGTATGTATGTTGTGAATCAATGAATCAATGAATGGATGATAGGATGAGGAAATAATTAATTTATTAATAAATATGTGCTCAGCACCTTTCACACTTATATTGTTTTAGGCCCCATGAATATAGTGGTGAATAAGACCAAGAAGAATATGCTTACATAAAATTTGTGGTCTGTGGTTTTCTTTTTCACCCCAAACCCCATGTACTTCTATGCACTTATGAATATCCTTGGACTCTTAAAGCTCATTTTCCAGTGACTTGTCCTGGTTTAACCTTGAAAACACATACTCGCTCACACATTGAAGGCAAAAATTCATTTATACTGTGAGAAATTTGTCACTTTTTCATTTGTTTTGAGTTAATTGCTCAGATAAGATAGCTGAAGGGGAAAAAAAGACAAAAATTTTATCTGGGCCTAAAATTTAAGTGCCACTTAGTATGGTGGGGGGGGGCATAATTCAAAGATAGGTAAATTTCAGTCAATTTTATTTTCATTCTCTACCTGCTAATACTCTCACTGTATTTTTTTCACTGATATTCATAAAATTTAACCTCCTCATTGCATAAGCAGTTTGGGTTTTAAAGTAAAGATAATATACATGAAACATTTGGAAAAAATCACATTCATTTGCTCCAATTACTTTAAATGTCAAAAGCTCTGTGCTTAGATGAGCACTACCAGCCTCCTCAATCAGGATAGAACTTGACAGAAGTAGAATAAAAGTTTTAATGTTGATCTGTTGGCAGGAGGATAGGGGTGGCACTATTGAACGAAAACTTGAGTTTCAATTATTCAAGTCTTGAATTTAAATTGAAAGATACATTGAAGCAAGAATGCGATTTTTAAATGAGAAACAAAGTATTGTGAACATGACTTTAGCATTTTCCCATATCTGATAATTATTTAAACTTCTAAATCAAGAGTGCAAATAGGGTAAACCCCAAGCTCAAAGTCTAACAAATCTAAAAAAAGAAAAAAAAGTAAAGTAGGACAAGTAAGTACTGTGAGACTTCAAAATAATCTTACATCATTTTTCCAGAATTCCAAGATTCTGAAGTTCTTTGACCTAAGATACTTCCATTAGGATATGAAAAAATTTCATGGTTTAGTGAAAGTTAAATTTTGCACTGCTAGAGGCTAAAATGAACAAACCAGGAGACTATAGATGCTGGAGAGGATGTGGAGAAACGGGAACCCTCTTGCACTTTTGGTGGGAATGCAAACTGGTGCAGCCACTCTGGAAAACAGTGTGGAAGTTCCTCAAAAAAACAAAAATAGATCTACCCTATGACCCAGCAATAGCACTTACCCAAGGGATACAGGAGTGCTGATGCATAGGGGCACTTGTAGCCCAATGTTTATAGCAGCACTTTCAACAATAGCCCAATTATGGAAAGAGACTAAATGTTCCTCAACTGACGAATGGATAAAGAAGATGTGGTTTATATATACAATGGAATACTACTTGGCAATGAAAAAGAATGAAATATGGCCTTTTGTAACAACGTGGATGGAACTGGAGAGTGTTATGCTAAGTGAAATAAGTCAGGCAGAGAAAGACAGATACCATATTCTTTCACTCTTATGGTGGATCCTGAGAAAGTCAACAGAAGACCAGGGGGAAGGGGATGGGGCGGGGAAAGTTACAGAGAGGGAAGGAGGCAAACCATAAGAGACTCTTAAATACTGAGAACAAACTGAAGGTTGATGGGGGGTGGGAGGGAGGGGAAAAAGGGTGATGGGCATTAAAGAGGGCACCTGTTGGGATGAGCACTGGGTGTTGCATGGAAACCAATTTGACAATAAATTTCATATAAAAATTTGCACTGCTAGATTTAAAAATGAATATATTGTTAAGTATTAACTCTGAATGGTCATAATAATTGAGATGCTGAAAGTGAGAAGCATTTCATCTAGATCTGTTCACAAGAAAAAAGTATGACAGTAGGAATGGGTACTGAAGAATACCTCAAACCCTCTGAATTACCTAAGGTACTAATTGTCCACAATTATGTGTTATAAGTAGAACCAAGTGTTTTTATTTTTTATTTTTACTAAGGATCAGGAGATATACATGTTCTTTTTTTTTTTTAATTTTTTTTCACGTTTATTTATTTTTGAGACAGAGAGAGACAGAGCATGAACAGGGGAGGGGCAGAGAGAGAGGGAGACACAGAATTGGAAGCAGGCTCCAGGCTCTGAGCTGTCAGCCCAGAGCCCGACGCGGGGCTCGAACTCACGGACCGTGAGATCATGACCTGAGCCCAAGTCGGATGCTCAACCGACCAAGCCACCCAGGCGCCCAGAGACATATGTTCTTATTTCAGCACTGCCTTTATTTCAGAGGCTCATATCCTTGGTGTGAAAGAACTTTCAAATATTCATGTATGCTTATAGATGGTGAGATTTGAAGAGATGTGAAGAGTGGTCGGTAGGGGGTGGAATAAACATTTACCTGTGAGTTTCACATAAATTATGTCTTAAAATCTTTGTTTATTCATAGGGAGGTCAAAATTTAGAAATCATATTACAAATAGTCCAGTAGGTTTTTTGTTTTTTTTTTTTTGTTTGTTTGTTTGTGGGGGCTTGAAACTTGAATTTACTTTGGAAACATCCCTTGTTTCAGGAAAACAAAATGAAATATTTGTATCGTATTTCAAAATCCTCTTGCCCTACCATTTACTTCAGTTAGTTGAGTGGTGACCAGTCCTGTATTAACTTTATCTAGTTTAGTACAAGTAAAATTGGACAGTGCTTTAGTTTGACTAGGTTCTTTCCCTTTGAGGCTGCTTGATGTAAGAATGGGATGCCAAGGGACTCCACTCTACATACACGGATGCATTCACAGCTAAAAAGGAAGAGCATTTATTTTCCATGGAGATGTTAACACCCTTGATGAGTAGATGATGAGGACTGGTGGGTAAATGCTTCCCTCCTTTTTTCCCTTGGTGGACAGTTATAGATAAATTTCCATAAAACTGCTTATAAGACTGAGACAGAATGGAAAACTATTCACTCACAGAAATGCAAACTCTGTATCACTTCTTTGTACCGACTTTTTCTCCATCTCTGTTTACTTCCCCTGTCCTTTTATTCCTGCTCCCTCAGATAACATTCCCAAATAAAGTACTGCAGACAAGTATTTTTCCTTAGGGCCTACTTTTAGGGAACTTCGGCTAAGAAAACAACCTCATTAATGTAATTTTTAGTTATGCATAAGTAAACAGAAACTTTGCTGCTAAAAAAAAAAAGATACAGCAGCAAAAAAGTAAATGATGCATTTGGACATTCTGGGTTACTTTGGGAGAAAAAATGTTATATATGAGAAGATGTAGACAATGGGAAAATCAGGACACCTAATTACTCTCTGACTCTCTGGACTGAATTGACCTTCTCTGGTCACAGGATGACTCATAAATTAATACATTTATTTTATGTAATTTTTAATAATCTTGGTAAGAATGGTGAAGGCCATCATTTAATGAGAAATTTTAGACCACTATGGCTAAAGACAAGACTGCATTGTAGCCCAGGTGAAAACGTTTAGCAGAAAATTGTTAAGTCATTCATTCTGCCATTTTCTGATGGACTACAGCAAAGCTTTAGAACTATTTGGTTGTTTGATAACCACCAGTCACATGTGCCTATTGAGCATTTAACACATGGTGAACCCAAATTGAAATGTGCTCTGAGTGTAAAATTCCACTCAGATATTGGTGAAGCTACTTGAAGGTTTTTTTCACCTTTCTCATATGTTTGACTTTTTTTATATAAAAATGTGGGAAACTATTTTTAAATGCAAAAAAAAATCAAAATAAGGAAAATGAAAATAGAAAATTAAAACCAATGGCATATATTAGATAGGAAAATTGTAAAAATCAATGTCAAGACACTGAGAGGAGCCTAGTGCTATAGCTAAGAAATATTGTGGTCTGTATTAGATTTTATCATTTGCATTTTACCATAAATTCTATATTGATATATTTACTTTAAATCAAATAGAAGGAAACATGATATTTAAATTTCTGAATTTCATTTCTTGAAAATATTTTCATGGTAACTAAAGCGTTAGTTAATTAATATCAAATTAGTTTTAATAGTTTGCAAAAGTGAGAGTTGCCTTTACTAGACATATCCATGAAAACAAAAATCTACTCGCCTTATAATTAATCACTTCCTCATAATTAGCATTTATATTTCAAATATTCAATATTTTATATAGAATGCATACTGGCATTTCCTAATTCCTAATTCCATAATTTCTGTGTCCATTAGGCAGCATTCTTATACAAGGAAGAATTGATTTGATTTTTGAGCATGTGTTGTTTAAATGTTTATAAACTTTTCATTTATTAAGTTGTCAGAAAAACACTAAGGTAGAAAACAAAATCATTTCAAATGTCATTAGAGAATAAATTTTTCAAGGTTACATGGAAGATGCATAATAATTATTTTGATATGTTTCTTAGTTTCTTTCTATTAAGTAAAATATACCATCTTAGGTTTACTTGTTAGATTTAGAAAATGGGAAATTTAAGTTTAATTATACTCAATTATATTTTTTATTTATTGTTTCTTCTCACTTTTGATTTTTTAAATAAATCCAAAAAACCCATTCATGTATTTCACATATAAATGTAATGTATACAGTGATGCTAATAATTATACATTTTTAAAAAGTAAAACATGAGCCCATAGAGATACTAAAATAATACCATTACTAATATAATAATGGTAACAAACACTTTCTTGTAGGAGAATAATGGTTAATGGATACAAAAATAATGGGATTATGGAATTATATATTCTATATAAAAAGTAGAATGAAAAACATTTCTTGTCTTCTTAGCTCCTATTCCTTCAGTGTGAACTCAACTACTCCTCCATAGATAACCCTTCTTAATTGTTATTTTTTAAAATTTTCCTCATGAGTTAATTATGTTTATATAAGCAAATATGAATAATGCACCCTCCCCCTTCTTACAAAAAATAATATACTATTGTAAATGTGAGTATTTACATTCACAAAAAGTATTGTAAATACTCCTCATTAGTACACTGAGAACTTTCTCTTTCTCCAAAAAAACCCCCACAATATTTTGTTAAAATAAAGTACCATAGTATTTTAAAAATTGGTAATTGATAATCAAGTTGATTTCCAATATTTTGACATTGCACTAGTTTCAAAGGGTAATATTTCTTTTATGTTTCTGTATACCTATAGGACAAATTCCTGTAGGTAACATTTCAATGCTAAGTATACCTGTATTTTTTAATTTTGATGTTATTTCTAAACTGTCTTAATAGTTATTTCTAAACTGTCAGCTATATATGAGATTGTCCATTTCCCCAGACCTCATCAACTGATTATTTTCAAACTTTTGAATTTTTGAAGATCAATTGAAGGGTAGAAATGGTATGTTGGTATTATTTTAATATTTATTTTTGTTATTAAGAATGAAGATAGGCATTGATACAAAATTTTGAGAGCTGTGTGAACTTATTTTGTTTAAAACATGTTTTCAAATTTTCTGTTTATCCTTAATCCATTTTTTTCACCAAAATTACTATTAGAACATGCAGTATGGAGATCTGCCTATGGTTGTGGATAAACTGTCAATAATTTTCCCAGTTTGTCATTCAAGTTGCTTATTTATTTTTTCATTCAGAATTTTAAAATATTGTTTAGTCATATATATAAATACTTTATTTTGATCTTTGGGGTTTGAGTTGTAGTTAGAAAAGCATTTTCTTGCTCCAAATTCATAAAGTATATTTCTCTTAAATTTATTTCTAGTACTTTAATTGTTAGAATTTCATTTATAGCATTCAAACATTTACAATTTATCCACGAATATGAGGGAACATATACTAGTTTTTATTTAATTATTTGTTTGTTTGCCTGTTTGTTTTGCAGAGAGCTACCCATGTTTACAGATAAAATTTATTTAATTTTCCATCTTTACTCCATTGATTTCACGTGCCACTTTTATTAAATAGTTGGCATTTAGTCTTTATCTGCCTTCTGTTTTACTTTTAATGTTGCAGGTTATTAATGAACGGTTACTATTAACAGAGCAATTTAATATTTAAAGCCTGTTAAGTAAGCTTTATGCCCAACAAAGGGCTTGAATTCATGATCCTGAGATCAAGAGTCACATGCTCTACTGACTGAGCCAGCCAGGATCAACTCTGAAGAGAAAAGCAAAGCTGGAGGCTTCACAATTCCAGACTTCACGTCGTATTACAAAGCTACAATGATCAAGACAGTACGGTACTGGCACAAAACTAGACACATAGATCAACAGAACAGAATAGAAAATTTGTGCCAGTACCGTACTGTCTTGATCATTGTAGCTTTGTAATACTGATGGTTACCAGATGGGAGATGGGTCAAGGGATGGGTTAAATAACATGATGGGGACTAAGGAGGGCACTTATGATGAGCACTAGGTGTTTTATGGAAGTGTTGAATCATTATATTGCATACCTGAAACTAATATTACACTGTATGTTAACTAATTGGAACTTAAATTAAAACTTTAAAAAAATAAAAAAATAAAGCTTGGTAAGATGCTTTAGTGTCTACCATAGGCTGTCTTCTGTCATCCACTAAATTATTTAAAGATTTTCTACCATTTACATTTAGTTTATTTTTAGAAATGAACATTAATGTCAAACTGTTCAATTATAGGAAAATAGTTGGTGTTTTATGGGGTCATATTTTTAAATGAGCTTTAGAGGAAAAAAAACAATATATTCTGTTTTGAATTGATTTAATTGGATGAATCTGGATTTTTTTTTCATTTGTTCAAGATTTATCTATGTATGTGTTAGGAAGTGGGTTTTTCTACATGATTATTTTAAAGTTCTATTCATATAGATCTTACATTTATTTTTAACTTCATTTTTGAAAATATTATCTTTTGTTGCTTCTATGAAAGTTATATTTTTATCCATTGTATTTTGAAACATGTGAAAACTATGTTTTCAGTATAACTATTTATCTTATTTGCTGTCATTTTACAGTTGCTTCTCTTACATTTTCCATGGAAATAATTATATAATTTTTTTGCAAATAAGTGATTTATTTGCCTTTATTTTTCTATTATCTATACTCCAATTTTCCTCCTGTTAATAATTCCCAAATCAATACAATTTGTAAATGTTGCTAAATGCCTTTTTAGCATCTGGGTAGGAAATTGCTATTGGCAGGCCGGCACTTTCCCTCCATACTAGGACATCAGAGAGGTATAATCTCAGTCAGATATCCTCATAAGCCAGCTAAAGACCACTGCACAATCCTTCTGGTGAACTCAATACAAATATTTTTATTGGGGTGCCTGGGTGGCTCAATCAGTTAAGCATTCAGCTCTTGATTTTGGCTCAGGTCGTGATCTCATGGACTCTTTGCTGGCAGTGTGGGATTGAGCCTGCCTGAGATTCTCTCTCTCTCTCTCTCTCTCTTTCTCTCTCTCTCCCTCTCTCTCTCTGCCCCCCTTCTGTGTGCATACTCTTTCTCTCTCTCAAAATAAATAAACGAACTTAAATTTTTTAATGTTTTTATTGACACATTTATCCAGATTGTTTCTGGTAAATAAGAAACAATAATATTGTTTCTGGGATATATGGATTTATGGAGCATGGTTGCTTTGAAAATCATGTAAGCTGTGCAATTAATATATACAAAATGGAGAATTTTGTAAACCAAAATGGTTCCTTTGTGTGGTTAATGTCTCCACATACATTCCTCAAAATCTTATCTGTTAAATCTGACACAAAAACACATCCTCAGAGAAGAAAAGGGGCATTTTATGGAACTATGTGTGATAGTGTCAGATTTCTCCTAAATGGATATGTTTTTAACTCCTAGACATGGTTATTGCCTGTAACCTTTGAAATATCAGAAAATTTGGTATTGTTTGTGTAGTCCATATTTGTCAAACACTTTGTATTATAATGACATCTATTAAGATGATTGTACAATTTGCTTCATTGCATCTCCATAATGATACATTATATTAATAGATTTCCTAGTATTGAACCATGCTTCCATGCAAGGAATAATCCACATTTTCCACAATGCATTATATTTTTTCTGTACTATTAAATTTCCTTACTATAGTTTACTTAGGAACTTAAAAAATCTATTCATTAGTGATTTGATTTCTGTCTTTCCTTTTTTGTATAATCTTTGTGAGGTATAAAATGTGTATTTATGAAAAATTTGTTCTTACACATCATTTGACACTGTTTCTCTTTTTTATATGTTCTTAACAGTTTAAATAATATTACACTTTTCTAATGGAAAACAATGTGTAGAATTGTTCTGAATCTGTCCAGACCTGATGCTTTTGGGGCAGTGTAGGTTCTGGAGACCATTTTCTAATTTTGCTACAAAAATTGGTGTGTTTATCTATTATAACTCTTCTGTGGTACATTTTGATAAATCATTGCCTTAGATATTCAGGATGAAATATATTTGCATAGTTGAAAAAAATAGATTTTTAAAATCTTCTTATTTGTGATTATATTCACCTAATCATTTGTGTTTTTGAGCTTGCTTCACTCATTAGAGTGGTTAGCAGATTATGACATCATATTACATATTATATATATATCTTTTAAGGATCAGCTTTTGTTTGCATATATTACTTTTAAATTTTTCTATAGTGTATATTAGTAGTTTCTCTTTTTATAGTTTTTTATTTTCTTTGCTTAATTTATTACGTATGTATGTTTTATTTTCTTCAGGTGGATAGTTTCTTATATTGTTTTTACTCTTTATTTTTTACTTATGAAAATACTTTTGGTTATGGCTTTCCCAATGTTCTTTGTACTATTTTTTCTTTCTTGGGCTCCTTCAAATTCAGTCTTTAGGTTAGTGACTTCCCCTTCCTTCTTTATTGAGTGCTTCATATATTTTTTTTTCTGTTTATTCTTATTACCTTCTCTTCTATGGATATAATGTTTCTAATTATAATTTTTGTTATGCAAGTGAGGATTTCCTTGAGTTTTATTTGTTTTGTTTACTAGTTCACTTAATTGTAAACATTTGATTATTTTCACTTCTTCCTTGGCAACAGCTTTCTAGTAAATGCTCTTCATCTGATGATAAGATTTGATGCATGTTCACATTCATATAGTTTTTCTCATAATACTTTTGTCGATTATATCCATATTACTTTAACTCATAACTAAATAAGAACATTTTTCACAAACTAGTAATCTTCAAGAGGTTTCTGTGTTGTACCTGTGTGTCATACTGTGGAGGACACGGGTAGCTTTCACAGGTAGACTTACGTTTTCTGTGTGATGCTTTGGGAAGATCCCCAATTTTGCTTTTCTGAAGTAAATTTGATGCAAAATACTTTTAGCATTGGCCCTGCTCATTCTGGTTTCTGCATTCATTATTGCAAATGACAGACATGTTTTGCACTACCAAGTGAGACCTTCACCTTCAGAAAGTATTTATTTCCTGGTATTTGTAGGATATCATGGAACTGAGCTCTCCCTACCCCTCTCCCTGCTTCTTTATTTCACTTCTTTCTTCAAGACTTTGTACCAGATCTCATTGTTTTGGGCAACCATTATGCTTATTTTGGAATCTGAAGGTTTTATATATCTTCTTGTTGTTTTTTTAAATTGATTTATCAAGGTTTCTTTGGTTGTTGCTTTCCTTGTTCTTTTTGTTGCTTTTTTATAATTTCTAAGAGAATAAGGAGAAAGATGCTGAACTAAGTGACCATGTTTCTACCAGAAATTTTTGAGGTAATTGGAACACATATAAATACTTTAAAAAAGTAAACAGACATATAATCTTTTCCATCTGGTGTGCACTTAAAAATTGAAAAGAACATTCTTCAGGGCAGAAAATATATTATTCTGGATTGTTTAATTTTATAATTATACAGTTATATAATTTTATAATTATTATATAGTAATAAAAATCATTTGAAATAATTGACACCTGGTTTTAAAAATAAAGAGCCACAAGTGAATGATTACATCAGAGGCAATACATGTTACTCTGTGTTCATGCATCACAATTCTAAAATACTGAAGTAAAATGTATGATTTAAAATTAAGGAATAAATTATACTATAAATCAGTATGAGGTGCAATTAAAGACCCATATGATCATTTTTCAGAAATCATGTATTGGTCTGATTTCAAAGTAAAATAAATGAGAAAAAATGTTTTGTTTGTGAATTTGTTTTTTTTTTTATGAATTATATTAAGTCCATCCTTGCTAAGCATTAGAGACACTCCCCTTTTGCAAATTTCATTCCACATTTCATTTCCTACCTCAGTTCTGTGAGCTAATGACCCTTCCTCCTGCATGCACAAGCAGAGTTGCAATCGTAAGTGGAAATATTTACTTTTACTTACTCACTCACTTACCTATGTATTTAAATCTTTTGGCATGTGTGGGAGAAGATCCCTGGGCATTTCTGCTCAATTTGTAGGTTCTGTGACACAGTCCATGGTCCCTTGCAATGACACGACAGAATGAATCTTTGGGTAGATACAACGAGCAACATCAACTACAGTGTAAAAACAGTATGTGGCCACATAGGTCAAATCGAGTTTTTCTACTGTGTGCAGATTTGAGATTTTCTTTAAAAAAATTTTTTTAACGTTTATTTCCTTTTGAGAGAGAAACAGACAGAGTCATGAGTGGGAGAGGGGCACAGAGAGAGGGAGACACAGAATCTGAAGCAGGCTCCAGTATCTGAGCTGTTAGCACAGAGCCCTATGCAGGGCTTGAACTCACCGGGAGGTCGTGACGTGAGCAGAAGTCGGACATTTAACCAACTGAGCCACCCAGGGGCCCCGATCTTTTCTTTTAATTTGACTAAGACAAACATCTCATTCCTTTTTTGTTTGTTTTTAGCAATTACAACTAAATTAAAGAGCTTAATGCAGGATAGGAAAGCTGCTGAAAAATGGATTTGGATTAAGTGTGCACCAAAGGGATTATGGAAAACATAAATCTATGATTTATAATCACAAAACTTAGTTTAATACGTTTAAAGTGTTGTAAAAATATTGTGACTACTGGGGTGCGTGGGTGGCTCGGTCTGTTAAGTGTCTGACTTTGGCTCAGGTCATTATCTCACAGTTTTCAAGTTTGAGCCCTGCTTTGGTCTCTGTGCTGATAGCTCAGGGCCTGGAGCCTGCTTCCAATTCTGTTTCCCTCTCTCTCTGCCCCTCCCCGGCTCAAGCTCTGTCTCTCTCTCAAAAATAAATAAACATAAAAAAAAAAGAACAAAAACAATATTGTGACTACTATGAAAGATAAATTTGCTGAGCAGTGGTCAATTATGAAATCAGAGGTAGCCTCAAGGGTTCATAGAAACAGCTGGAGCAAACAGTGTCTTCATATTTTTCCACTGAAGAAAGCAGTGGCTGGCCATCAAAGTGTGATAATATTTGCTATGGGAAGGATAGCATTCCATGATAACAGTGATAATAGTATGATAATAGTAACAGACAAATCTAAAACCATTGACTTCAAAGATAAATTAATAAAGTGGTACAGATCATAGTCTTATTAGAGTGAAAAACACTGGGCCTTGGTTAGCAAAGTCAGGTAGTTGTGCTCTCTGATGCTGATTTGCTCTTGTGCATCTAAAGGATGTCTTCCTTTAGACCATGAAATTAACAACAGACCGGGTATAAAAGAGACAAACAAAAGGTGGTTTACCTTTTAGAAGTCTTGGGAAATTTAAGATTCACTCTTATTCGAGGTGAGTTTCTTGAAACACGACACTGGCTATTGCACTCTTCAGGGCTTGAGAGAACTTTTATTGTGAGAACCTTAGGAAAACAGATAAAAGACTTTTCTGAATCTCTTCCAGGAGAATCAACCTTTGTTTAAAAGATAGTGGGCTCAGAGTTCCCTAGATATGGAGAGTTTAAAAAAAAAATTCAAAACCAATCGAATTGTTAAGGGAATTTGTCCTCCCAGATATATGTTTCTTTTTGTGTGTGTTGAGGTGGTCGAGACAACCAGTTTGGGATGTAAGAAACAAGTTCTGAACCTCGTAGCAAAGTTGACAAATACAGTAAAGGAAAAGGGCACAGTCAAATATTTGAGCTATGAACATTTGTCACATGTAATTTACAGTGCTAGTACTGGGACTTTAAAAATTTATAATATGTCTCTGACCTTATGCTATTTATCTAGTAAGAGACACAGGATTTATACACAAAAAAGCAAATAAAAACCCAGAAGAAACTAAGCCATCTGCCAAGCTATCAGTTCCTGAGTTCAGGACTGATTTTTTGTTGCTGTGAGGTATGGGCATTTTATTGTTCTAGACTGTTCAATAAAACGAAGTGACAACAACAGCAGCAAAGTCAAAATGATTCTTAGCAGCAGTAGAATGTTTTTGTGTATGTGTGTGTTACATAGAGTTTGGTTTTATTGGAGCACAAACCAACATGTATTAAGAGAAATTTTAAAGGGTCAGGCTTAGAGATGGTGTTGCATGGTATACATCCAACAGAATTCATTCAGTACTCTAGCAACAGGTAATTAGTGAGTGCGGTTGTGTGGTGGGAGAACTTTGATTTAGAAGGACCAATATTATCTAAGAGAATGCTGTCAAAACCTATTCCTTATCCCCCTCTGGAAAGAGATCTTCATTATCTCTACTGCCCCAGGATGTAAGCACAGCAGCTCCAGCAAAAGAAATCCCTCTCTTTCAAGATTATTTGTTTATTCAAACATTTTGAAAAAATAGTCTGGAGTATGTTAGGCGTTAATGCTGAAATGTACAGAAAAACGGGAGGCAAACAGATGGTATTTCAAACAAAATTCTTCTCTAATCTCTCCTACTCCCACTGATCTTGTTAGATGTTTCTCTATAGACTGCTCCCTTCAATAAGGAGTAGATTTCCCAAATCTCCAGAAGATTGACAGATAAAATAACAGATGAACATTTAAACTTGAATGTCAGTAGAACAACACCTGGGTTTTTTTTTGTTTTTGTTTTTGTTTTTAAGAATAAGTATGTTTCATGCCTTGTTACCAACCTGTCCTTTCTCCTGGTTCTGTAAAGAATTTTCTGTGACCTTGTCATCCATATGTAACGAACACTTATTTTTAAGAGAACATTTGAGTAATTTTAATTGCTTTCTGACCATCTAAGATTAGTTCTTATCTTCATTAGGAACTCTCATAGTCATAGGGGCAACTGGGTGGCTCAGTGAGTTAAGCAGCTGACTTCAGCTCAGGTCATATTTCGTGGTTCATGAGTTTGAGCCCTGCATCAGGCCTGGAGCCTTCTAAGGATTCTGTGTCTCCCTCTCTCTGCCCGTCACCTGCTTGTGCTCCATCTCTCTCTCTCTCTCTCAAAATAAATAAACATTAAAAAAAAAGAAACTCTCATAGTCATAGACTCAGACTTTCCACACTTTATTTTAAACTGCAATGTTCCATCAACCCATGCAAAATAGTCTTCCTAAGGAGGCCAGATACTAATGCAGAACCTCAAACTAAATAATACATTAATTTGCCTTTGTCTTTCTTCTAGCTTTATTAAAATCAAATTAGGTTACTGAAATTGCTTCCTCCCTTCACTATTGTACTTGGTAGCTTGTGACTCAGACCAAATGCCTAGGAATCACATGTGGCAGTACATATTGCTAGTGTCTGAAAGCAACAGTTTCTCTGTGCATGAAAACAAAATCTTACCTCCATAAACAGCACACTTAGCAATGAAGAGAACCTTACTCAAAACAAATTTGAATGCATGTAGAGAATATGCCAAACTGTCCGTACAACCATAGCAAATCTATAAGACTATTAACAAATACATTTTGAACATTAACACTATAAATAATCTATTTCTGGGAAAAGAACCATGGCTAAGTATAACCCATTATTTTTTTTTAATCTTATACGTACAGTATATGTAACAGTTATTATAAAAACTTCATTTTGATATATGATATACCAAGACACTTACTATTTGAAAACTTTTTTGCTACTATTATTTTTAATGGGGAAATCCCTGGTAATATTTTAACATTTTCTCTTCAGACTCTAAGAGAAATTTAAAAGTAAAAACTAATCAGCCGTAATTCCATCCTACTAATTCAAAGATAATTTACAACTTCTAGCATTCTGGTGGGTGCTGATAACTTTTTAATGGGATTAGCAATGGTGTATTGGATCTGGCTCAAATTAATTCATGAGAGCCACTCTGAAACTTATGGCAGCTTTCTTTCCTTTTCTGTCTTCTCCTCTTTCCTTTCTTCCTTTCTACCTTCCATCCTTCCTATCTTTCTTTGTAAAGAAATTCTGCAGTATTGAGCTATTCTACTTCAAATTTTCTAATTTATTCGACCATTGTTTTCTTATTGATAATCTTGTAATGAATGCTTAGTCTAGTAATGTTGACTTTTAGCACAGCCATAGCACTGTTGTTCAATAAACAGAATACTGTCTGGGCCTCTCTTCTCAGGGAAAAAAATGGAGCAGGGTGGTTAACCTATCTTGTATAGATTATTTTAACCCTTTAGGAATCTAATGTCATCTAATTTGATAATAAAATAATACATACTCCACTATGCCTTAAAAATGTGACAAAGTTAGTTTTTCTTCTTTCTTTATGTAGACATGATGGGCATGCACTGATAAAATATAATAATAAAATATTATGGCATAACGCTACTTGAATGCACTTGAAACTGTCCATTTATAACTGTGTCTTTGCAATTTGTACTGAGCTGGTCTACATTGTGAGTTGATAAGAGCACAAATAGTCTCTGTTGCAACTATTCAACCCTGCCGTACTGCCAAAACAGCCATAGACAATATTTAAACAAATAAACATATTGTGTTCCAATAATACTTTATTTATGAACACTCACAATTGAATTTCATATGATTTTCACATCTCACAAAATCTTATTCTTTTAATTTTTTAATATTTTAAAAATGTAAAAATCATCCTTAGTTTGCAGGCTAGACAAAAATAGTCTGGTGACCAGATTTGATCTATTGACTCTTTTGTTGATGCATCTGTTTTTATATTTCTGGGAATTGATTAGTGCTTCACTATTTTTCAAATTTAATGAATGGGTAGCTCAATTTTAACTACTAACCACTTCACTTCTGTTATGGAATGAATGTTGTGTTCCCCCAAATTCGTATGTTGAAGCCCTAACTCCTACTGTGGCTATATTTGGAGATAAAGCCTATGAACTAATTCTGGTTAAATGAAGTCATAGAGATGGAGGTCTGATTTGATAGGATGAATATCCTTGTAAGTAGAGACACCAGAGAACTCTTTCTCTTGCCACTTAATCATGGAATTGTAGCTTCCAGAACTATGAGAAAATAAATGTCTGGTTTTTAACCCTGCAATATTTTGTTACGGTAATCCAAGCAGACTAATCCAATTTTCATTGGAAACTTAAGGAACTGAGTAATTCCACCACCAGGGTGCTAACTGTGGTGAGATGAAGAATTGCTCCAGGCCTTTCACAATGCATTAAAGAGACAGCTTCACCATGTGGCACTAGATCATTCTTCCTGCACCCATGCATACTTTTCAAAAGTTCTCAGAGTAATACTGTTTTGGAAGTGTGAAAAGACAGCTAGGAACACTGTTTCATGATTATGAACCTTTATATTCAACCATCTTGTAAATCCATGTAGATTCCCAAAATTTCAATCTTACACTTGAAAATATCAAATCTATTACAAAATGTTCTACACTCAAGGTAATTAAGTAGATCTCTACTTTTTTTTTTACTTTTTAAAAATGTTTATTTATTAAAAGAAAGAGAAAGACAGAGCATGAGTGGGGGAGGAGCAAAGAGAGAGAGAGACACAGAATTTGAAGCAGGCTACAGGTTCTGAGCTGTCAGCACAGAGCCTGATGTGGGGCTGAAACTCACGAACTGTGAGATCATGACCTGAGCCAAAGTTGGATGCTCAACTGACTAAGCCACCCAGGCACCCCAGATCTCTACTTTCTTAGGTAGGTTGTAAAGATGACAATTCTAGACTCTCCCAATTAATCTGTGTCATGTAACTTAGACAATAGGTCCAGCCATGTGAACTACATTGGCCAATGGAATTCTAGCAAACCTGAAAACACTTGAAGTATTTGACTTTTTCTCTCTTCTGTGATTTTTACCTCCATAAAAAAGATAGTCTTGCCTTACCTCCAGATAAGGTTCCAGAGGAAGGATAAGATGTGAAGAGCAAAGTTGTTCAAGTCTCTCAAGGTGATTCATGATGTCAGCCAAATGCAATTGAGATCAGACTACTCCCACCCTCATCACTCATGAGATATAATAGTGAAAATGATTTATTAAGTCATTGAACTTAGTGTTGCTTTTTATATTTTATCCTCAATAACAATACTTAGCTGATAAAACATGATAAAACTAACTACTAGTACATTTTGGGTATTTTCTGTGTGCTGGGGAGTATGTCTTACTCAATCTTTACACAACTTGATGAGTTAAGTGCTATATCTTTACCTTAAAGATGAGAAACATGCTATAGGATATCCAGAAAAACTATTGCAGATCTAGGATTTGAACACACATTAACTACTACACCCTGGACTCATATAGACTATGCTTTTCTGTCCTTAGAGACCAGCTGAAGCATACATCTTTGCCTTCAAAACTAATATCCAGAATCTTGAGGATCTTATCACTAATATCTTTGAAGGTGTCTTTTATAGAATGACTACATTTTTGTAAAGTTTTTATTTAAATTCTAGTTAGTTGACATACAATGTAATATTCATTTTAGGAGTAGAATTTAACGATTCATCACTACATATAACATCCAGTGCTTATCACAGGTGCCCGTCTGTGAGTGAGAAAGAAAGACCAAAAACAAGAAATACTAGAAGGGAGCAGAGAAAGTCTTCAAAAACAATGACTTTAGAGATAATACAATGGCACTAAACTCTTATCTATCAATAATCACTCTGAATGTTAATGAACTAAATACTCTAATCAAAGGACATAAGGTATCAGAGTGGATAAAAAAACAAGACCCATCTAAATGCTGCCTACAAGAGACTCATTGTAGACCTAAAGACAACTGAAGATTGAAAGTGCGAGGATGGAGACCCATTTATCATGCTAATGAACATCAAAAGAAAGCTAGAGTAGCCATAAAATGTATCAGACAAACTAGATTGTAAACCAAAGATGGTACCAAGAAATGCAGAAGGACACTATATTATAATAAAAAGGTCTACCCAACAAGATAATCTAACAATTGTAAATATGTATGCCTCCAACGTTGGAGAATCCAAATATATAAATCAATTAATAAGAAGCATAAAGAAACTCATTGATAACAATACAATAATACTAGGGGACTTTAACATCCCACTTACAACAATGAACACATCATCGAAGCATAAAATCAGCAAGGAAATAATGGCGTTGAGTGACACACCTGACAAGATGGACTTAACAGATATATTCAGAACATTTCATCCTAAAACAACAGAATACACATTATTTTTGAGTGCACATGGAACATGCTTCAGATTAGATCACATACTGGTTCACAAATCAGGCCTCAATAAGTACAAAAAGATTAAGATAATATCATGCGTCTTTCTGACCACAACGCTATGAAACTTGAAGTCAACCACAAGAAAAATTCGGAAAGACCACAAATACATACAGGTTAAAGAACATGCTACTAAATAATGAATGGGTTAACCAAGAAATTAAAGAAGAAATAAAAAAATAGATGGAAGCAAATGAAAATGAAATCAAGACAGTCCAAAACCTTTGGGATGCAGAAAAATAGTCATAAGAGGAAAGTACATAGCAATATAGGTCTACATCAAGAAGCAAGAAAAGTCTTATATACACAGCCTAACCTGAAGGAACTAGGAAAGAAATAGCAATTAAAACCTAAATCCAGGAGAACATAAATAATAATGAACAGAGCATAAGTAAAAGATATAGAAGCAAAGAAAGCACTAGAACAGATCAATGACTATAAGTTGGTTCTTTGAAAGAATTAATAAAATTGATAAACTCCTAACCAGGCTTATCAAAAAGAAAAGAGAAAGAACCAAAATAAATAAAATCACGAATGAAAGAGATTACAACCAACACTGCAGAATACAAATAATTATGACAAAATTATGAAAAATTATATGCCAAAAAATTAGACAATTTGGAAGAAATGGATAAATTTCTAGAAACATATAAAGTACCAAAACTAAAATAGAATTTGCATTTTTTGATGGAGATTTTTCTTTCAAAATAAACACAGTCGTGGAGCTCCTAAGTTGCTCGTTTGGTTAAGCCTCTGACTCTTGATTTAGTCTTGGGTCATGATCTCATGGGTTTGTGAGTTTGAACCCCACATCGGGCTCTGTGCTGATAGTGTGTAGCCTGCTTGAGATTCTCTCTCTCTCTCTCTCTCTCTCTCTCAGTCTCTCTCTCCCTGTCTCTCTCTCTCTCTCTCTCTCCCTCACTCTCTGCCTTTCTCTCACTCCCCCTCCCTTAAATAAATAAATACATAAATAAATAAATAGTCATGGCACCTGGTGGCTCAGTTGGTTAAACATCAGACTTTTGATATCGGCTTAGGTCATGATATAATGGTTCTTGAGACCAAGCCCCACATCAGGCTCTGTGCTGACACTGCAAAGTCTGCTTGGCATTCTCTCTCTCCCTCTCTCTCTCTCTCTCTCTCACTCTCAAAAATAACTAAATAAACAATTATAGATAGATAGATAGATAGATAGATAGATAGATAAATTCTATTTTAATTGATGGTTACACATAAATTGTGTATTTTCACACCAGACAACTCTTGTTTTCCCCCATACGTACTCTAGATAGTGGTCTCAGGAGCATCACTATCAACATCACCGGGGAACTTGTTAAAAATCAAAATCTCATGCTGTATCAGACCTATTAAATCAGAAATTCTGGGGTGGAACCAGGAAATGTGTTTTAGCAAGCCCTCCTGGTGATTCTAATGTACAGTGAAGTTTGGGAACCAATGCTTTAGAATCACATTTTGTTCTAGAAGTTGTCATGGCTACCATCTGTGTATAAGTGTAACTTGACAATACCTTAGATCCACTGTACCTCATACTTTTAACTTTCTGCTTAGGGTTTAAGTGCCTCCATGTAGGATGCTTACTCTTCCATACACAAAAATGGAAATGCCAAGAAGTTATTAACACAGAGGACAGCCCTTGAATAATCAGACCAATAACAAGTAAATAAGTATTTTCCTCTTTAGTGCTTTAATGGTAGAACTCATAGGTGTATTTTGCAGGATTCTTCAGAAGGTCACAGCTGAATGAGCCCCCTGTTGCCAACAGGGAAGATCAGTTCAATAATGCACCCTAAGATTAGTTTTTTTTCTTTTTTCTTTTACGTCTTTCTAGATACCCATATCTCTTCTCCGAATTACTTCTCCAAATAAACTACCTTAATAAAAACTGTTGTCTGGGCTCTGCTTCCAACGAATAACAAAAGATAGGATATTTAGAATCAGATGTGGCCCTGGAAAATCCCATGCTGAGTATGGTATGATAGAAATGTGTCGTTCACTCATCTGTCACATGGTGATGGTAAAGATTATATTACTAGTGGTAATCAGGGAGATGATAACCTCTGGAATGTAATTGTGTCACAATTAGCAGTATTCAACCTGAAAGTGATTTGGTTTTAGAGCCAGGTGTTTGTTGAAGTATGGGCTTATGTGATAGCGGGGGTATTGAAAGAAATGAGGGCAATGGTAATTATAAGATTGTGCATTTAGATTATTTTTTTAGATGAAAGCCTTTAAAAAGCAAAGGACATATTTAGATTATGGCACTTAAAATTCAAGGCATACTGTAAAAGTGAAAGGCTTCCACAGCAGTATTAAAGACATTATGTCCTACAGGGTTAACTAGGCTGAAAATTGGGCCTGGGAATTAATTGTAAGGGTAGTGGAGTTTCAGAGGACACTGAATGCATAGCATTTACAGGTCTCTTCCTGTAAATTTAATTCAGCTTCCTGATAGGAAAAGATTAAAACACTGAGATTCATCGGAATAAGGATATTTGAATAATGACCTAAGATTCATGAACCCATAATTTGCCTCTTGAATCTCTGTGTTGATAGAAGTAACCCCCAGCCCATTAAAAAAGGAGAAGGCTCTTTCTTCACACACTCCTCCCTTATTGAGAAATCCTGTAAAGGGCTCAGAAACAGATACTTGCCCTCCTCAAGATTCTCCTCTATTCTGTTCATTGCCTCTAAGCCAATACCTGATGTCAGGTCACAGCACAGCCTGAGGGACAATGTGATTCCATTCCTGGGAGGAAATAGTAGATATGCCAGGGAATTATAAGACTTGCTCAGTATGTTCCTGGCAAACTGTGAGTGAACATATATGGAATTTGATCTTGGGGGTATCAGTGAAGAGAATGGAGAATGTAAATCTGCATAGGAGAGAAATTATTCATTCTTTAGTGATTCAGAAATTTATATCCTGTCATGAACCAGATGCTGGATCTGATATGTTGAGATGTCCAGTTAAAGCCTGCAGTTGGATGATGACTTGTGGTAAGATAGAGGTGCTAGAATTGTCCAAGCAATGAATTGTAGAAGTGTCAGAAGACTAAAAGAGGTTTGTTACTTGGATCATATTACCAGTAAACATTTAGAACTAAGGAGTAGAAGGCTGATGACCTTTGATGTAGTAGAAAATTAAAATTCTTCACCCAGTTTTTGGATATAAGTCAGTTCTTAGGGTTACAATCCAGTGATTATAAGAAAATGAGTCCTCTTGAAGAAGAATTGTACAGTGTCACCAGAAGTATATCAATAATTTTTTCCCAATATGTTGTAAAGCCACCTGTGGCCAATTACAGGCAAATTGTACTTTGAGGAAAGGGATATATTAAGATATTTCTAGGGTACGCACTTTATCGAAGGACCTATAAGCCTACCAGTTTTCTTCTTAGAGTGCGGTAGAAAAGAATCTAAATGTTAGAATTTTGTCCCAATCCATCATACAGCCAAACCATAGTATTCACTGTCTCACTATATAAACATTTCTGCAACCCCCCAGTCCATAATTGGTAGGCATGGTAAAAAGAATTGAGATAACACAGAAGTGAGAACCATTGTGCTAAGAGACTGAGAGGAACTCTTGAAACTGCCCACTTCTCCAGCCAAGAAAATAAATTGGAAGTATTATATAATCTTGGGAGGAATACACCACTTAAAGGCATTTAAAACTTGTCTTCTAAGACTTAAAAAAGGTAGGATGGTTGTCTCTGTCTTAACCCCATTCAGTTACTCTCTGGTCCCTGAAAAAAACTGTGGAGCATGGTGGATGGTAATGGACTATCATAAATACTAATAAGATTAGTTCTCACTGTAACAGCTGTTATGCCAGATGATGCATATTTACAACAGCAGATCAGCACTGCCTCTGGCATTTGCTATGGTGCTATTGATCTGGTGAATGCATTCCTTACCATCTCTATTAGTAGAAAGCCTCAAAAGTCATTGCTCACTGGGGAGGAAGGTCAGTAGAAAAAATTGACCCTCTTTTTCAAGGTTATATTACTTTTATTCTTTGTCACATCACAGCCTGCAGGGATTTGATATTCTTGACATTCCAGAAAACATCATGTTGGTCGATTATATTAATGACACCATGCTAATTAGACAATTTGTAATGGAAATAGCAAGTGTTATGGATATTGCGTAAAATATATATGTGCCACAGGATGAGAGATAAACGTACAAAGATTTAAAGGCCTGCCATGTTGCTAAAATTTTAAGTTTTTACGAGTTCAGTCATATGAAGTTTCCTGAAACTTCCTTTTTAATGTAAAGACAGGATATTACAGTTTATATCCTATGCAATTAAGAAAATGACCCAGACTACCAGATCACACATTTCTTACAGAACCTTTTCCATCAACTTATGCTATGGCATCATCAGAGTCTCCTTATGATCAATTATCAGAGGAGTAATAAATTCGGCCTAGTTCACACATGGTTTAGCTCACTCTGTTGATAGTGATTGAGAGTAAATAGCTACTATAATGCATCTCCAACAAGCAAAGCCCAAACAAGTTTCAAAGGGAAACCATTTCACTTACCAGAGTTGTGAACAGTGGATTTGGTCCTCCTCCCATATGGATGAAGAAATGATGTGAAGAATGAATGTTCATGAACCCCTGGGAAGTTTTGAATAATTTGGTTGGTTATTATGTATGTACTTCTTAGTTTTGACTTATAATATTATAAATCTGCTTGATAGAAAATATCAGCTTTTTGTTTTTCATCTCTTCACACATTTCTACATTAAGGCATAAAAGATGTAGCAGATTCCAAGGGCTGCCATAACAAATCACCACAAACTTAGTCGCTTAAAAAAAATAGAAATTTATTGTCTCTTAATCTCAGAGATGGAAGTCAAAAATCAAAGTGTTGGCAGGGCCACTTTCTCTCCAAAGTTTGTGGAAGTATATCCCTTATTGCCTATTCCAGCTTCTGGTGACTTCTGGTGTTCCTTAGTTTGTGACAGCATAACTTGAATCTTTGTCTCAGTGTTTACAAGGACTTCTTCTCTATGTTTTTGTTTTTTCTATCTCTTATATGGATACTTTCATTGGATTTAGGCCTATCTTATTCCAGAATGAACTCATCTGAATCTTTTTCTTAATTACATCTTTAAAGACTCTATTTCTAAATAAAACCACATTTTGGGTAGATACAAATTTGGGGATAGGGGGAGAGAACTACTCGATCCACTACAAAGAACTAAACTAATATTTAATGATCAATCATTTGTTTTCCTGAATCAGTTTAGAGTTTCAAAAGATAAATTTTAAGAAGTTTATTCTTTCAAAGGGATTCTTATATTTTATTTTAAATTTTTTTTTAACGTTTATTTATTTTTTTGGGACAGAGAGAGACAGAGCATGAACGGGGGAGGGGTAGAGAGAGAGGGAGACACAGAATCGGAAACAGGCTCCAGGCTCTGAGCCATCAGCCCAGAGCCCGACGCGGGGCTCGAACTCACGGACCGCGAGATGGTGACCTGGCTGAAGCCGGACGCTTAACCGACTGCGCCACCCAGGCGCCCCAGGGATTCTTATATTTTAGGTGACATATAGTATAGATATTATTTCATTGTTATTCATACAAGTTATAAGCTGCAGTTGTTGTCAGGGAGTTTCTTCAATAATGCTATTTTAACATACTATCAAACTTTTCTAAAATAATTTTAATGTTGAAAACTCTTGAACAGTAACCTAGTGCTTCAGTTGTAAACCATTGTTATGTCTTATTTATTTATTTATTTATTTATTTATTTATTTGAAGAAAGAGAGAGGGGGAGGGGCAGAAAGAGGAGAGAGAGAGAATCCCAAGTAGACTCAGTGCTGTTAGCACCAAGCCCTATGCAGAATTCAATCCCAGGAACTGTGAGATTATGACCTGACCTGAAGTCAAGAGTCAGACACTTAGCCAACTGAGCCACCCTAGGCGTCCCCCATTGTTATGTCTTGATATGTTTCTTCCCAAAAAGAGATGTTGAAGTTCTAACTCCTAATACTATGGTCTTTATAAATATAATTAAGTTAAAATGAGGTTATTAGGCCATATATATATTGGGCCATAATCCAATATAACTGGTGTCCTTATAAAAAAGGGGAATTTGAACACAGACACATACAAAAGGAAGATAATGTGAAGACACATAGTGAGAAAACAGCCATGTGCCTTGAGTGATGCATCTACAAGGTAAGAAATGCCAAGAATTGCTAGGCATTTGAAGCTAGGAAGAACAAGGAAGGATTCTACCCTAGAGCCATTACAGAGAGCATGGTCCTGCTGATATCTTGATTCATATTTCTAGTGTCCACAACTATGAAGCAATATTTCTGTTGTTTTAAGCCACCAAGTTTGTGGTACTTTTTAAATGGAGCCCTAGGAAACTACTACTAGTGCATTGTAGCATGGACTATTATGCATGTTCTTGAGATATGAAATAGTTTAAATGTCTTTATAGTGTTTTGACCTATTTAATATGTGAGTTTACAGACTGTTTAAGAATTGTTTAGTGATTGGTTGTTAAAATATAGCATGACTCATTCTTGGAAAACGAGTAGATATTTATAAGGATTTTCAAACTTTTTTCCCTTGTAGTACCATGTTAATATTATACTCTAAATGCAAGCATAGATAACATAACAGTGATTGGATTCAGGAGTGAATTGATGAAATAAAAAGCAACTCTTCCCATCTAATATTTATTTAGTGAAACAAATAATGACAGGCTAATTGCTGCTGAGAGTCAACCTATATTTTCTAAGTTGTATTTAATATGGTTGAATGTTCAGCATGATTAACAAATATTTTTACCAAGTATCATTTGTTCATGTGATTTATTTTTCTTTGTTTGGTTTTACTCCTATGTATACCACATAGACCATTTATTGGCTGATGTCTTAGAAATCCCATTGTTTAATTTTATGACACATGTATATTTAGGTTAATAAAATCAATTTAGTTCATTGATTTTTATTAGTGGCAAATTTCTTGCCAACCTAATATGTTGGCAATCAACTCTCATTGGATGCAACTATTAGAGATGGGTAAGTATCAGTTCTTTGTAGAGAGGTGAGTTTCCTATTTTTTTAGATTTTGATACAATTAAACCAGTTTGCAATCCTATTAGCTACACTTGGCTTTTTTGTCAAGTAGTGATTTGAAATGTTAAATTATAGTTTTCATATGGTGATCATTAATGTCAATCTGACTTTGGATAATCAATTCACTTTGTTCTAGCCATTTTGAAAAGTAACAAATTGAATTTGTACCATTTTTTTCTGCCTGATCTATGTTGTGTTTCAGCAAGTCTACATTAATTATAGGAATTGGAATATTAAAAGTGCTCTTTTTTTCAGACATAACCTCATTTAATTTATATCCAATTTTTTTAATTTAGTTTTTAATTTTGGTAAACATAATTTTACTAAATTTACCATTTTAAACATTTTTCAGTGTAAAGATCAGTAGTGCTTAGTTTATTAACAATACAGTGGAACAGATTTCTAGAACTTTTTCATTTTATGAATTTAAAACTCATTAAGCATTAATTCTCTCTCACATTTCCCCTAGACCTTCACACTTATCTACTTTCCTTTTTTTTCCCCAGGGTTTTTATTATTTTATATACATCAATGGATGGAATTATATAATATGTGTTCTTTTGTGAAAGAGTTGCTTTACTTAGCATAGTGTGAGTAACACATCCATGTTATAGCATGTGACAGAATTTCCTCCTTCTTATGACTGCATAATATTCCATGGTGGTGGTGGTGGTGATGATGATGATGATGTGTGTGTGTGTACCACATTATATTTATTTTTGATCCAGTTTTTATAAGTTTATTTCCATTGAATATAATGCTGCTGTTTTTGAGTCTAAAAATCTTATTTAAGGAATCTAGTAAATTATTTAATTAAATTCCTTCTAGCCTCTTATATGGATTTATGCAATTTTACTATAAGTGTTTCCCATTTTCCTTAACCAGCAACTTCACATCATTAGTTAAATATAAGTGCAATATAGAAATCCAGGTCCTATAATGTCCTTCAATCCCATCAAAATACCAAAAGAAGTTAAGGTTTTCAAATTTAGAAACAAAATTTCTAGAATCAGAGCTAATCTGAGGTATGGGCAAGTACAAACCTGCATTTGTGGTGAGTGGTGAGCCATAAAATTATTAATGATGCACCAACTCAAGCAGCAGTTATATGCTTAAAATACTGAGATTAATTCATATAAGTTATCCCTAATAGCAGCATGTATTAGTTAGGGTTCTACAGAGAAACAGAACCAGTAAGATATAAATAAAACCAGTAGGATATATATAAAAAGAGTTTTATTTTAAAGCATTGGCTTATGTGATTATAGAGGCTAAGTCCCATGATTTGCTGTCTGGAAGCTGAAGACCCAAGAAAGCTGGAGGTATGATTCAATCTGAGTCTAGAGGCCTGAGAACCAGGGAAACTTTAGGTCCAGAGAAGATGAGATGAGATGTTCCAAGCAAATATCTCAGCCAGACAGGCAGGAAGAAAAGCAAAACTCCTCCTTTCTCTGCCACTATTCTATTCATATCCTCAACAGATTGGATGATGCCCACCCTTACTGGGGAGGGCAGTCTACTGAGTCTGCAGATTCAAATGCTAATCTCATCTGGAAATATACCCACAGTCACACCCCAAAGTACTGTTTAATGTGGGCACCCTGTGACCAGTGACGATGACATAGATTAGCTATCACAAGTCCACTTCTTGTCCACTTAGCAATCATATGCATCCCTTAAATCACACTTAATCTTCAAATAAAATAATAACGTCATAATTCTGGCTTACATGATAAAACTTATTCTCCTTGCAACCAAAAACACATTATGCTCTTGCCTAGATAACGTCCTTAAGTGGTTCACTTACCTCCTTCATATCCCAGGACTAAGTACTATGATGTAAAAGCAACACTACTTAAAATGAATACACTTTATGCTACATGATAAGGGAAAAAGAGAGGAAAGAAAACAGTATAGCAACAATGGGGACCATAGGCATTTGGGCTATTTTCTTGTGCCTTCAGTGTCTGCTCAAGCCTGATTGTGTACATATCACTTCCATTTGATGATTGAATATTGCTATGCATTCTAAACTTCATGGCTTGGTAGGTCAAGCAATGCCCAGTTTATGACAGATAACTCAACTTGCATGATAACTTGGTGTCCTGTGGTTAAGTATTCAATCTCTATTAAGGCCCAACAGAAGGCAAGCATTGTTTCTCAAAAGAAAACTATTTATCTGTGGATGATGATAAGCCCTTGCTCCAAAATCTTGTGTTGTAATTCACCTGCCAAAAGTTCCAAATAATATCCTTATCTTCCATTGGTCCTTCAATCACCATTGTATCTCCTCGATTATGTGGCCCAAGAGGCAGAGCAGTTTGCAGAGCAGCCTGGATGTGTCACAGAGCCTTCTCTTCTTCTGGACCTATTAATGACTAAATATTTGTGCCCTCTACTGCCCTGCAAAAAAAAAAAAAAAATCATATGTTAAAACCCTATTCACAACTGGCTGAAGTTTAATTTCTGTTGTTTATAAGCCACTCAGTTTATGGTATTTTGCTATAGCAACCTGAGCTAAGACAGGGCTGCACTGAAGATAGAAGTTTTTTGGTCACTTGGTAAATAGGCCCAAGTAACACACAACAATATATTGCTTCCAAAATCTGAAGAAGCTCATAGGCATTGTGTCTCTTTCTTGGTTGTAGAAGGGGCCAGATGCAACAATTTATCATTCACCTGAGAAGGTCTATCTCAAAATGCCAATATCACTGGACCCCTGGAAAACATTAACTACCATAATTCCCTATCCCAAAATTAACCACCATAATTCCCCACTCCTTCCCTTACCAATCCTCATCTGTAAGATAGTGTACCTATTCCACTGTATTTGTTTGATTTTGGCACACTGAGGCACCTCTTCAAATGCTTAAAATCTTCCTCTAATTCCTAGCTTCCTTTTAAGTTAATAAATTATTTATTCTTTATTCCTCAGATCATGATTCATCTCTGCTTCTTACAAATGTATTGATATCAAAAAGAATATAAATTACCTGTCACATTTATATATGTCACATATACATAAAGTACAACACCTCTCACTCTAACAAGGAAGTCACCTAAAAATGAGAACTTTGTCTGAAATTCTTATATGGATTGCAGCATTAGGGAGCATAATCAGCAGACTTGGATGACAAAACAAACTTAAGAATTCAAGTGTTATCCAAAAACTAGAAAAGTTTAAAATAGTAACATTTTGTTGTTTTCTTGTTTTGTTTATTGTTTTGTTTTGTTTTTAAGATACTTCTGTAACACATATTTGGAATGAGAAAGAGGATTAATTTTCTGGTTATGGAGTAGAAACTCTGGAGTTGAACTTCCTGCCTAAGTTCAACATCTGCCTCCTCATTTACTGATTTTATAACCCTGGGAGGTTATACATGTTATTATGCCTCAATTTTCCTATCAGCAAAAAGGCCATAATTATGTATGTAAAAGTATTTTTGATTACATAAGACACTATTAGGAACTTCGAACAATACCTGTCACAAACTAAAAATTTGGTAAACATGATCTATTCATTGTTATTATGATTATTAGTACAAAGGGATGAAGTACATTTTTTTCTTAAACGTTTAAAAAATCACAGTTGTTTGTGAATGCATATGCACAGGCTGAACCTTTGAAACATGACATTTTCTTATGGAGTGGTTTTGAGAATCAGACTAGACAATATAAGAAAGGGCATTTTAAACTACTACATAATATGAGGTTTTATTGTATTATTATCATTGCACAAGAATATAAGTAGAATGGCTTATAAATTTCTTAGGTAATGCATTTTTTTTTACTTCCTTCCTTGAATCAGGAGACTGATTTTTTTCCCCATGAGTGTCTCCAGGAGCAAAGGAGAAATGCAGTGTAATTTGTTCTTGATCCCTTGAGCTCTCAGAAGCTCTCCAAGCAACATGGAATTAAAACTTAAATTTTTTTCTTAAATTCTACTGCACTCTTGTTTTAATTCCATAAAATGCTTATGGGTATATCTTAAATTCTAGTTTTTGTATAGATAGGGAATAAGAACTCAAGTTTTTGATACGTTCATGCCACATACTCACAAGGCATATATTTTGGACAACAGGGCTTAACTTTTTAGCCATGCTTTCTGAGTCTTGACCAGGGGTTCCAATGTTTTGTTCTGGGCACAGAACATTTGGTAAATTGATAAGTTATCATAGGGTATTATTCATGTTAAATTAATAATATTGAAACCATCATTAAAAATAGTCATTGACATTAAAGTACTTTAAAACATTTAATTATAAAGTAAGCACTTCTGGTTAAAAAGCTGACAAATACTAAGCAAATAGTGAAATATCTCAAGACCCCTGTTTTCCTATGTAAAAAATAATAATAGTGAAATAGTTGTTAATTTCTGAGCCTTAGTATAATATTCTTTCATTCAAAATCAAGGCAAACATTGAAGAGATAAATATATCTCTCATTGTTCTTATTTTTAAAACTAAAAAACTGTTTTTGTTACTTTGGTAAGGTTTATATATGACTTTAAACATGCAGGTATTATTTTATCTTTTTCCTTTTTATGAAAGTATCTTTGTCTGCTCTCCATGCCCACACTCACATCCAGCTATTTGCAAGAATTGTCATCAATGAGCCATTGTGTCAAGGTCAACCAGTACTGTTCCTAAAAGGGTGAGAAGAGCAAAAAGTACACATAGTACTAAAATGCTTATGTTGAGGTTGTGATTTTGAAGCTGAGCTACATACTCTTGCCTGCTCAATTCTTTTTGTTTCAAGTGAAACTTCTGGTTCCCTTACCAATGAAATCTCTTCTCTCACTGCTAAATGTCCTGTATATATTTGGGGGAGGAAAGATGATATAGCCTATGTTCATTTCTTCTTTTTTCGTTCTGTATTTATTTTATTTTGCAATAGGTCAATGATTATTGGCTTTTGATTCTCACTTGTCTGGCATCCCTTGAAAATAGTCACAGGTTTCTGGTTTCTGGCAGCTGGTGAACACAGGCTTCAATCCCAGTTCTGCTACTTACAAGCTGTGTGCCACTTGGCAAGTCTCTTAAAATCTCTGGCTCTTAATTTAATACTTTATTAAGTGATTATAGCAATTTTAAAATACCCAGGATTGCTGTAAGGATTGTACTAGATACTATACATGAGATTGTATATACCCTATATTATAGATATTATACATGACATTGTATATAAACTATACCCTAGTAGGTACTCCACAGATATTAAGACAGAAAAAGGAGAAAAATACCTCTTTTCCCAGTCCCAGATTTTTGGCAAATTCTCTTAGACATTATAATCCATCAAGTCGCAGGCCACTAAATGTTTGTTAAATGTTTATTTATCTATATCAAATTAAAAAGACATAAATGCACTAGGCCAAGTACTCTGTGATCAATCAGTTGAAAAGCTGGTAATCAATTTCTAATTAAAGTTAGATTAATTTCTCATTAAAAAATTTAAATGACCAATTAAAATTCTTTCAATGCAGCCTTTTCCCACCCTGATCTAGTACTCACTACTCCACTACAGTCTGTCAGTAATGTAAAAGGACTCATGGTTTTATGAAGGCCAGTTTTATCTGCTCCTTTCTGCTAACAAACTGGCTTCTCAGCAGTGAATCATTGTCAATTAGTTCATTTAAAGCAATCCTTAAAAGCAACAAGAGTAACACAACTGGACTACTCTAGTGGCTCTCAATGATTTAATGCCCCACTTGGCTTCACCCCTAGATGGCTGTTTGGTATGCCACCCATACCACTCATCATGACCAATGATGTCTACATTGCTTTATGTCTCTTTTAAACCTTTTTTTAGTGCATGAAAAATTAAATTGATATAATTGGATGTTATCCAAACTATCGTTTAGAGCTTTCTGAATTTCAGATATTTAATCCGTGTTAATCAAATAAGGACCAAGAGATAGGATTATAGATTGTCTTATGCTGAAGAGGTAATGTAATTTTAAAATAGTAGGGTGACATCTACAGTTGTCTGTTGGGTTAATCATTTACCTCAACACAATAGTTTAGATTTGTATATATACCTCAGATATGCATATCCTATGAGACATTATCACTTATCAAACTTGAAACATGCATAAAAACCTAAGGGGAAAATTACTGTAAAGAAAAAACAAATTTGTAGAGACTTGGAACCTTCAGGGTATGACAAATCTGTCTATAGAGAATTTGCAAACACTATTAAGGGCATTCCCCAAAAGTAGATAGACTATAGAAATATATTGAATACAAAGTGAGGATTACATTTATTTTTCAAGCATAAAATTCTGAGTTTCTTAAAATCTAAAAGATTAACAAAGTTTATTTTCAGAAATCTCAGTAATTTTAAATTAATGTAAGAGTGGAATCACCAGTAACATCCTCACCAATATAAAATAAAAGAAAAAAAAGTTAATTACTTCCTAGTGTAAAAGTCTGTATTATCTAATAAGTTCTACTTCAGTTTTGAATATCAGTATGTTAGACACTATTGAATGGTTATCAAAAATCTTCACGTTTCAATTTTCTCATCTCACCTCCATTACAAAGCTGAAAAAGCTAAGTAAGCATGTTGTCGATCACCATTTTCAGGTAGCAGTTGCCATAAAACAGTTAGGCATTATGAGACATACGTGGACGTTTTTCTAAGGAGCTTCTAGAGAAGGCGTCTTCTTGATAAAGGAAGTTTCTTTCTGTCTTAAATGAAAGAAACTTGTGTCCATGAGAGACACATAAGGAAATCATCTCAAATCTTAAGCTACTGAATTAACTTCAGTAGCTACCTACCTTCACTTCCTTTGTTATATTAAGAGACTAAGAACCTTCCAGGTTTTTTTTTACAGTGGTGTCATGCTGGCTTTTGGTTATCTACTGCTGAAAAAAAAAATGCCTGATTGCTGAATCTACTTATAACTGTGATAAATAAGTATTACTAGTGTGAATATACTGCATTTATTAGAAACCCATCCTACTTGAGTTGTCAACTTGGCATAGTAAAATGTTATGAAAGATCTCCAAGGAGCCCAAGGGATTCCCAGATACCAAAAAAACAGGTGCTATGGGTATATGGAAATAACAAGTAAAATTTAATAGGTTATTCTAATTTCAGCTTGTACTTTTATTGTACAAGTACTTGTACTTGTACTTTTATAAGTTTCCATGTTAGTGTTCTTTTGAAAAAACAGTTCCATAGCTAAAATATTTGTGAAAGCCATTAGTGAAAGAAAATAAAATATTAGACTGTATGTTGAAAATCCTGAGTTCCTGCCCTACCCCAACTTTGTGACTTCTTAGTAATATGGCCTCTGATAAAATAATTGTTAAATCTTTAAATATTCAGATACATATCTCACATAGTTTTACATGAAAACTTCCATATAATACTTTTCTGAATCTCACAAAACATTTGTGGCAATGACTGACAAATTGTTAAGCACTGCTTCATTGTATTATTTTTGAGAATGTTTCTGTATGTGTATAGGATTTTAAATGTGACTGCTCAGTTGCCTAATATTTCTAATATGTGATTACTCATTGAAGTCAATTTCAGACAAAGAGAAATGTTAACAGATGGATATTTTTGCACAAGAACACCTACCTCACATGGAACTGAAATTGCATACAGAGGATGATTCTGTACCTCAAAGGGAGGATAATACAATGAGACAATTTGACAAAGTAATATTTTCTGTATTATCTTTGTTTTAATAAAAATTTTATGTAATTTTATGCTCACATGATCCTGGTATCCTTAAACTCTATTAAATATCAAAAATAGAAAACTTAGAAACAAATAATGAATAAATGTGAAAACAACAAAATGTTTCTATTTGAACACTAAAAATATCCAATTGCCCCTCATGCACTTTACATGAACCTTATAAAGGTGTGAAATTCAAAACAATCTTTTTCATGTAATCAATTTTAAAATCCTTTAAATTACTTCATGTAAATTTTAAACTAAAATTAAGTTGAAAACTGTTGGAAGATACAATATTACCATAGAAACCCAAAATTTAAAAAAAGAAGACTTTAACAAGAAAGACATTTATTTCCCCAGAAAAAAAAAGAAAATATTTTCCCAAGATAAAAGAATACTAATGTTATTCCCACTAACTTTCATAGTAGAAAATAAATAAAAGTGGGTGAGTGCCCTATCTTACCAAAATAACTCATTGTGGAATCATGAATGAAGGAATAGTTTTAGTGTCAGGATGATTCTTGTAATTTAGAGCTCACTAAATATGGGAAAGAATCAAAATTAACATTTAAAAGGTACAGAATTGCATTAGATGCAACCCACCCAAAAACTCTCCATGCATTCTTCTTCTTCTTCATGTGTCTGTGCCAATTCCTGATAATGGCTCCTCTTTCTCCTCCATCTTTTCCTCCTCCTCTTTCCTTTTTTCTTAACAGTGTATGGCATCCAAAACCTTTACGCAATCAAGTTTCCTATAGCTATAGCTTATCTGCCACTCCTTATGGGCTCTTCCAGTCATAACAACCACAGTAGTCTCCCTTGGCATTGCTATGAAATCACACATTCTTAAAGCGTTTCTTTTTGATTCCTCCACACCACCTGCCCTGCTATCTTCTCCTATCAAGTGCAATCTTCCTAGTTAACAAAAGTAACCAAGTGTTGCAATGGTCTCTGTTGCAGTGACCAATAACTACCATTTTGTTGCTATGTTAAGGTTTCTTCAAATGTCTTTTAGATCAAACTTTGTGGACTTTTGAAAGTTATATTCTGGCACTGTTCATGATTTTGGAAATATCCATATTGAAGCCATTTATCAGAAATATGCAAATAACAATTAGTATGTACAAAATGCTTGTCTTGGTACCTGCAAAATGCTTCATATCAGTTATCTCATTCACTTCAAAACAACATTTTGTTTAAAGAAAGCACTTATAAGGAACTTGTTAAAACAAAAGTGTTAGACTTGTTTTAATGAAGCAAATCTGTGTAACTCCAAAATCTTTCTTTCTTGGTTGCTTTACAGGCAGGCATAGCACATTGACAGTCTTAGTCTTAGAGTCATCCTATTCTGGAAATGAGGAGTAGGGACTCATTTCACTTTCTGATAACTGGAAGATAACTGGAAGATTTCTTTATTTTTAATTTTTTTAATGTTCATTTATTTTTGAGAGAGAGAGAGAGAGAGAGAGAGAGAGAGAGAGAGAGACAGAGCATGAGCATGAGCAGGGTAGGGGCAGAGACAGACAGAGATACAGAATCTGAAGCAGGTTCCAGGCTCTGAACTGTCAGCACAGAGCCTGACACAGGGCTCAAACTCATGAACCCTGAGATCATGCCGTGAGCTGAAGTTGTACGCTTAACCGACTGAGCCACCCAGGTAGGTGCCCCTTAACTGGAAGATTTCTATGAAAGTTCATATTCCTCTTTTCATGTTCTCTCTAAAACAGGAACATTACATATACATATGTATATATATTAAATTCTAAATAATCCACTAAAACAAGCTGCTAAAACTAATAAATGAATTCAGTAAAGTTGCAGGATATTCTACCTACAGAAATATGTTGTGCTTTTCTACACTAATATTGAACTATCAGAGAAATTAGAAAACAATCCATTTATAATTGCATAAAAAATTAATATACCTAGGAATAAATTTAACCAAGGAGGTGAAAGATCTATACACTAAAAACTATAAGACATTGATGAAAGAAATTTAATAAGACAGAAATATGTGGAAAGAGATTTCATGCTCATGTATTGGAAGAATCAACATTGTCAAAGTGTTTATATACCCAAAGCAATCTACAGAATCAATGCAATACTTAACAAAATTCCAGTGCCATGCTTCACAGAAATAGAACAAATAGTTCTAAGATTTGTATGGAACCACAAATTATTCCAAATAGACAAAGAAATCTTGAAAAGGAACAAAGTTGGAGGCATCACTCCCTGAATTCAAACTATACTGCAAAACTATATTAACCAAAACAGTATGGTATTGGTACCAAAGTAGACACACAAATCAATGGAACAAAATTAAGATTCCAGAAATAGTAAACCCACATATACATGGATATATGTCACAAAGGAGCCAAGAACATACAAAGGAGAAATGACAAATTCTTTAATAAATGGTAACGGGAAAATTAGACAGCCATTTGCAAAACAATGAAACTAGACAGCAATCTTACATCATACTTACATAAAAATTCAAAATTTTTTAAAGACTTGAATGTAAAACCCTAAACCATAAAATTTCTAGAAGAAAACATAGACTGTAAGCTACTTGACTGGTGTTGACAACATTTTTGTGTGTTGACTCCAATGGCAAAGGAGACAAAAACAAGAATAAACAAATGGGACTACATCAAACTAAAAGGCTTCCACACAGCTAAGGAAACCATCATTAAAACAAAAAAGCAACTCACTGAGTGGAAGAATATATTTGGAATCCATATATTCAATAAGGTGTTAATATTCAAAATACATAAAGAACCTATACAACTTCACAACAAAAATTAAACAATCCAATTAAAAAATGAGCAGATGATTTGAATAGACAGATTCTCCAAAGGAAACAGATTGCCAGCAGGCAAATGAAAAGATGTTCAATAACACTAATTGTTAGGAAAATGCAAATTAAAGCCACAGTGAGATATCATCTTACGCCTGTTAGAATGAATACTATCAAAAAGATAGGAAATAACAAATGTTGGAGAGGATATAGAGAAAAAGGAATTCTCATACACTGTTGGTGAGGTTGTAAATCGGTGCTGTCACTGTAGAAAACAGTATGGACATTTCATAAAAAGTTAATTTTGAAAGAGAATGCACTCCATATGTAGATGAATTTAGGGCATATTATTTTAATTCTTCGTTACCAATTTGGATGCTCCTCTCCATACTTGCCATGTCTCTCCCTTCCCAAGGATCCATTTGGCCCCCCACCATGTCTGCCATTTCTACCCTCTTTGATTTGGCCTCTTCTCTACATTTAGCTCTGGAAAGTCTGTTCTGCCAGTGTTGGGTAGTTTTCTGGGTTATTTATACAGATGTCAGTGTTACCTAGTTATATCCTTGGAACAAGGTAAGCTTCAGATCCTCTTACTCCGCTATCTCCCAAGGAGATAGCAAACACTAGGAAGTCCCAGTGTTTTCATATTTTTCAGATAAATACCTAGAAGGGGAATAGCTGGCTTGTGTGGTAGTTCTATTCTTAACTTTTCACTATGTGCAGATAATATGACACTATTAGAGAATACTCTACAACCCCCACCAGAAGAGAAAGTTCCCAACCCCATATATAAGGCAAGTATTTGACAAAATTCAACATATTTTTATGATTAAAAAACACTTATTAAAATAAAAATAAAATTCCTCAACCTTATATACAAAAATATGGAAAATCTACAGCTAACATATGTAATGGTTAATGACTGAATGTTTTCTCCCTAACACAAGAAGGATGCCCACTCTTAGCATTTCTCATAGCATTGTACTAGAATATCTAGCTAGGGAGATAGCTTGATGAAAAGAAATAAAAACATCCCAATGGGAAAGGAATAAGTACAATAATCTCTATTTTCTGATATTCTTAGTGTATAGAATATCCTAATGAATTCACTAAAATACATTAGAACTAATAAGTTAATTCAACCTGTTTGCAGAAGATAAATATAAAAACTTAATTGTATTTCTATATACTATTGAGGGACAATCAAAAAAATGGAATATGATTCTATTTACAGTATCACCAAAAAATTAAAATACTTAAAAATAAATATAACAAAATAAACATAAAACCTATACACTGAAAACTATAGAACATTGTTGAAAGAATTTACTAAATGGAAAACACCACACATTAATAGATCAGGCAATATGCCCTAAATTCATCTACATATGGAGAGTATTCTCTTTAAAAATTCTGACTCTATTCTTTGCAGACATTGGCAAGTTGATCCTAAAATCCATATGGAAATACTAGAGACCCAGAATAGCCAAATAATATTGAAAAAATAAGAACAAATTTGGAAAATTCACACATCTCAATTCCAAAATTTACTAATGAACACAGGGGAACAGAAAAAGGAAAAAAAAGGGAAATAAAAGAGAGAGAGGGAAGCAAACCATAAGAGACTCTTAACTATAGAGAACAAACTGAGGGTTGATGGAGGGAGGTGGGCAAGGGATAGACTAAATGGGTGATGGGTAATATGGAGAGCCCTTGTTGTGATGAGCACTAGGTGTTATATGTAAGTGATGAATAACCAAACACTACACCTGAAACCAATTTCCCACATATGTTAACTAGTTAGAATTTAAATAAAAACTCAGAATTAAAAAAAAAATTACTAACAATGCACTGTAATCAAGAGAATACTGTTATGAGGCTAGAAATGTAGTTAAATGGAATGGGGATGATATGATATTTCAGAAATAAACGTGTTCATTTATGGACAATTGAATTTTTGGCAGATATGGCAGGATAATGCAATGGGGAAAGAATAATCTTTTCAACAAATAGTTCTGGGATAAATGGATATCCATATGAATAATACTGAAATTGGGCCCCCATCTCAAAACATACATAAAAATTATACCAACATGGATCATAATATAAAGTTAAAAACTTACAACATGTAGAGAAAAGTATAGGAATAAATTTTCATGACTTTTGTTTAGGCAAAGCCTAAGATATCAAACCAAAAGGACAAGTGACAAAAGAAATCCTGAAGTGGACATCTACAAAATTAAACACCTTTGGGTATCAAAGACCATCATCAGAAAAGTGAAAAGACAACCTACAGAAACAGACAAAAATATTTGGAAATCATACATCTTGTAAGGGGCTTATAGCTAGAATATATGTAAACGTCTTACAACTCAATAATAGACAGACAAACTAATTGAATTAAAAATTTTGCAATGTATCTGAAAACACTTTTCCAAAGAAGATATGAACATGAGCAATAAGCACATGAAAAAATGCTCAATTTTATTAGCTCTCAGGGAAATGATAATCAGAATCACAATGAGATGCCACTTCATATACACCAAGATGGCTGTAATCAAAACAAACAAACAAACAAATAAACATTGAATACAAAGTTTTGTTGAGGATATGGAGAAATGGTAACCCATATACATGGCTAGTTGTAATATAAAATGATGCAATCATTTTGGAAAGCAGTCTATTGGTTTCTCAAAATATTAAGCATAGAGTAACTAGGGATTGCATTCATAGGTATATACCCAAGAGAGATGAAAACATACAGCCATTGAAAAAAATTGTATATATATAGTGGAATATTATTCAGCACTAAAAACGAATAAAATACTAATACATGTTATCACATGGATAAACCTTGACAACGTGCCAAGAGAAAGAAGCCTGTCACATAACACCACATCTTGTATGATTTTTCATTTTTGGAATGTTCAGGACATTAAATCTATAGAGATAGAAAACAGACTAGTGCTTGCCTAAGGCTGAAGGATTAGGGGTAAATTTGGAGTACTTGTTAATGAATATTAAGTTTTGTTTTAGGGTAATGAAAATGTTCAAAAATGATTGTGGTGGTTGTGACACTAGTCTGAAAATATACTAAAAACTATTAAATGGGTATTTGCATGGCATTTTAATTGACTGTCAATAAAGGCGTCATATACATTTAAAAATTTTCATAATGATGTACCCAGATGTTTGTTACATGTATTCTCTCTCTCTCTCTCTCTCTTTCTCTCTCTCTCTCTCTCTTTCTCTCTCTCTCTCTCTCTCTCTCTCTCTCTCTCTCTCTCTCTCTTTCTCTCTCTCTCTCTTTCTGTGTCTCTCTACCTCTGTCTTTTCTTTCTGGATATCTTGTGCAGTCTGAGAGCTGACTAGTTTCTCCAACTGTAATGTATATCTTTGATATCTGTCTCAGTTGTTTAGCATTTTTATTCCTCAAGTTTACCTTTAATTCTATTGATTTTTATATTTATTTTTCAATTAGCATCCTCACCATATTTTATTGAAATTGTGTCTCCTGAATACTGTGAGATTTTTTTTCTCTTCAAATCCCTCATTTCCTGTGTTTCTCAAGTTATCTCTTTCTCATTGTTTTTTGTTTGTTTTGTTTTGTTTTGTTTTGTACAGTTTGGAAATCCTGGGCTTTGTCTTCAATGATACTATTTTCTTCAAATATCAGAAAAGCAACAGGAAGTCTGGTCCCTTGAATCCTATCAGTGGGATCCATTTAGGATAATCATGTATGTATCTGTCTTTTTTTGTTGAAGCTTCTATAAATGCTGAAAGGAGCAAAGTTTTATTTTGGAGTCTAATTTGCTGTTATCTTTTTCAGTTCTCTGAAAAGAAATTACTGCTTAATTTCAATTGCTCTGGAGGAATTTTTTTTTATGTGTGTGAAGTCCCTGGTGAAAAATTCCATGATGCTTTGAATATAGCCATGGGACAAGGACAGTGGCTGACAGCCGTATATATTAATCTTCAGTTAAATCTCAGCCTAAGTTTTATTTAGTATCCCCAACGCACAATTGGCCCAATCTGCTCGAAACAAATTTGGTTCTGCAGGATAGATTGTATTCTTCCTCCTGTAAATTATCCATACACATGAATTAAGAAACACTTTTCCAAAGAAGATATGAACGTAATCAATAAGCACATGAAAAATGCTCAAGATTATTAGCTCTCAGGGAAATGATAATCAGAATCACAATGAGATGCTACTTCATATCCATTAAGATGGCTGTAACCAAAACAAACAAATGTTTCATCTATCTGCATTTTGGCCTCATCTTTAAGTCTTCAAAAGGTATTCCAATCGTTCCTCCATTGATGTCCCTCACTGCATCTTTTTTTTTTTTTAATGAGTTCAAACATTACTAAGTTTTCAACAATGAATATTGGATTTCAGAAAATTAGGGACATAATGTATTTGTTTTCTCCATAATGTTAGCTCACAGTTTTCTTGATTTTTTTTCATTATAAATGGGGGGAATTGTTATGATGAAATAATCAAATTTATTTTAAAATTATTACTTTATGAGACAGAATTCTTATGCTATTCTGGTCCAATAGAAATTGTCTTTGTATAATGCTCTTTTAGGGTTCCCAGATCTAATTCCCATGTGGAGGATTCTCCTGGGGGGTTCCCTCCCAGATAACATCAAATAATTCTTGGACACAAATTTAAATATATTCTGACACTACCTACGTAGAGATAACATCAGATTCCACAGGTTAAGCATTCAGTCCTATGAGACTATACCTCCATCCTCCATTTCAGAGGCCAGTCACAAGCTCAGTTTGTTATCTCTGCTTCTGATCACCAATTCCAACAACCTCTTCCTTTAGTTCTATTAATTTTCTAAGTAGCTCACAGAACTAAGAGAAATACATTTACCAGTTTATTAAAGGATATAATAAAGTACATGAATAAAACACTAGATAAAGACATACACAGGGTGAAGTCCTGAACAAAGGAGTTTTGTCCTCATGGAGCTGGGGGGCTTGCTCAATGACACACGGAAATGTTTATTCCCAAAGTATTGAAGCTTTCTGAAAAATCGATCAAAAAGCTCTCCACTTAAGTTTTCAAGGAGACTTCATTACACAAATGACAAAGTCATTAGCCATTGGCTGATTCAGCTTCCAGAACCTCTCTCCTGTCTGGCAGTCAGGGGGATGGAACTGAAAGTTCTAACCCTCTAATCATATGGTTGGTCCTCCTGACAACCAACTCTCACCTTTAGGTGGGGTGAAAAAGTCATCTTCACTAGTAAAAAGATACTCATTCACGTGTGTGTGTGTGTGTGTGTGTGTGTGTGTGTGTGTGTGTGGTTCTGAAGCATTTTCAGGAACAGTGATGAAGACTAAATATATCTGAGAAATATATATTAGGTCATTCATTCAGATGACCTAATCATTCAGATGACCAGATACATATTTCCCACAAATCATTGTATTGCAAAAGCTCATGGTTACACATTTCACAAGAAAGAAATTAAGTTAGGGTAAAGAATTATATTTTAAAACTGCTCTGTCAGTACTTATAAATTGATATGACTGAATCAAAATTTTAGAAACCACTATTGAGAAGAATTTGCCATGACTTGGCCTTAATCAGCTCTGTAAAAGTGATGTCTGAACAAGAAAATTATTACACTCAGGTTAACATTTATTGTCATAATTACAACTGCCTGTTTGAAAAACATTTCAAAAGAGATGAACCAAGCCTTTCTTCAAATATTTTTTCCTTATGCAATTCTTAGAGAAAATGAGAATCTTTAAAACGGAACAATTAAGGTACTATCAATCATGGCCTAGAAGAGTACCAGGTGCCTGTTATATGTATACTGGCATTGTAAGTGTGTGCCCAATAAATATTAAATAAGAAATATTTTTACCAAATTGACCAGATTTTCTCCTGAGAAATGTTTGAAAACAGTCTGTCCAATGTAGGCCTCTAAGCCATCTGGAACTTGGTTGTCAATATATAGAATCTTTTGAGGAGTGTCTAACAAATTCCATAGTGAAATAAAAAATGAACAAGAATGATAGACTGTCATTTATTTTGAAATTATTGCACAGCATTTCACATAAAATACGTCATTCAGACTATAGTATCACATCTGTTTGTTTCTCTTAAAACTATATTTCTAATTATGAAATAATTAATTTGACCCCTCAGTCTCTACTATAAATATCATAACAAAAAATTACTACCTGTGTAGAGGGAAGAACTACAGTTTTTGGTAGCAATCTGAAAAATTATGATATAATTTATATTTTATAATTCATTATCACACAATACATTCAACTTTTCTTTATTTAATAAGAAAATCATAAGGTATAGGAAGATTATGGCATACTCAAGACTTTTTGTTTTTTATTTGTTGTTGTTTTAAAACTAAGCACCAGTTTAACATTATTGAACTGAGATTCTCCAATAGTATTTGATCATGGAATTCTTTATAGAAACAAAACCACTAAGATATAATCCGGAAATGAAATCCTACATATTATACCATGAACAACAATAGTTTAAAGGAATAAGCACCCCTTTTCAATGTAATGCATTGTATATTGTAGTAAAATATACATAAAATGTTCTGTTAGTAACATTTGGTATATCCACTATTTTCAACCATCACTATCATCTAGTTCCAGAACACTTTCATTATTCCAAAAGAAACTGTCTACTGTCTCCATTAAGCAGTCAGCTATTCCCCATTCCCTCCTTCACCAAGCCCCAAAAATTATAAATCTGTGTTGTCTCTATGGAGTTGGCTATTCTGGATATTTCATATAAATAGATTCATGTAAAATTTATTGTTGTTGTTGTTCTGTTTTTAAATATATCATTGTATTTTGTAGTTGTTCTGTTTTTAAATAAACATTATATTAATTAGTTCAGGTCCTCTGAGAGGAAAAAAGCAAGATGAGATTAGATGTGCAATAGCTTTATCATAGGAAACTCTCCAGAGGACAGGGAGAAGGGGCAGGAGACAAGGAGAGCCATTAAAATGAGATCCAGTTCTGAACCTTGTGAAAGAGAAGGAACAAAGGAGAGTTACATAGGCATAGCCCAGACTACAGTGCAGTTAACTGAAAATTTTGGCTGGGCTCCTGGGGATTCCTTAAACCAAAATCCATCAAAGAAGTCCTGCCTCTGGCAGGAATGGACTAATTTAATCTTTCTTTCTTTCTTTCTTTCTTTCTTTCTTTCTTTCTTTCTTTCTTTCTTTCTCTTTCTTTCTTTTTCTTTCTTTCTTTCTTTCTTTCTTTCTTTCTTTCTTTCTTTCTCTTTCTTTCTTTTTTCTTTCTTTCTTCCTTCTTTCAACTTCAATAGAAAAGAATCACTAAGAAATATAGTTAATAAAATTTCATGAAAACTGAAGAAAACATTCTAGTTAAATTATTTCCTTGTAATTGCCCTAAATATTTAAATAAGACTGGCCTATAGCCAGTGCTCCTGACAACAATAAAGCAGTCCATTACAGGAAATTCCTCTTCAAAGATGACCTTCAACTATCAGGAACAACATCTTATATTCATATTGACTGAAACTAGCAGGTTAAACAATACATCTTATATCAGATGATACTATTATTTTCCTTTATTAATATGTGAGAAATTTTAAAAGTAGGAGTAAGTTGAACATTTCCATCAAACATAATAAATATCCATATAAACCAAAGGGTAAGGCTATATTTAATGTAATGGAACTTGCTGACGGTATCTATCACATTTTCTTCAGAAATAAGAAAGCTGGGGTGTGCTCATTTAAATCTGTTTTCCAATATTTTATTGTCTAAAATATTCAACGGATACATTTTTTTTGTGTCAAAAATTGTCACTATCTTTTAAAAACACAAATGGTTATTTGAATAATACAGATTTTGGGGAAAGAGTTATCATTCCATGATGAAAAATCTGCTACCTGAATACATGCTACCAACTGGTTTTCTGTAACTTTTTGAGGGGGCATTTGATTACATTAAGTACATTAAATTCTTTTGTTGATATTGTTGGTTTCCTTAAAATGCGATCTTATATTAGTGCTTATTCTATTATATTTAATATTTTCAAAGATTCACATTTATTCATATTATAATTTACATGAAATAAGTCTATTTTTATCATATGATATTTTATATTTGATAAAATAAAATTATATTCCTGTGAAGAAAAAAAGCACAGACATTTGCTTAGACCAACAGACACTTTACTCATCACATAAGGATTTTATTTTATAAGATCCTACTAAAGAATTAACTGAAAAGATATTTCTTCAGGTGAATTTTGAATCATGCCTTAAGGTATCAGATAAGTGATATTTTACTTTGGATTATACCATATTTTTCCTAGTAGGGTAAGTAAGGGCCAAGTTTCTAAAGATAACTATCTATCCTAAAAATGTTTTCAGTCCTTTACCTAAAAATATATAAAGATTTAAATACTTAAAAAATATATGTTTTTCAAAAAGACAAAATCAATTTTACTCTATTTTTTTAAATAAAAAGTGGCCATGTAGACTGAACTTCATCATTTCTAGTAACATTATTCCTGTATCATCATAGAAATAATATTACTTTAAAAATTCATCTTTCATAAAATTCTACATTATACATAATAAAATCATTTGTATTGGGACTAATTTGTGAACTCATTTTGACTGATATATCTCAATTTGACTATTGAGTCTATCAAGTAAGTGGCATAAATCAGGGGAAAAATGAGTGGGTTTGACATATATATCAAATCTTTGTAATGGGAAATGGAAAAGAGTGCTGTCTGCTTTAAGAAAAACTTCTCTATGCGATGTGTCCTTACCTAACTCCAGTCATCTAACTTTAACTCTGTGCTAGGTGTATTTTTTTTTTTAAGAAATCTCTAAGGTCTTGAAATTTTGAAGGCTCATATTTTGATGGCATGTTGTTTTATGTGACTGATGACAAACTCTGAAGGTGATACAGTAAATCAGTGATAGAGCAAATAAGGATTCTTCATTCTATTTATCTAAGAGGTACCAAAGTGGAACTTAGAAAGAAAGATGTAAAAATTAAAACTAAAAAAGTATTATCTTGCACATTACCATATTATCTATGTTTTTAAGGGATTCTAAATGGATAATATGGACTATCTCAAGAAGCATACTGAATACATTTATTTTCTTCATTTTCTTATATTGAGGTATAATTGATATACAGCATTGTATTGGTTCCAAGTGTACAACAAAATGAGTCAATATATGTATATATTGCAAAATGATCACAACAATGAATTGAGTTAATTCACTTCACCTTCCTTTGGAAAGGAGTTTTAAACATTTTCCAGTATTCTCCTTAAAAGAAGGGGAAATATTTTATATCATAATATACTCAAATAGTTTAGAATGATAAAGTATGCAATATAATAACATATTTTCTTCATACTATTTGTCATCTTTGCTCTTGTACAATAATGAGTGAAGAGATCTGTATATAATTGGGGACAGTGAGATAATCTTTCATAAGGAAAAAATGTATTCTAAAGCATAGATTTTGATATTTCTATTGTTGAGTGAAGGCATTTATTATAAAACATCTACACATCTAGTTATCAAAAGCAGAAAAGGGTAACCCAAATGCAAAATGCATTTATTAAAATATATAAAATAAATTAAAAGTTTCTTTGTTAAGATTCATACTCTGTAATTTCCAACAAAATTATTTAGGAAAGAGAAAATTATCAAACGAAATATAAATAGATTTTGTTAGAAACAATGCCGTTTCTCAAATATTCCAGTAAGGTGCGCGCGCACACACACACACACACACACACACACAAGGGACACATGATTTTTAATCAGAAGTGATAGGTAAAAGTTGGCATTGCCAGGAGCAAAATGCATTTGAAAGCTATGGTCATGCTGTGTAAAAGAAAGAAAGTCAACTTTAAACATGAAACTGTTAGCATAACCTTATCCTCCACTAGGACTTCAACTCTATTATTTTTAACTGAATTTCTATTGTAAAATAAATAAATCAGTCATTTATAATATGTTCAAATAATGGTTTGGAATAAAAAATAAATTTAAGGGTTCAAAAGCCAAAAATAAACTTCTAAAAATATTACCAATATGTAGGAAAAATTTACTTTAATCTGAACATTTGCAAGGAGACTGAACTAGACAGAATGGCAGCTCAACGGGAAGAAATTTAGATAGGGACAGGTAGATAGAGGAGAGAAAGGCAGGGAAAGAGAAGAAGAGTGTTTGATGAACACTAACTGTATTTTGAGCATTGGGTTTGAAAAAGTGAATTATGTTAGTAATGAGATGATTAAAAATCATATGCTTCTCTCACCACAATCCTCCTTTACCAGGTTGCCAGTTATAAAGATCAGAAAAAGCAAAAATAGAGATATGAGAATAAGTATGTATTTGGTAAGCTGGGTAGAGACAATTGCTTGAAAACACAACTTCATAAATATTTTAACATTTTCCTAGTTTAGAATTAAGACACTTGTGTTGATATGTGAGATGGAAAACAATCAGACAAAAACCAATAAACTACACAAACAAAATTGATGAAAACTAGACTTATTTGGGAATGTAAAAGTCATTTTCAATGAAGCAGAACTATTAAAAACATCAACTGCTCACCAAATGTAACTGTGCTGTAGGGAAGTGATTTCTAACTTAGAATTATAATTATAGATTCCATAGCCTCAGAATCAAACACTAATCTATAGCTTATAAATTATAGCATATAGCTTGTAAGCTTACAGCTTATAGTCATTCAGTATATATGCATTATAAACTCCTATTTGCTTGTTTGTTTTTGCTGCTATTGCCATTAAGGTTTATGTTTATACACTGGAAAATCTCAGAGGCCAAAGATAAAACCTTTTAAATTTTCATGCAATGTTTAGCATAGTGTTACAGATAATATGTATATCAATGCCTTAACATCCCAATAAATTATTACATTACAGATAAACTGTTATGTATCAAAACTAACTTTCAACAAATTTTGGGAAACCATATTTATGTACAAACAGGAGGATTAATAATTTAACTTAAAAAATGGAAGGAGGGGAAGAGGAGGGTGAGGTACATAATGTTAGCTGATTCCTACTTTTTGTAGAGAGAGTCAATAGGTAATGTCTATAGCTGGTACATTAAAAATAATGGGTGATATTATAATTTAGACATCTGTATATATCCTCCAAAGATGTTTCACTATAAACAATGGAAAAATGGTTTTCTACAGAATGGACCTGAGGATGTGGGGAATACAATAGTGAAAATGCTTTACTAAAAGCATTTTAAGACTGTTTATTTTAGTGACTACATACATTTCTTTGTTGAAAAATATAACCTAAAAAATAAACAAGCAAACAGGCAAACAAACTAAAACATAGAAGACATTGCTAATAAATTTCTGGGAGACATAGAAATAAGATAATTTATTGAAGTACTTTTCGCAAAAAAAACTTGTTTGGATAGAGAAATAGGTGATCAGATTTGAATTATAGAAAGATAACAATGGCTGTTCTATGTCAATGGACTGAATGCAATAAGGCCAATTAACAAGTAGATGAAGTAAGATAAGGACTTGAATTTTATACAGTAGCAGTAGAGATGGATCAGGAAGAAAAGATAGATACAAGATAAAGAGATAGAAATTAAGGACTTAATAACTGAATAGCTGTGGTAGATGTGAAAAAGAAAGATGTGGGGAATAAATTATCAGGTCCCAATTTGATAGTTGTTCAAAGGCTGACATCAGTTTATTATTCAAAAAAATAAAGGCTAGTTTCCAAGTTCCAAATGTGAGATTATAATCTCTAAACTCCAAACAAAAAAACCTAAGGCACAAATTTTTCAAATGGAATTATTGATGTAGATATAATACTATCAGTCCAGTAAAGAATGTATTGTTCACATTTAAAAATTAGGCCACATGGATTATCAATTGAATCATTCTTATCCAAAGGCTGTCCACATAGATGATGCCTTTGGTAAGTGATTGCAGGATCGTGAGAAACATATGTTAATACATTCAATCATTTTGAAAGATGCTTTGATTCTTCCTAATACAGATTGAATCACTTTTGTCAAGCAAATTCTCATGAATGAGATACACCATGGCATAAAGAATGTGTATTTATTATACATGAAAATGTAAGAGAGAAAATATTATATATTCAAATGATAAGATTAGATTAGGTTTTGCCATATGGTTATACATTTTTTATTATTTAAAGTTTTTGATGGATAATTCAAAAAGCATCATAGCTTACAGCATAAATCATATCTTAAATTCAAAGAGACATAATTATAAAATTCACCAATTACTGACCAGGCCACTTTTACAACTTTGGTTATATATGCATATTTTGCTTTTTTGTTGTTTTTGAGAAACTTATGATTGTAATTAATATTTTATCAACTAATTTATTTAATTAAATATAAGGTTTACATATCAGGCTTGGATTTCTTAAAAAATGAAAACTTAAAATTCATAAGAAGCAAAACATAGCTTACATATTATTTATTGATCAGGTAACCAGGCTCTTAAAGGGAAACTGAAGTGATATTGCCCTTCCCCCCAACCCCCACAACCAATAAACACAGTTTCTTACAGAAGATTGTGGTTGGAAAAGGGATACTTGAGTCTGACAGTTTACAGATGAAGCAGTTGCCAAACCTCAAAGTGTAAACCTGACAACTGGTGCCAGACATTTACTGGAAAAATTCATTAGCAATGAAGAGGGCAAGAAGGATTGGAAATAAAGAAGTCATGGTGTTAGATGTGGACTTTGGAATCACCCAATTTAGAAAGCCAGGGATTGGAAAGAAAGGCTGTGAACTTGCCAACAAACAAATGAATTAGGAGAAATGGTTGGCAGTTTAGACAGATAACAAGTAGATGATTCCAGAAGATGTTCAGTAATGAGTAAATAATTAAAATTTGTGTTTCCTTTCCTTGGTATAAAAATAAATGGCACTCAGTTCATTATAATGTATTTTATTATATATTTTCAATAATGCTTATACAATCAATTTGCACAACATAATATTTTCTTGGATTATAAGAGGTAACCTTTTTTGTCCCTTGTTTAAAATAAAACAAACTGTTATACAAGGCCTGAAATCAAAGAAATCTCTAAGAAAAGCAGTTAAAACTTGAGATAAAGATTATGATTAAAAATTTTCAAAACTCTTACATAGACCAGAGGAGATGACAAAGAGTGATTTTATGTAAGCGACGAATCACAGGATCTCTACTCCTGAAGCCAAGAGGACACCATATACACTGTATGTTAGCTAATTTGACAAATTATATATTTATACATATAAAGAATGCACTTTCACCAAAATGAAAAATTATATTAGTTAAGCCCTTAACTGTGTAGTTGCAAAACATGGATCCTATACAGTTGTGACTCTGATGAGGATATTTAACCATTAACATGATAGTCACTTTAAAAAAATGAAAAATATTCTAGTCCCAAACTATGGCAATATATGCTTAACACTATCTATGAGAAACTATGTCCTAACCTCAGCAGGCTAGTGAATTTCAAAGGCAATGTTAGAGAAACAAATTTAAAATAATACATATACAAAAATATTTGGGAATCTTGAGGGGTATACATGGTTTGGTAAAATGAATAATAAATATTTGGAACACCATCAATGAAAACATTGTCCAAATCATTAAAGATTCTTTGGTAAACAAGTATAAACTGATGTAAATATGATTTTTTAAAAAATGAACAATGATGTAATAGTGGACTTTATGAATTATATTAAAATATGATTTGGTCACAAAATTATTTTTAATTTATATTTTATTTATTGAAATTTGTCTAGCGCAGTTATGTGCCAGACAGAGTTTTGTGCTAGTTTCATTCTATTTCATTTTCTCCTCATAAAGACATTGTAAGTATTAATATTTTCATTTTATAGAAAAAGAGAGCTAAAATAAGACATGGGGATTTAACACATTGTCTAAATTATACACACTTAGTAAATGGTGAAGTCAGGAATCTTCCTTAGCAGTGCACCTTACTTTCTGTTTTGATCATGGTGACCCAAAATGAGTGTGATGAATCTAGTGCATTGTTTTTTTACATAAGATTTCTAAATTATGTAACAAAACCTTCCTGAAGCAAATATGTTTTCATGTATCTCAATAGTTTTGTATTTCATCTTACAACATTCCATTATAATTTTAGCCTAGAGGTGAAAGATAATTTATGAAAGTAGCCAAGTGAGGAAATTTTATGCAAAAGATTTAAAATGTTACTTTTGATAATTCGCATTTTTATGATAGTTTTATTGGTGAATATTATTGACAAAAGGTATACTGTAGTGATCTCCCTTTTATTGTTGATTTTTACTCATTGATAAGAAGGCAAATAAATATTTTAAGAGTATTATAAATTGTTGGGGTTTTATATTTGTTTCCTTTTGTATAGTACATTCTAAAACAGAGTATGTTAAAGCATAATTTGGCTTCTCTCTTGTGAAGAAGCACCCTCATCCTTAAGCCAAGTTCTATATAGAAAGAATTATTTTATCATGCTTTGGGACCTTATAGACTTTTGGTTTATTATTATAATATAGATAATATGTCTTTTTAAAATATGACTTTATTAATAAATTAATTTAGATACCATTATTCAAATTCTTCAAATACTCCTCTGTGTACATACTTCTCTATGTACATTAAAATAGAATTTACTAGTTAAGTTTCAAGATAATCAAAAGTTATATGCAGATTTTCTTTTCATTTATTTTTTTCTTTTTATTCTTTTTATTCTTTTTGTCATTTATTGCAAAATCAATATACATGCATATTTTCTATTATGCGAGGTCAGTACCCCTACCCCCACATTATTCAAGGGTCAACTGTATTACTATTCCATTATTGTTGTTATTGTTTATATATACTTATGTGTCATTCCTGTTAGTTCTCTTTGAGGTGAGGAGAGGGCTTTATCTACTGTTGAATTCTCAAATAAGGCTGGTTTATGCTGTGCCCACAAGAAGTTCTTACACATAATATTAAGGAGAGTAAATAAGTGCTTTGAAAAGAAAATATAATTTATTGTCATATTTGGAGCATCAGATCTCAGTCAATCCTATCCAGAGAGAGAAGTTGTTGTGGCAACAAGAGCAACACATCCCTTAGCCTCAGTCCCAAAAGGCATCAGAAAATAAAGGAAGTGAAGGGTAAACATCACCAAATTGTCAGTGAAACTCAATTCAGAAGAAACTCTGACCAAACTCAAAATGGAACCAACTGGAAATGTTAATGGTCATTTTTAGTAAGTCACAAGAATTCGAAGAGAGGCTATTTCAATAAGTAGAACAATTTCATTTTCCATGCAGTCTAGGAAATTAATATCTACATGGTTCCTTTTACACAGTGGCCACTCAACTTTGTGCCTCTTTTGCAGAAAGCAGTATGGTTTCACCTTAAATAACTTGTGTGTGGTCAGGGGTGGGGGGAATCAAAAGGGATAATGTCTTAAGTATTTGTTTACAAGAGAAAAACACACTGGATGTCATATGTGGAGTCACCTGCTATACTATTCTGGGAGGAAAAAAGTTCAGGCAGAGAAGAAAATTGAGGAAAGGCTCAGGTTTACATGATGTGTAGAAGCAAGTTCATGGTGAAACTAATGAAGCCTGAGATTCAGGGCTGTAACCTGAAATACCTTCCAAAGTACTTTGGAAGTACTCTTCCAAAATCCCAAGAGGGACTCCGGCAATTTTGTGTTTGTAATTTTGCATTAGTGTTCATAAATGGACTTCCCAAACTGTATAAGTTTCAGCCCCTATTTGTCATGTGTAGTGTATTTATCTAAAATTATCAAGTGGTTGTTATGTGATAGTAGCTATGATAACTGCTGGAAATATAAAGATAAATAATTCATCTCACTGTCCCCAGTTAAGAGCTTACACTCCAGTTAGGATTGGCAGAAATATACAATACCATATAACCAGAGATTTGAATCAAGTGTTCTGGAAGCTCCAAGGATAGGAAACCTAAATTCCTAAAGATGTTTATCATAAATAATAATGAGAAACACATAAGCTAGAATCTTGGAATATGAAGTTCACAGGTTGTTACATACTTATATATTTTTAAAAATTTTATATGTGATTAGTATGACTAAAATGTATTTGACTCTAATTACAAATATGTACATAACTTAAAAATTATTTAAATACAAACAAGATAAATGATGACTTTTGGCTACTGTACACTTTTCAGGAAAAATAATGATCTGCATTAAATTCCAGTCAGTTATAAATATCACAAATGACTGTTGAAGCATACAAATTTTATTGTGTATTTTTTGTATTATGAACTCTTTAAATAAAAGCACAAAATTTTCCTTTGAGACCTATAAGTTATAGATTAGCCACGTACTGGAAATTACATGCAAATGTAATCAATAACAGATAACAAATATTAAGACAATATGAGAATTAACTTCTGTTTCTATAGTATGCATTTTTATACAGAATAACTGGTTTCAAACAATTACAACTATAAAGATCAATAAAACTCTGAGCTCTTAACAGCTAATATCTATTTATATTGACAGATAAATGTTTGTACATTCTATATACAAGTGAAAAATTTCATACACAGTTTAATTGCTTGATATTATATGTGAAAATAATTTGTTCAATTTTTTTTACATTTTTGTTTCCAATTTGCATATAGTACTTTCAAAATATTTATTTCTTTAACAACCACATAGTCTTACTATGTGCCAAACATTGATATCTGAGCTTTACAAACATTACTTACTTAATTCTCATGTGTTAATTCTTTTGGGCTTTCATAACAGAATACCGTACAGCCTGGGTGGTATATAAACAACAGAAATTTATTTTTCATTGCTCTGGACCCTGGGATATCCAAAATCAAGTCACTGGCAGATTCAATGTCTAGTGAAGCCCTGCTTCCTGGTCACTCTGTCCTCATGTTGCAGAAGAGGCAAGGAAGGTTTTGGGGGTCTCTTTTAAAAGGGCACTTATCCCATTCATGAAGGCTCTACCCTCAAGACTTAATCACCTCCCAGAGGGCCCACCTGGAAATACCATCACAATGGGGATTAGGTTTCAACATAGGAATTTGAGGGACACAAACATTCAGTCTGCTACACCTCATAAAAACACTAGGGAGTCTAAATCCGATTATTAACTCCATTTAAAGGTGAAGAGCACAGACAGGACAAAAAGCTCACTCAAGCTATTATGTAAAACAGTCCAGATTTGAAACCAGTCAGTCTGAATTCAGATCAAGGAGGATCTTCAACCTTAGTTTATATTTTGTCTTAATAAACATTAAATAAGTGTGCATTCACATGTAATGATATTTTAATAATGCATATCAACTATAGGTAAAGTATTTTCATTTTAAATTTCTTCCTCATCCTCCTTTCTGATATTTCATCCTTTTCACTCTGTGTAACACAGATACCCTGTGCGGTTTAACAAAACACAGTTAACACTGTATAAACAGAAATTTAAAAAGCCCTTCAAGTCTAAATGCAATAAACTTAATGTAGCTCCTCTGAAAATAACATAATTTCTTTATTAGGGCAAATGAATTTGACACATAGAGGGAGTGAGAGGGCAGCTCATTTAGTATACAGGGTTTAATACAGTACGGAATCCTAAAAAAGTTTTATTAATAATTATTTTTTAAATATAAAAACTCTATTTTTATATTATTATTATTTACATTTTTATTATTTATATTATTTATATTATTTATTTATTTATTTATTGAGAGAGAGAGAACACGCACGCAAGTAGGGGAGGGGCAGAGAGAGAGAGTGAGACACAGTATCTGAAGCAGGCTCAGAGCCGACAGCAGAAAGCCTGATGTGGGGCTGGAACTCACATACCACAAGACAATGACCTGAGCAGAAGTCTGATGTTTAGCCAACTGAGCCACCCAGTTGCCCCTTTTTTAAAATTAAATTAAATTTATTTATCATAACCATTTTAATTTCTTAATCTCTTCATAGGTTCTTCACAATATTTTGTATTATGTTAAAATTTCAAATATGATTCCATTATGGTCTTACACTTTTATTTACAAAAATCTTTTAAAATAAAGTGCTCATGGAAAACTAGAAATCTTGCTTCTTCTGATTTGCCCTTTGCTTTTGTTTCATTGTTTTTTTTTTTAATGTTTTTTAATGTTTTATTTATTTTTGAGAGCAAGAGACTGTGAGTGAGGGAGGGGCAGAGAGAGAGGGATACACAGAATCTGAAGCAGGCTCCAGGCTCTGAGCTGTCAGCACAGAGCCCGATGCGGGGCCCAAACCCACAAACTATGAGATCATGACCTGTGCCCAGGTCTGAGGCTTAACCGATGAGCCACCCAGGCACCCCTGCTTTTGTTTCATTGTATAGCACTGGAGCTTTGTAAACTCCAACAGCGTTGTTCTCTTGGCTCACCTGTAATCTTCTAACTCATCTTTCATTGTTATGTTGCCTCTCTGTCACTTTCAAGACTTAAATCTTTTTCTTGAGAACTTTCTAATTCTTCCCTGCCTGGATCATAGAACTAGACTTACCTTGCCCCACAAATGTCATTATCAGCATATGTTTTCTTTTAGCAAGTTGGCTTCCACAGAGGTTCTCCCATATTCTGCTCAGCAGGAAAATACCAGGCAGCCAGAATTCTGGGAATCACAGAAGAAGAGGGTGGGAGGAACCATAGCCCAAAATACAAGCTTTAGTCTAAAGCCCTAGCTTTTGTGATATACACCTCTCTTGCACTCCCTTGAGCCTTGTGCCACCAAACTGGATAGACTCTCTGATGTCTGGTTATGTGGGCTACTGGATTCTAACTACCCCTTTATTCTATCCAACTGACTTTCCTACATAACAAAATTAGTTCATATAACCTATATGAACTATATGAACATATAATTCAATTATTTGTAAAATGTAAAGGATGCGTTTTTTTTTTCCCCTCATGGTATCTTAATTCTGATGTAAATTCTTTTCTTTCAACTACCCATGTTTTTTCATGGCTTTAGATAACTGAGATCTTACAAAGGCAAATATTGAGTCTTCAAGTAAGTTTTGAGTACTAGTGATGGATACATTGTTTTATCTTGTTTCTGTTAAGAATCACATTGTTGTCAATGTTCCTTTTCTCCTTAAGTCATAGTAGCTCATCCTCGTAATTCAGCAACCTCTCTTTAACCCCTCCCCACTGAGAGTAAGCAGAGTAGGCCAAGGCTTTTCTTAGATAAGTCTTAGCAAATGGCTTAAGTGTTGGCAAATTTATTTTCAAACCTGCATAATTTCTCATAAGTCAATGAGGATAATATTTGCCTTTTTATTTTGTTCAGTGAGAGAACAAGAGATTTAAGCTCCTAATTTCAGAAAGTACATACAAGATAGTAGTCAAGCCTGTCATATTTCAATCCCTTACAATAAAAATGTGTCTGTCTGTAATTCCTACTGATGGGTAGCTTAGAAGTGCCATAGAAGCCAAATTTGCATGTAAATTCTCTGCTCCTATAGCCCAAATGGCGATAATTGGACCAATAGTAGATATCCGAGGTAAAGATATCATTCAGTAGACTTGCTAGATCATTGGAAGGCATAGTGTGATAATGTCTATTCCTAACATGGCTTAAGTCTCACTTTTCAGAAAACTGTAGTAGGAAATAATGAGAGAAATGTGTAATTACAAAATAATGAATGAACAGATTAAGAATATAAATTAGACCATGGGATATGAATAAACCAAAATTTAAAATGATCATCAATGATGTAGAAAATTATGTGGAATGGATGAGGATTATGGAAGGAAAGCACAGGGAAAGGATTTCAAAGAAGGGAAAATTGACTAGAAGCAGGAATCAAAAAATGGTTGAATCTCATTAATGAAGCAATAGTATTATAATGATCCTGAAATGCCTGTACCTACATTTCTTCAAATGTGCGGCTTTCTGCTTTCATGTCCATGAAATACAGGCCACAAGATGATTGCACTTACAACCTGTTGCTGTGGCTTACTGAATTGATGTTGGACTAATATACATTTGTTTAAATTATCCTGAATGAATGTCTGGCCCTTTGAATTCAATAGGAATGCTATAACAAAAACTCATGAATTAAGGACCTCAGTAGGGCCAGACAGAAAACACATTACACACACACACACACACACACACACACACACACACCCCACACACACACACACTTGAGATAAAGGTATGTAATAGGTATATATGTATTTCTTTTCCTATTATTGCATTTTGAAATGTTGTGCCTGATAAGCAGTTTAAAACGGAAGATAAATTATTCTGATGCCACAGCTCTATGGAATCCTGGTAAGTTTCACACATATTATTTTTTTCTCTTGGGTTTCTAAATGCTTTAAGATCTTTAATGACAAAATCATGAAATGTGGTGGGGAAGGTTATAGATATATATTAAATATATATCTTTAGGATATATTTACATATAACTAATATATATTACACTTAATATATATATATATATATATTAAAACTCAACAAATGCATTTTATCTGTAAGACATATGCACATATGTATCTCAAATATCTAATATTTCCATTCTGGTTAAATTGAATTTGTGCCTAAAGTACCAAATTTAGAATTCAAAATGATCCTCTGGAAAAGGCACTTGGGTTCCCCATGAGGCAGACTAATTTGAACAGCAGTAGCTTTGGAAAGACAGGACTGCATTTCTCTTTGACCTCTGAGCCAGGCACTGAATCCTGCCCATGGCTATATTAGAGCACTTACAGAGAATTGAATTAGAAAAAGCACTGCTGCATATTTCAGAATTTAGTTTGTTCTTCTTAGACAAACTTCCTCTCCTCCCTAACAAGCAGCTGAATTTATTCTCTAAAGCTGTAAATTTTATATGAAGAAATCACTTTTATTTACATGTTAAATTCTTATGAAATGTGTATGTATGCATATTAGCTATGCCTCAAATGATCTGCTATTTTATAAGGCTGGAAAATCACCTGCTTAAATTAGAGAAGTGTAGGAGGAATGGGATATGCATTTTTAAAGCAGATTGAGTTACATTGATATCATAATTTGACAGAATAAGCTTAATCACTAAAGAAAACTATTTTGTCTTTGGAAACTTCATAGGCCAATGCTTATCATCTATTTTCCTTGTTAAATGAGTGTAGGGGATCTATAAATAGGTATATATTCTCTCACTAGTGCTAAATATGCTTTATTTTTATGACACATTGAGATATTTTCCTCATGTCAGCTTTTATTTGATTTTTGCCTTTCCCTAGAACATTTGGTAAAAGTGTAAGTTAAACTAAAAAGATAAACCTAAAGATAGAACTTGTAGCATAATTTGAAAAATTCATGTGGTTTCATATATTTGGTATTGCAAAACCATGTGTTAAGAATTGACCTTGCTATCTAAGTTACTGTATGGAACAAGAAAAAGTATAAATTAAAAAATAAATAAATAAAATATTAAGTTTCATGAAAAAATTTCAAATTATCTATTGCAAGAAATTAACAAAAATGCCTAAATTAAAATGATTTCAAATGTAGCATGTTTAAAAATGTGACACATTTCTAAGTTCCTTACTTCATTGGTTGAAATGAATGAAATACAAATGTTAATAATAATTCTTTAGATTGAAAAATCTCTACAATTAAGGTAAAATATTTTAAAATTTCAAATTCTCTTGATTGTCTGTTTTACATGGATTAAATACTTACTTCTTTTAAGTAACATATTCCCTGATCTTTAAATTTCAAGTTGTCTGAGTGGGGTTTGTATATTTCCATTACTATAATAATATATGTATAAATTATCATGTTGTTGAGGCTACCACTATCAGGTTTAGTTGACAGGATGTAGGAAATAAACTGCCAACAAAATTCATCATTTTAGTTGCTACAAATAAATGTTTTAATTATAATTATTACGCTCTCATTCTACATAATGGAATATGTACATATATACACATCCCTGCATACATGTATATATTCCTGCTACGTATATGACACAAAGTTAAAGCCATTACACCAGAAAAATTTAGGATAAAAACTCAGCCTTACAAAGGTCATGAAGTGAGAAATTAATTTAAAGAAAACCCCACAAAGCTCATGAAATAAAACAATGAAATAGTTTATTTATCAAAAAAGTAAAAAAAAAAAACTCATTTGCTATGCTTATGACAGTTATCAAATAAACACCATGATACTTCATATGTTTATATTTACCTTGAAATATATAATATCAGGAGAAACTCAAGATACTCTGAAATAAAAAAATCACTCAAAATTCAAGCCTATGTATGCTTGAGCAAAACATAGTATATGCTCACTATGTATGCTAAACAAAACAAGTCAGTCAGAGAAAGACAAATACCATATGATTTCACTCATAGGTGGGATTTAAGAAACAAAATAGATGAACATAGAGGGAAAAAAAGAGAGAGAGAGACAAACCATACAATAGACTTTTGACTAAGGACAAACTAAGGGTTTCTGAAGGGGAGGTAAGCAGGGGGATGGGTTAAATGGGTGATGAGTGTTAAAAAAGGCACTTGTGATTAGCACTGAATGTTGTATGTAAGTGATGAATCACTACATCCTTCACCTGAAACTAATATTACATTGTGTGTTAACTAACTGGAATTTAAACAAAAACTTGATAAAAATAGAACTACCTTATGATCCAGCAGTTGCACTACTAGGTATTTACCTAAACGATATGAAAGTACTGATTTGAAACGATACATACATTCCAATGTTTATAGCAGCATTATCAACAATAGTCAAATTATGGAAGGACCCCAAATGTCCATCCACTGATGAATGAATTGAATGAATAAAGAAGATACTCACACACACACACACACACACACACACACACACACACACACACTATGGAATATCACTCAGCCATCAAGAATGAAATGAAATCTTGTCATTTACAGTGACATGGATGGAGCTAGAATGTATTACGCTAAGCGAAATAAGTCAGAGAAAGACAGATACTACATGATTTCACTCATATGTGGAATTTGAGAAACAAAACAGATGAACATAGTGGGAAAAAAAGAGAGGCAAACCATAAAACACTCTTAACTATAGAGAACAAACTGAGGTTGTTAGAGGGGAGGTGGGCACAGGGATGGGTAAAATGCATGATGGATATTAAGGACACTTGTGATGAGCACTGGGTTTTATATGTAAATGACGAATCACTAAATTCTACTCCTGAAACCACTTAAACTGTACATTAACTAACAGGAATTTAAGTAAAAACTTGAAACTACTAAATAAATAAACAACAGAAAATTTAACCAACAAAAATTTTTTAATTAAAAAACAATAATTGCCTTGTAAATAAATTAAAATAAATAAATAAATAAATAAATAAATAAATAAATAAATAGAAACTTGAAAAAGAAAAAATATTTAAAAATAAATAAAATGCCCAATAAAAAAGCAAACAAAAATTCAAGCCTATGGTTTTAGAAACAAACAAATGGAAACATCTGGCTAAATTTTATTAACTTTATTTTAAAAAGTATTAAATCATAATGTCTTTATTCCACCAGCTCTTCTTTCAAGTATAATAAAAAATATGGTTCCCTAGCTTTTAATATATATTATATTATATTATATATCATATATATTACATATATATAATACATATATTGCAGTTTTGCTGTTTCCTGTAGGGAAAGTTGAAGGAAATTTATTATTTATTTTGCTCAGAAATAATCTTTTCTACAATACTGCTAATAATAATGTTCTTCTGGAACTTTCCTAAAGTTTTGTATGATAGAGAATGCACTATGTCATAAAGAGCCTATGTCTTTTGAACGGTAGCAGAATTTATCAACCCCATACTATACGCTACTCTGGCATAGGGATTATTCTGAGATGACAGTGATTAAGAAACAGGTACAAGAAAAGCTCTCTGTGGTATCATACTAGTCTAAAAGTGGGTGGTTTGGACAGAAATTAATCAGTGGAGAAAACTCAAGACTCTTATCATCTCACAAGGGGCACCAGAATAATCTACATAACAAATCTTGGTAAAATTAGCCTTTATCTATTGTTAGTTTCCCCATGATATTTGCCTTCCAATAATTTGTTAGGAGCTCAAAGTCCTTTTCCTTTGTCTTTTTGTTTCTCTAGAAAAATATTGTTCCTTTGTTAAGATGCTATCTAAGTCCAAATTCTGACCACCCCTTTGAATTACTCATCTCTGAGTTTTCCCATGCCTAAATACAATGCAGATGTTAAAAAATTTGTTTGTTGTTCTCTTATTAAAAGAGTTGTATCTTTCATGTACCATAGATAATATATGAATATTATTAAACACACTCCCTCCTTTTTTTAAAAATCTTTTTAATGTTTATTATTTTTGAGAGAGAGATAAAGAGACAGAGCACAAGCAGGGGAGGGATAGAGAGAGAGGGAGACACAGAATCTGAAGCAGGCTCCAGGCTCTGATTACTCAGCACAGAGCCCAAAGCAAGGCTCGAACTCAACAACGATGAGATCATGACCTGAGCCAAAGTCAGACAAGACCGACTGAGCCACTCAGGTGCCCCAAACACTCCCTCCTTAAAACCATCCCCAACCAAATATGGAGAAAGGTTTTTGTTTGCTTGATCCGCTCTTGGGCTGTCCTATTTCTTGGAGAATAACTAAGAGACAAGTGAACAAATCCATCTACTTAATGAAGAGCTGAAACAGTGGAAAAAATAGCTAGCCTTGTCTAACAATAAGTTGGAGTAGTAAAGGTGGGGAATCTCCAGGGAAGCTGATGGGTGTAAACAATCAGAAATTAGAAAAATGAAAAGGAGTTTTAAGTGTTATCCAAAATTATTAATTGAATCACTTTTAATGTTTATCAAGTAATACAATAAAAATCATTTTTAATTTTATTGATACTAGCTTTTGAAAACAAATTCAGCCGTACACCAAAACTGGAAACAGTGGCATTTTTTCTCCCATTCAGTTAAAGAAATTTTTTTAATGTTTATTTAATTTTGAGAGAGACAGAGACAGAATGAGAGTGGGTTAGGGGCAGAGAGAGAGGGAGACACAGAATCCAAAGCAGGCTCCAGGCTGCGAGCTGTCATCACAGAACCTGACGCGGGGCTCAAACTCAAGAGCTGTGAGATCATGACCTGAGCAGAAGTAGGTCGCTCAACTGACTGAGCCACCCAGGTGCCCCTCACCCATTCAGTTTAAATGTTCCCTTCAAAATCTAAATCTAAGGGCACCTGGGTGGCTCAGTCGTCTGAGTGACCAACTCTTGATCTCTGCTCAGGTCACTATCCCAGGGTTGTGGGATGGAGCCCCATGTCGGGCCCCACACGGAGCATGGAGCCTGTGTGAGATTCTCTCTCTTTCTCCCTCTCTGTCTCTCCCTGCCCTTCTCTCCTGCTCTCTCTCTGTCTCTAAAATAAGAACTTTAAAAATATTAAATAAATAAAACAAAATCTAAATCTACAGGAAAAGCGAATAAGTCTATTTTCTCATAATAGTTTTCCAAATAGTTAAAACCAGTTTTCGTGTCCTTCACACTTCCAACTTCTCCAATGCAATTTCCCTTCAACTATTTAATATCTATATATTTTTTAATAGCCTCACCCTATTTTCCAAGACTTTCATACCCGTACTCACCCCCTTCTGAAAGTATTCTAATGTGACTAAAATCCTCTAATATGCCCATAAATAGAAGTGATTTTCAAATATCATCAAGCCTTTATGGGCTCATTCCTTGTCTTGGTTGGTAAACTCTGTACTAATATGCTCTGATTGTAGCCTCAGCATATTATAGCACAACAATTTCAACCATCTCATAAGGTGCTAGAGGTCAATTAAAATTCTCATATTTTATATAAACTGCTGTCAAACAAAATGTTCTCTATCCCATTTAATTATATCTTTAATTTATATGCAAAGACTTTACATTAATTCATGTTAAATCACTTAACTTGCCAAAATTATATTTTATTATTTAAAACATGTGGAAAATGAGCCATCAATTCCACTTGTGTCATCTGCCATTTCTATTACATTAGACAAGTCTTATTTCTCAAGATGGAATATATTTTCCATTTCCTCTACATAACACAGCTCATTTGAAGGCACCACAATTCACACAATTTTCTAATTCCATGTAATGTTTCATAACCCAATCTGGTTGCACAATCTATAACCAAGAAACACCCACTTCAGGTCATTTGAATGAGGACCCGAGTTAATTGTGGTGTATTAAATGTTATTGATGAGAAGATTTAATATAATAAACATTTGATGTTCCCCATAGTAATGTGAGCATTTAATGCAAATTCTATTAGAAACTAAGCATTTTTTAAAATGTAGACAACGTGAAATTTAAATTTCAAACAAAGGACAAATACTAAGGAAGATAGCTATCAAAGCAGCAATAATGAAAGACTTTCATATATATCATTGTAATCTCAAATCCTGTAACTTTAGTGTAGTTCAGAGTCACAGAATAGAGAAGTCAGATTATATTCTAATGTATAGGAGAAATTAATATTATATCAAAGTAGTAGTTCCATTTAGGGGAAAAATGTATTTTTAGTGAGATATGCTGGCATAACTGACTATATGATTATGAAAATTTATAACACCGTATACCATTTTAAACTTAAAAAAACTATAATCATCCTAAATATTTCCTCTACATACATTGAGCACCAATTCAGATGGTATTATAGTGTTTTTTTCAGCCATCACATGTAATTTTCAATACTTAATCATTTATCAAATTTACCATAGAGAGAGGCAAACCATGAAACAGACTCTTAACTATAGAAAACAAATTGAGGGTTGCTGGAGGGGTGGGGTTGGGGGATCGGCTAAATGGGTGATGGACATTAAGGAGGACACTTGTGACAAGCACTAGGTGTTGTATGTAAGTGATGAATCATTAATTCTATACCTGAAACTCATATTTCCTGCTTGTGAACTAATTGGAATTTAAATAAAAACTTTAAAAACAGGGAAATTCACTTTCAATTGCTTTTTTCCTATAAGTAATATTTAATATTTTTCTGGCTGCTTTGAACTATTTTTAATTTTCAGAAATTTAATTATGATGTGTCCTGGAATATATTTCTTTGCTTCTATATGAAACATACTAGACTTCTTAAACCTGTAGACTTAAATCATTTGGCAAAATGGGAAGTTTTTAGCCATTATTTCTTTAGGTACTCTTTCAACCCCACTCTATCTTCTCTGGGATTGTGTTCATTCAAATTTTAGCTGCTTTGTTGTTGTCCAACAGTTTCTTGAGATTCCATTCTGTTTTGTTTTTGTTTTATTTATTTATTTTTTTGTCTATTATCTCTCTGCTGTTCAGTTGAGGTAAATTTTATTGATATATCCTCAAATTGAAAGATTTTATCTTTTGTCATTTCCACTCTACTCTGGAATCCTTGTAGGGAAGTTTGTTTTCTTTTTCAGGTTATTGCATTGCTCATTTCTTTGTAGTCATTACTTCTTTTTATAACTTCTGTTTCTTTCCTAAGATTTTCTTAAATTTTTTTCCATAATTATTCAGATCTAGTCACTTAAAAATTTTCATATGGTTTCTGTTTAAACTACAAACTATGTATCAATATGAGTCTTTGTGTATATGCGTGCCTTTCTTTCAAATAAGTGGGGATTTTTAACTTGTTCTTGTTATTATCTTTGTTTGTTTTATTTATATCTTTTTTATTGTTCTCAGATATGATGACATATATGATGCCTATTTAGAAATGCCTATTCTGAGGTTTATTTTTGGCATATTTTATAAATCTTTTCTTTATTTCTGTACACTATTTAAAAATGTATACTATCTAAATTATGGTTGAGAACTCCCTTTATATCTTGGGGGTTAAACTTGTTAATTGTGTTGTTTATTTTAACTATATACTTGCTAATATTTAATCTAGTCTATCATTTATCAATACATGGGCATAAAAATCTGGCCTTAAGGGTTTATTATTTTTCTGTATTTACAGTGATTTATTTATATATTTATATAAAATATTTTATAGTTATATTAAATATAATATTTATATTTTAATGTTTTGACATCATTTTCAACTGGTATACACATTTAAGAGTTACATCTTTTGGAAAAATTGATACTTTTAACATTTATTATTATGCAATGACACTTTTAACCTATAATTTTAATATTTTTGTCAAAGTATGTTTTATCCTACATGATAGCTATGCTATTTCATTATTGTTAGTTAACATCTAATGTGCTTTTTTCCCTCTAATTTTTATTTTAATTTTTGTGTCCTTATACTTTATATGTTTCTATAAATAACCCATATCTGGATTTTTAAAAGTACAGTGGCTGGCCAATTAATTTTATTTTGTGATATGTTTTGTCATTTCTACCCTAATTATTCTTTCAAGTTTCTCCACTTTTTTTTAGATTATTTTTTAAAATTTCTATCACATATTTTGATTTCTTTAGAGGGAGGAAGACGTTTTCCTTTACCCTCTTAGCTCCCTTGGCTGGGTATGAAAATTAAACTGACAAAAAATAAAGGAAAGAGTTAAATGTGTATTTTTATTCTGGATTGATGGAGTCTGGTCATTCGTGGAGGAATATAATAAGTTAGAAAGTATGCAATAATTATAGTAAACTAAGGGAAACTTGGCAAGGCCAGCTTATTAAAATTAAAATTCTCTTTGGTGTCTCTTTATCTTTGGAGATAAAGATGCTCCTTACCTCCAGGTACAGGGAGGGCACCCATAACATGAAGATTTTATGACCTGTTTCAAGGGAGAACAGTGAGAGTTTTGTCAAACACTTCAGCTTAAAATATTCACTATGCCAAAGATTTCTGTCTCATGTTGAATTCTAAGAACTGTATGAACATCCATGATGACTTATTTCCTATAACTCATGTAACACATCCTGGATTTGTCTCACTTCTACATTAAATACTTATGTAAGTCCTGCTTTCAAAATTTGTTTTTTGAGAGTTGATTCTTATGAGACTTAGTATCCCTGAGAATATTTTGATTATTCCCTCAGATTTTAATTACTACATACCAAATTGCGTATTTCAATGTTTTTTCTTCAATACCAAAGGCAGTACTTAATTGACTACAACATCCAATATTATGACTGAAAAAAATAGATATCAATGTAATTCTTGCTCCTTTATAAATGCCTGTGCTTTATATGTTTTCTTTTGTACACAATTTCATAGTTTAGTTTTTTAATATTTTAATATTCAATGTTATTGTAATGTATCTACATGGATTTTTTTCTGTCTTTTATTGTGCCTTTTGCATTCATCAGGATCTTTCAAACTGAATTGTTCTTTTCATTTTTTTTTTATACATGTGTAGTTGGGGTCAGAGAATAAGAAATGAAAAGGAAAAGAAAAGAAAATCTTAAGGTAAATGGAGACAGTTTGCCACATAGTAAAAAAAAACAAAAACAAAACAAATCACTACCATATTTAACCACAGTTGTGTGTTTTTTGGTTTATAATATTTGCAAAGAACCCCAAATACAGTCATAATTGAGTGGTATTTTTCAAAAGCTTAGTCCCAGTAGTTAAGCAGTTCTAATTTTGAACTTAGGTTGAATAATAAAGGCATTTAAGCCTTCATTTATTTGTGGACAGATATTTCTGAATGTTTTTTCGTGTGGTTGACACTGTTTGAAACTTGGCCGTATTTAGTGGTAATTTTCCAGGCCTTGACCTACATACATCTATCCATTTCAGTTCTGCCTAATTCCTTAGGATACACTTTTACTCATTATCATGGGTTCTCTTACATAGAGTTTCCTTCCTCAGTTTTCAAACATAGTGTGTATGTGTGTGTGTGTGCGTGTGTGTGTGTATACACACATATATATTATATAATGTATATAATTACCAAAATATTTGAGACATTAAAATATTTATATCATGTTATATATCATGATATATATATATATATATATATTTACTTATTTTTTATTTGTTTTTTTGTTTTGTCTACCCTTTGTAGATATTTAAGGTAGAAGATCTAGGTTTCACTATAGACTCAGTCTACTATCTTGATGTATAAATCTTCTGTATATTTATATATGATTAATTAATTTTGGACAGAAGAAAACGGAGAGAATGAAGAACAAACTTGTGGCAAAAGGGGATTTTTCAATTGATATTACAATTCTTAGAGATCAAATTTAATGTGACTTATTCTTGATTAAACATTATAATCGTCTTGGAGTGTTAGAAACAGCATTTCCAAAGCTTGGAGTCAAGAAACTAACACAGAAACATGAGGGTGGCATGTAGGGAACAATTCTTCAGGACATTTTATATCATATACAATTCTCTGTGTACATAGGAACTAAGGATTTGAGTGGATCTCAAATTAACAATGATTTTAAAAATAAAAAATGTATTTGACACTATAATTTTCAGAGCAAAGAGCCAAAGATCTTGTTCAAACAAATCTTACACTCTTTTTTTGGCTAAGGCTTTTTGACAATTTCATTATCAACTTCTTTTTATCAGGAAGTGAAAATGAAGGTAAAACTAAGTATTTGAGATTTCTACTAGAAAAGTTATTAATAATAGAAATTATTTGAATTTTAAAATTATATTAATTAAATATTTGGAAGGGGCTTTGAAATATTCTTATATAACTCATAATTGGACATCACTCTGTTTAACTAAAATAACTCATCTATAGAGTTTCTTCCATGCCCAAACCATCTTTTTTGGTTATATAACATGTTATGTATTTTCTGTTTATTGATTTTTTTTGTAATTAATAAGTGTCTTGCAAGATTTAAGACGAATATAATGGTAAAAGGTCATGAAAAAAGAAGAAAATATGAAGTTAAGCGTTTTCTTGTTTTCCAATCTAGTACAAGTGTTAAGGTCTCTTAGTAAATAATTATAATTGAAGGTAGTAATATTTTGCAAGTGTGTATGGAAAATATTGTAGGATAATAGAGTACTTATCTTTTATTTGAAGCAGAAAGTTTTATGGCAAAATGAGACAATTTTGAGGCAAGCCTTGATGAAAAGGCCATAAAAAGTTGGCAGAAATTGTTTATATTAGACGAAAGAGGTAAACAAAGACAAAAAAAAAATAGTGGTACAATGAACTGTTCTTTTATTGCATCTTACGGTGAGCAAAAGAAACTAACAATGAAGTAACTTCAGATTGTGAAAGACCTTAACTCTCAGGATAAAAATGTTTTTATTTCTTTCTGAGGGCGGAAAGGCATTAATATTTGATCATAACATGACCTAGTCCAAACTAAGCCTGTCAAGTAATAATTTGGCACCAGTTTACAGGATCAATTTGATAAAAAGGAAGGAGATTAGAAATGGAGATACTAGATACCTTATGTTACAATAGTCTAGGCACGCGTGATTGGAGTTTTCACTAAAATAGCAGGTGAGAATGAAAATGGGCCAAATATTTCCTTCTTCGAAATCTCTAATACACAAACAAAAAAGTACATCAGAGGTCGTGTTATTGTTCCATTTTCATAGACAGGGACAGTCAAGATGCTGAAAGTTACAGTAACATGTTCTGTTGACATAGTCACTGTAAAAGCTGGCATGTAAACATTTTGTCTGAATTACCTTAAAAGTCATGCTTTTTTACTATACTAATATACTACAAGAAAGAAATGATTTAAATAATGTATTTATAGATTTCCAAATTACATGTTTAGTTTCTTTGAATTTACATGCATTTTATCTCATTTCAACAATATTAAATTGTGATATTGTAAAATTATATTAAACCAAAATATTTGGGACATTAAATTATTTTATTAACAAAAGTTTGCCTTCTTATTAAAGAATTTGAGGATTTCGTAAATAATATTTTGCTTTACATACGGAAAGTGTTATTATGTTTACAAATTGATTTTTCAAAATTGAATGGTTTTCAGTAATTTTTAATACCCCCCCAAATTTTAATGTAAGTTATATTTCCATTTGAAATTACATTAATATCCTATTTTAAGTGTTTGTTAACAATATTTGAAAGCAAGAACCTCCAATAATCATTTTGTGGACATTAAACATCTCTAAATCAAGAGTTTATAACTGAATTTTCCAAGGGAATTGTGGAGAAAATCTTTTTGTAAAAGAATAATTGTAGGCTCAAGCAGTAATGGAATTGGTAAAAAACCTTGTTAGTAATTTGTCTTAATTGTTTCAATTACAATAAAGTAACAGTGACAGAAACAAAAAAAAAAAACAAAACCTTTTCTAAAGTCACAAATACCAATTCTAGAATCTCAGATTTTGACTTCCATTTCAATATATTTTTTCAACTATATTTATTTCATTGCCTTATTCTGTAATATAAATAAATGTAGAGTATGCAATCCACAATGAAGAATCCAAAGGACATAAAATATCATATTAAGGTTTGAATTTTTGAGAAGTAGATTTTCACATAATAAAGCAAACAATGAAACAAATCTTTACTATTTCAAATGTCTTCTGTATAATTAACATTTCAGATAGATTCTTGTTGGCTTATATACCAAGTAAATAACAAAATACTACATTTGTGGATCTAATTGTCGTAATTTAAAGGCAAATGCTTTAATTGAGAAGTTATTTTTATTCAGCATTTTAACCTATGTATTAAAAGTAGCAACCCTAATACAAACTTAAACATTTTAAATGTTTTTAAATTATTGAGGAAAATGTTGACATATATATGATGGAGTGCTAAAGATTAAATTTTAATTTTCACTTAAATTGTTAAAATATTCTGAATTCATGGGGTTCATTTTTCATATATTTGAAAAAAGTTCTATTTCTCTTTCGTATGATCACTAAATCTCTATGATAGGATCCTACAAATAATTTGATTGACAATTTCCCTCTTATTTGGCCACAATGATAAATAGTTGATATGCTCATTGCTTTATGTTTACCTCCTCTTTATTATTTAAGAATTTCATAAAATTATTTATCTATCTGAATCCACCCAACTAATTGCTGTACTAAATACATTAATAAATTAAATAAAAATAAATTACTATTGTGCACTAAAACATTATTTTGGGGCTATTTTGTAGATTCATCATCTTTCATATTTTATGTTGTTTATGCTCATAATAAATAAATTTCAAATTGTCTCACATATTATGAGTTATAATACTTGGTTTATTTACAAGTCTAAATTGTTTTAAACATTTATTTTTGTCAATAAATAATAAATTTATTTGATTCTTTACAGATTCATATTTTTTAAATATATATAACAGCTTTTAATTCCAAATATATCAGTGAGTATATCATTCAATAAAATCAAATATCTACCACTTGTTTAATTTATGAAGTATTGGAAAAATCAGTCTTTCATTTCATTTTTTAAAATTATTTTATTATTAAACCTTGAACTCTGATTCACTGGAGAAATAAAAGTGTTTGCAAAGAAATTTCCACCCACATATATCAAGTGATTTCAGGTGGAAATACTTGTTGATAAATTTAATACATATTTCATTTAGCTTTCTTCTAGCTTTCTTCTTAAAACTTTAATTAATATAAACCTTCTCACATTAATGTCCTTGATTTGGTTTTCTAAATGTTCTTTTTTTTACAGAGAGAGACAGACAAACCATAAGAGAGTCTTATTATAGAGAACAAATTGAATGCTGCTGGAGGGGTGGTGGGTGGGAGGATGGGTTAAATGAGTGATGGGCATTAAGGAGGGCGCTTTTTGGGATGAGCACTGTGTGTCATATGTAAGAGATAAGTCAGTGGGTTTTACTCCTATAACCAAGATTACACTGTATATTAACTAACTTGAATTCAAATTTAAAAATAATAAATTATAAAAAAACATTAGAAAACTGAGTAATATTCCATTATGTATATACACAACACCTCCTGTATCCATTGATCAGGTAATGGACTATTACTCACCCATAAGAAAGAATGAAATCTTGCCAATTGCAATGACATGGGTGGAGTTGGAGTTATTCTGAAAGGCAAAATAAGTCTGTTAGAAAAAGACAAATACCATATAATTTCACTTATATGTGGAATTTAATAAACAAAACAGATGAACATGGGGGGGAATACCCACTGTTCTTATTTTGACTCTGGTCATGATCCATTCAAATTAATTGTTTTCTTGTGATGCTTTATCCTGGTGTTTTCAACTGTCGCTTAAAAAGTTAACAAATAAAAGAGTATGCATTGATTTCATTTAGGGATCAAGTTTCTAGTGGAATCCAAATTTGAGAATAGTTACTTGAAAAGAAACTTGAAGTTCTTTATTTCATCTTATTTTATTTGTTTTATATTCTTTTAATTTTTTTTCAACGTTTTTTTATTTATTTTCGGGACAGAGAGAGACAGAGCATGAACGGGGGAGGGGCAGAGAGAGAGGGAGACACAGAATCGGAAACAGGCTCCAGGCTCCGAGCCATCCGCCCAGAGCCCGACGCGGGGCTTGAACTCACGGACCGCGAGATCGTGACCTGGCTGAAGTCGGACCCTTAACCGACTGCGCCACCCAGGCGCCCCTATTTGTTTTATTCTTTGAGTGTAGTTGACACACACTGTTGCATTAGTTTCAGGCTAGTTATTTGTTATTTGACAAGTTTATACATTATGCTATATTCATCACAAGTGTAGCTACCATCTGTCCTGTTATATCACTATTACAGTATCACTGACTGTATTCCTCATACTGTGCCTTTTATTAATGTGACTTATTCATTCCATAATGGGAAACCTGATTCTCCCTCTCCCCTTAAGCCATTTTCCCCAACTGCCCCACCATGCTCCCCTCTGGCAACCAATGGCTTGTTCATTGTATTTATGGGTCTCACCCTGCTTTTCATTTAATTATTATTATTATTATTATCATTATTTTAGATTCCACTTATTAGTGGAATTATATGGCATTTAGCTTTTTCAGTTTCCCTTATTTCACTTTAGCATAATACCTTCTAGGTGTATCCATGAAGTTCTTTATTTTAATTTTTTTTTTTTTTTACTTTTTAAGACAAAAATAAAACAGTATTAAACACTTTCATTATGTAAAATTAAAAATTGGATAAAAATTTAAACATTGATATTTTCTAATATTAACATTTCCTCTTTAAAAATTACATTAAATTGTTCATGCTGATTTTGTCAAATTTGTCTTTCAGTATAATCATTATGTCTTAATTTTTCTGTTCATGATCATGGTGATCTTGATGAAAACATTAAGGGGCAAATGATAGAGGTTGTCATTTTAAGTCAGTCAATAACCAGGTGTACATTTAAGAAAAATACCTTCTTGTTTATAAAATAAAAAATAAAATCCTACTTCTGTAGCTTGCTGTGTAATAATAAAAAGAGATGATAAGGAGATAGCCCTTTGAAGATTTTTTTTTGGATGAAGGATTTGAGAAAGCATGGTGTATTTGCAGATGTACATGCAGATGACTCAGCCTCTAGATTTTAAGAATTAGTGAGAGAAGAAGCCAGAAAATCAAGCAGATGTTAGAATCTTGTAGTAGATGCTAAAAATTTTGAACTTTGTCCTGTGAGTGATGGGGCCGATTAAAGGCTTTTAAGCAGGGGAATAAGTTGGTCAGATTTGTATTTATGAAAGATCATTCTGGCAGCAGTGTGGAGAATGGATCGGTTGTGGGCCTGACTGGAGGCAGGAAAATTTGTTAAGAAACATTTGCAAAGAGACCATTGACATGACACTGGGAATACAGGACCCCCATTCTAGTTTAGCCACTAATTGTTGCTACTGTTACCTCTGGCAAGTCTCTGGGCTTCTCTGAAATCCACAATGTCAGAGTAAAATGTGAGGGTTGGACTAGTTGGTCTCTAAGGTCCTTCCCTCTCTGATGGTGTGTTATAAAAGCCTCCACAGTGTGTTCCATACATTACAAAGAAGGACTCCGTGGGCATTTGTGTCTTTTTCAAAATAATTGCTATTATTAGCATTCACACCATAAGCAGATTGCAAGTTTTCATATAGAAACTAAAAAAGTCACTAACATATGAACAATTTACGTCTACTGAAGAACTAATCTGTTAGTAATCCCTTTTGAGGCCCTATTCTGCCTTTATATTAAAATTTAGGGGAAAAAGATCTCTAAGATTAAGTACTATTTCTTAGTCTAGTTAGTACTTCTTAGTTTGTAGGATAAGACAGGGATTGTTGTTTATCATCTAACCCATATAATTCTTGAGAAATGTATTCATAGATCATACTTATAGAGTAGTATAATCCTTCTATTTATAAAAATGCCAGAAAGCATGTTTTAAATATAGTTGATAATATAGTTTTCAAACACATCTCTGAATTTGAGTGAGTTTTTTTAGAAATTCACGTTTTGATTTATATAGATATATTTATTTTAACTTATTTCTCTTAAGTATATAGTTTCCTTGTTGGAAGTGGTTAGTATATATAATTTAAAATCAGCATAATAGGACTTTGTACATGCTATAGGATAGTTTTAGGAATAGCTTTGTCATTAGCCTCATTATTAAGTCACAGAAAACAAAATCATGAATTCTTTGCTCATCTATAAAGATTTGCTCATTAATGTTTATTTAACATAAATGATGTTAGATATAATATTTGTTTTGAAAAATACCCACAATTGTCTTGAATCACATTCTGTGACTGTTATATGAATTTGCATGCTATTGATAAGCTATTTAGTTTTATTTTTAACTGCATATTAAAAATGGCAGAATTTAATCCAATGTTGTTTTACATTTATCTCTGATAGTCTGATATTTTTGACCTGGGAAATTCTGAAAGAAAACTGCTACTGGTTTTAAAATCTTAATTTTGGCGGGGGGGGGGGGGGGGCGGGAATGAACACATTCCTCTTTATAATACAGCAAATGTTTTCAAGGGCATGCTTTTTAAGGAACCATATCTACCCCAAGTTTATAACAACATATTCTTTGGTTATTGGATATTTCTGGCCCTTCAAATTATTTTTTATGGTTTCCATTCACTGCCTACCTCAGTTTCCTGTGGGAACTTACGTATAGGGCTGGTTTTGACAGTTTGGGCTTATCATGGAATCCTTTAGTTCTTGTTATTTTTTCCTTATAATTCTTGACCAGGATTAATGTACTACACAATAAATTCTAATATTTTAATATTAGAAAATTGGTAAATATTTCATATATTTTACACATCTAGTACATGTAACATAGTAAACTTTCTATGCCTATAAAAATAGCTCTCCTAGTTTTTGGTGCCATATAGAGAAAAATATTACTGTGAATTGAATAGAGCTCTTGGAACCAGGTTTTAGCCATCACAGTAGTATTAATTTTCTGGAGAACCTTTGGTGAATCTATTCACTTTTCTGATATTCAGTGTGCACATCTGTAAAATGCATAAGCTGGACTAAATTTTTATTCTTCCTTCCATCTTTAAATATTTGATTCTGAGTACTTATATTCTAACGAAGAATATTCTTTCAGAAAATTACACTGGTAATTTTATAGTTACATATATTACAATTCAAATAAAGCATCTATAAGTCATTTACATGTATAATAAATTTAGAGTTTACTTTACTGTCAGATCAATATCTAAACAGTGGGATGTGGCTCTGAGAAGACCTAATGAGATCCTCAACTGCAGACATAGTCTGGTAACTATCCCATATACTGATTCAAATACTTCTTTTTCCCCAACACCCCGCCATTGCTCTAGTTCAAGTCTTTACCTTTCTTCTCCAGATTTTTTCAACAGAGCCTTAGCTTTTGTGCATCCAGTTTTGCTTTCCTTCAAGCCTCTATGCTGGCAATCATTCTTCCAAAAATAACTGCTTTTTTTTTGTGACTAAAAGTAATAAAACAGCTTCCTTTAACCCTGGAGATTAAAGTCCAAGTTCATCAGCATGCTATGTAAGGTCCCGTTTACTTATAAAGCCAGATTTTCACCTATGGCCTCATCTCTAAATTCTCATATAGTTCTATAGATTCTTCACTATCCATCCAGTAAAACTCTATGTTTTACCATTTCTGAGAAACAATTATGAATCTTGTCTCCAACCAAACTAACATGTGTATTCATATCTTCCATAGATTGTAAGGTACACATATATCTCTCAATCATCTCCCCTGAACAGGGAAGAAGAGGCCTCCAATCATGTCCAGTACATCAGAAGACACATTGATAGTAAACACATAGAAAAGAATAATTTAATAAAGTGCACGTGGGCAACTCTGTCATTCTGGATCCAATGCTCAGGGTTTGGCGGTGACCATAACCCTAAACATTTGCTCCTGTGAGTAATGTCTTTCTGGACCGGGGGTAATGCTTTATTGTATCTCTTGCACACATCCTTGAAATAATGGATGTCTGAATATCAAAAACATTTGTAGATTGTGCTGCTGCCTACATGACAAAATGCACTGCGACAGAGTGTGGAGACAATTTGAGCAGCAGAAGCATTTAGGTAACAGAAAAGACAAATTAATTAACTTGTCAAATCCTTCCTTTCAGCATGAATGCAACAGATTCCTGCATAACCAAGTATCATTTCCCAGTAGCACTGAGCGACCTTTTGTTCTTCACTTTTGTTTCAATTCGTGGTTCCAGAGATACTCCAGAATTACACGGTTTTCAGAACAGTTGTACATGGTGATTGAAGAACATACTGAAATATTAAACAACCTTTCTTATTATAAATGTATGCATATGTGAAAGTGTAGATGATATATAGCATGATTTCAATTCTTTATATCAGTAAAGAGATAAAAATTGATCGTTAAAATTTTGAATAGTTTTATTATAAAAAGTTAACCATCTAATTAATTTTTCAAAAATGTGAATTACTAACTTGATGCTTATACCCTTTTGAGTTTAAAGCATTGATTTTTTTAAATCTTAGTAAACACTCATTTGTATTAGAAAAGAAATATTTTGAAAAAATAAAATGTTTGAATTTTACACTTACTTTAATTTTAACTTTGGAAAAATATGCACAAATTATACATTTTGAGTATAACAACTTTTGATTTTTAGAATACTATTATCAATAGGACACAAATTTTGTGAAAATCCTTACTACACCAACAAGAAGGGATTTTGCTTCTGTGATGACAAAAAGTAAATTTTATGAAACAATTATATAGTAATTTATTATCTTTAAATTATTATTCATCATATATTATTACCCCCTCAATTAAACAAACATGGAACATAAACAGTAAATTAAATGGTCCCTGGTATTTTGCTGATTTTTAGTTGTATAAATATCATAGATTTTTATATAATTTCCCCAATTTATTGGTCTGGAGATGTAATTATGACAGTAGGAAGGGAGAGCATATTTTAACAATTTGTTTTATATATTTCTAATTCTTAAATATAATTGTTCTCTTGCTTTTGGCCTTACAAATGTATTGGGTAAACATCTATTCAGTTGAAATAATGTGTTTCCTTCCTTTCCTTTGCCATTTCAATAGGGAACCAAACATAATCCCTGTCCTTGGTCAGCATAAGAAATGCAACATTCAAACAAAATAAATTGTTCTTTACAACTGACCATCCCCAGTCCAAAGCATGTTTACATAGAAATCTTTAATCTCATGTAAGTGTTTATCATCTAGAATCCTAGAATCCAAGCTTGCATTGAAAACAATTTTTACAAAAATATCTCAAGATCCTCTTTTGCCTCACCGAACCACAGCTTCCAATTTTGGGGTTGCTGTTTTCTAAGACACTTTCTTCTTTCCTTAACTCTGACACCATATTGGCCAAAATTTATTCCTCAGCATCCTTGAGGGTGTAGGTGTTATCTAAACAGTTTCCATGTTTTTAATGATCTGTTTAAGGGAAGTGGTTGGTTTAAATTTATCTTTGTGTCCTTGTGGCCTCACTTAGTGCTTGGCATACAGTGAGTACTCAACAGAGACTTGCTAACTGAATAAATGAATAGACAAATGAATGAATTATGGGTGATGCTACCGGTCTACTCTACATTTAGGCTACGTTCCTTACAGGATTTTCTTTTCAGAGTTCACATTTTAAGTGTGAAATATACACAACTGTGCATTGAGAGATTAATAGGTAGGCTGTTTCAGGTGCTTAGAGTGTTCTTCTTTAATAAATGAGTGACAGTAGTAGGTATGTCTAATGTAAAAAAAAAGTGAGAGATTTGAAAGGGGCATTATTTTTTTGAAAATATTTTCAAAATTCCCTTACAAAAGAACTTCTGTGCTATGTGTATATTCCTTATATACACATTTTCTTGGGTTATAGTAACTAACAATCATATAGTTCTCCTCAGTCCCAGGCACTGGTCTAAGCAGTTTTACAAATAACTCATTTCATCTTCGTAACAATACCTTAAGGCAGTTACTTTCACTATCCCCATTTTACAGATGACGAAGCTGAGGTACAAAGTGTATAAGAAACAAAGTCACATAACTACTCACTCAGGGTTAATGCTCCTAACTACTATGCGCTCTGCCTCTCTTCTGTTATTTTTTTCTTTCTCTCTCTTTTTTTACCTGAAAGATATGAATACTACACTATTATTCATACAGTTAAGATGAAGATATTAAACAATAAATAAGAATCAAGAGGCAAGGGTTTGGGAAGGTGCAGAAGAAAATATTTGCCTCTGTCAAAGACTTGCTTTCTTTTGTCTAGGCTTTGCAAAGATGAGATTCCCCAGGATGGGTTTTTGGTTTAATAGGAACTTGTGTGGCACCATAACATGTAGGATATCAAAAGATCAGTAAAATATGGTAAACAACATCATAATGCAAACAATTTCCGTTAAAAATCAGATTATCCGATTGTGTGTTTACTGGTTCTATAATCTCTGAGATTTTATTAAAAATTTTTGTTGATATTTTACTTTATGAGTTTCTCATGCGGGAGAAAAAGGTGTTAATGAAAAACTGTTGTGTCCAAAATTGGGCCATCACACTATTTGTGACACAGCATAATTAAGGGTAATTCCAAGGAATTATAGGACTATAAATCTCTAGACAAGAGGAATGGTTTGATACCACTTAGAAATTTTCTATAGCTTAATTCAGAAAGAAAAAAAAATTTAGTTTTGTATTTTCCAAGAAAGGTATCTACCCTTCTTATGTATTGTTATATAAAAGAGATGCAGAATTGAAGGAATTTTATGTTTCTCCTATGTTTAAATATCCACAAACTAAAAACTTCAACTTTTTAAATTATGAACAATGATTATTTAATAGTAGGGAGCCTTTTGGGGCGCCTGGGTGGCGCAGTCGGTTAAGCGTCCGACTTCAGCCAGGTCACGATCTTGCGGTCCGTGAGTTCGAGCCCCGCGTCAGGCTCTGGGCTGATGGCTCAGAGCCTGGAGCCTGTTTCCGATTCTGTGTCTCCCTCTCTCTCTGCCCCTCCCCCGTTTATGCTCTGTCTCTCTCTGTCCCAAAAATAAATAAACGTTGAGAAAAAAAAAATAGTAGGGAGCCTTTTAAACCATTTGGAGTTTATTTTAGGTACAATGAAAAAATATTAAAGAATATTACAAGTGGGTGAAGTAAATTTGCATAACTAACCTGTTTTTGCTGTATAGTGGCAACATTGGATGCAGGAAGTCCAAGTAGAAAGCTTTTACAATAGGCAGATAATGAGTGATGGAGTCTTGGGCTAGAATAGTGTAATAGGCATGCAGAAGAGTGGATGAACTTAGCCTACATTTTGGAAGAAGCATTAACATTTCATGATAAATTTGGCATTGTATGTGAAGAACGAGGAGTAAGAACAACACACAGATTTCTATGTGAAAATGACAAATGCGTAGTTTGAAATTTTCATGCAACATTTATATGAAAATATTATGTCTGGAATTAGGTACAGATTTAGGGGTAGTCAGCATATAGATGGTCATTCATTTAGTAAATAGGCACTGAGTGTTGAATGTATTTCAAGCCTTCTGGGTGTCTCTAAGATTACACTGGATCCAAAGCTAACACTGCTTTTACCTAGTACTTGTGTTAGTTTTACTGAGACAGATAAATGCTATAAGATATTATGTAGCCTTAATGGTCAGGGAAGATTTCTAGAGAAAGGGACATTAAGTTGAAACATGTCATTAAATTTAATGTGTATTTGGAAGGGGGTGGAGAGGAAGGGAATAGAATTCATGGAGTAAGAAATGGCATATGAAAAATGGGCATGAACAAAACCAGCATTGGAAATAGAAAGAAATGCAGTGTGACTGTAGTTCAAAGAAGAGTAAATATCATGATACATGCCTGGTGAGGTTGGTAGAAGCCTCATGACAAAAGAATGTGTGGGTCATATTGGGTCGCCTGGGTGGCTCAGTCAGTTGAGTGTCCAACTTTGTCTCAGGTCTTGATCTCACAGTTTGTGGTTTCAAGCCCCATATGAGGCTCTGTGCTGACAGGTCAGAGCCTGGAGCCTACTTCAGATTCTGTGTCTCCCTCTCTCTGTGCCTCTTACCTGCTCACACTCCTCTCTCTCTGTCTCTCTCAAAAATAAATAAAACATTAAAAAATTATTTTAAATAATTTGTGGGTCATGTTTGTAGCCAGTGAGATATTTCAGCTGGATAAATGATTTTATTTTATATTATAAGACATTAGCTGCTCTGTGAATAATGTATTGGAACCATGCAGAGGCAATGTGGATATCCAAAACTCACTTCATCTTTGTAGAAGATTGATGGTGTCATTGATATAACCATACTTGTAGTAGACCTAAAGGGAGGTAGATAAAATTAAAAATACTTAATGTGAAGAATTTATAGGAATTTGGAATGTATTGGATATGGAAATAGGATAACCTTCTAGAATCTGACTTGAAGTTGCCTATTGTCCCTTACAGGAAAAAGAACATTTAAGGAGTTAAAAATGATCTGATCTGGGAGAAAAAATGTAAATAGATCCATATTGGACATACTAAATTCATGGAATTTAAAGCCAAATATATCTGATTACAATACTTAGTATATGAATGTATTGTTCAGTTTTTAAAAGGGGATAAATTAAAAGACATCAATAATCTGGAGGTTCCACTGAAGACATATAATAATTTGGTTGGAAATTATTTAACAATCAAGATGTCACAGAATGGAAGATTATGATTGTGGAGATTTAGAAGTTTGTGTTAGTAATCTCAGAGGTGTGATAATTTTTAGATATTTTTAATCATAGTTTATCATTGACCTTTAGTGTAAAGTGGTTGAAGATAAGTAGAGAAAGAATGTAAAAGTTAGAAGAGACTCAGGGCAGAATCCTGAGCAATTATAACTTAAAATTTGGTAGTAATAGAAGAACCAAAGAAAAATTTGAAAAGGAGATGCAAGATAATTTGGACAAAGAAAACTTATAAATCAAAAAGAAAAATAAGTCATGTAAATAAACAGGTAGTTATATTGCCATTCAAGCAAAGGTAAAGAGATTTTGGCAAAGAAAAAGAAAAGGTCAGTTATTTCAAATCTAGCCAAATGAACAGGCAGAAAAATTGCAAAGTATAATTTGAATTTACGATATTGGTTTACAATTAATGAAATGTCAAGGAAGAAGCAATGTAGATTACCTATGAGAATAACAGAATGAGTCTCTGTCACTCGTTGATAATATAACTATTATTTCACTACAGAACAGGAATAGACCAGTAAATACTACAGCTGCCATTAAGGAGCTTTAAATCTAGGGTATTATGAACACGTCCTATTTGTCAGTGCAATTTAAAGTTACTTGCATAAGACAGATTTTGAAGACAAAATTTTTCTACTTAACATTTTGCTCCAAATATTGGCAAGATTAAGTGTATAATATTTAAAATGATACTATTTCAATATGTTAATATTACTCAACCACATAATCATATACCAAATCTTCTTTTCTGCAAATATACTTATTTATACACTGTTCTCCATCTAAAACAGATATTCATCAGCGAATAATTATACATGACTAAAAAGTACAGTAATACTATTCTGGAATATTCTGATGTTTTTATATAGTCTTCTTTAGTTATATATATATGTGTGTATATATATGCATACACACATATATACATAAATACATGTATATATATAATAAATGCTTCTTGTCTCAACAATGGAATATGTTTCCCAAGAAACATATACAAGAAGTAAAATATAGTCAGAGTTGTAAATAAAGCATAAATGCTCTTGTTTGCTTGAAAAACAGAGCATTTCCTTCAGTCTAGATTTTTCATCAGGATATAGTTATTGCTTTTGCTCTTATCACTTATTCTTCTTTACTTTGTGTTGAAAGCATTTGTTGGTATAAATTGTGTTTTCAGAGATGGTAAGTATCAATAAAGGCCAAAGAAAGAAATAAGGTCTCCCAAGAAGAAGCCAAAGACAATACTTGGTATTTTGGAGCTTCCTAGGGGAATAAGGAATTAAGACCACTCCAGGTAGCTCTTAAAAACCGTCTAAAACTGAAAGTTTTAGATAAACATTGAGTTCATGCTAGAAGCTTTTTTTCTTGCTAATCTTTTGAAGATTCAATGCATTAAAGGAGACTACGTCACTTTCCATTTAAACAATGCTTAATAACAACCATCTGATAAAAATTCCACATATCGTACAGCCTGCAGTAAAAGTAATTTCCCGCATCCTCATCAACAGTGAAACTGTCAAAGAAGTAAATAATCTCACTGAAGAAGACAATGTATTCACCAGCTCAGAGTCTTTGTTCAGTTTTCACAAGCTACTTAATGTAAAAGTTGTCACCATTGTATTTGACACAATTGTAGGGGAAAATGGTGAAAATAAGTTGAGATATATTGTTTTGGCTTGTGAAAAACTGTAGATGTCACTAATAGTTTGTTATTACTATTTACTGCTTAATATGTATGCTAAGCATTTTTCTTTCCTCCTTTCTTTTGATGGTACACAAATATTTTCTTTGGGGTTAGATAAAAAAGTTTGGGAGGATTCATTAAGGATAGGAAACAGAGAAAAAACATATATGACTTAAAGTGGATAAACACTTTCAAGATATATTTTTTATTAAATAATGCAAAGTTTTGACTGATAATGGTACTGACAAAACTGTCCTTCATTTCAAAATTAAAATGTGTCCTGACATTCCTGTAGCCATCTTTAATTTCTTGGCAGCTTGTTTGAGCAAAACAAACAAACAAATGAACAAATCATAAAAAGTTTTTGCGTTTGTTATAATTTTTTTCATTGCTCTTTTACTTCAGTAATCATTCATTTCATATCATCATCAAAAAAGAGTTCTTCCTATTTTCTGTCTTTATTTGGATTTTGGATGAGTTGTTTTTCATGTTTTTCTTCTTTGCACATGTCATCAATTCTCTTCTATTATGTGAATATTATAGCAACATATTGTTAAGTCAAATAAAATTTCAACAAAGTAATATGATATATTAACCATTTATCACAAATTTAATAGTTGCCTTTATGCAGTGTGGAAATAATAGGAAAAACAGACACCTGCATTCTTTGTGATGATTTTATATGGGAAAATCTTATACCTGCACATAATGGCAATGAAGCATTTGGAGGAGATTATTGAGCATGTTAGCATTCCAAATTGAATCTCCTTAATAAATCACAGTTTAAGATATCAACGTATTAAAGGAATATCATTCTTAAGAAAATCTAAGATGTAAATTTCCAAAATGATAAAACAGAGTAATTCACTTGATAAAGTATTCTTTTATCAGGTGCATTCTGCTATATCATTACCAAAAAAAGTCCTTTAAATTAGGAAATTAGATAGGATATTGATACATATCCAGGAAAATATATGCTAACAAGGCAAGGTTCACATTAAGCAAAAATATTTACCAAGTAAATGTTTATTTCTTTTTACAACTATAAAGATGAAAAACAAACCTCAAAGAAAATTAATAGTGAAGACTTCTCAAGCACTTATAGTGTCAGACAATTTAGTAGTACTTTACATACATTACTTTATACAGTGGTCCTCAAAGTGTGGTTTCTAGAGCAGCACTATCTGACTGAGAACCTGTTAAAAATGAAAAATCTCACCAGGAATTCAGGGTGACTGTGACAAAGGTAAATTGAGAACAACTCAGCTAACACAGCTCTCACAGTATGCTTAGTGCATGGACTATTAATATCGCTATTTTAGAGAGGAGGAAAGAAACTTGGCTACATTATTTATCTTGCCCAGAATGACTAATAATAATAATAATCTTAATAATAAAGTGTTGGGTTAGCTTCCAAACCTAGACAGCTTGTTCGACTCTACCCCTGTGCTTTACGTCACTAGAATCTTGAACTATAAATAGAAAGGTTTTAGGTCCTTTTAAGCAAGGAAGTAACAGTACCAAAAGAATTTGTATTCTGGATCTTAGAATCAGGTCTCACAAGTGTGAAATTTGGTTCTCTCTCTCTCTCTCTCTCTCTCATTCTGTTTTTTTTTTTTTTTTCCCTCTAGGTACTCATAGTATTTTACTGTGAGTTTTAAATTAGAGGCCATATCTAAAACAGTGGGCTCTTAAATATTCATTGTGCAAATTTAGTCTCCTAGAAGTTTTGTAGGGAAGATATGGACAGTCATTAGTCTATGCAAAACTTTTTATTGATTTTCCTTGACTTTTTGCTTTCTGTGCTTAATCTATTTAGGTAAAATTCACCAGGTTCATAAAACCTGCACCACTTTTAACATCCAATTAAAATAAAACTTGGGGCCCCTGGGTGGCTCAGTCGGTTGAGCGTCTGACTTCAGCTCAGGTCATGATCTCGCAGTCTGGGAGTTCAAGCCCCAAGTCGGACTCTGTACTGACATCTCAGAGCCTGGAGCCTGCTTCGAAATCTGTGTCTCCCTCTCTCTCTGCCCCTCCCCCGCTCATGCTCTGTCTCTGTCTCTGTCTCTCTGTCAAAAATAAATAAAACATTAAAAAAAATTTTTAAAAATAAATAAATAAAATTAATAGGATCAGAGAGTGCACTCATCATAATAGTTTAGGTATGCAAAGAATATATATTATTACATATAGCCCCATGAATGTAACTTTGTACATCTCTGGCATTATATTTTGGGGAGTGTAAGGCTGCTTAACATTGTAGGAAAAGCCATGGAAATTCTACATCACTTTAAAAATACATTTTTTTTTTTGCTCTCTAAACCTGCCGGAATCCCACTATATTTGTAGTATTTCCTTAATGATATTTATGCCATAAACTACTATGCCAATCTATCCACACTACTACAATGTTAAATAGAATCATCCCATCAGATACTGTTTCCCATTGATGAATGAAAACCAGAAACACCTGAGGATAGGGGCACCTGGGTGGCTTAGTAGGTTAGGCATTGGACTCTTGATTTAGGCTCAGGTCATGATCTCATGGTTCCCTGCATGGGGCTCTGTGCTGACAGGGTGGAGCCTGCTTGGGATTCTCTCTCTCTCTCTCTCTCTCTCTCTCTCTCTCTCTCTCTCTCTCCCCCTCCTCCTTCTCTCTCTCTCTCTTTCTCAAAATAAATGAATAAACATTACAAAAACAAAGAGAAACACCTGAGCATAATATCATTGCAATTTCATTTTGATTTAGTGAATGTTAAATGGCTATGTTCATGGCCTAGTGCACTTCAAAACTAAAACTGGAATGTGAAATCTACCATGCTTTTTTCTCTAGTTAGCTAAAAGGAACCTGAAAAGCATGTGTGGTGAAAGTGGAAGATTAAGTTGGAAGTGGAGGAAAGAAACCATGTTTGGGGGAGCTACTTAATTACTTCAGGAAACATACATAGAAAGATTTTTTTAGGGGCACCTGGGTGGCTTAGTCGGTTAAGCGTTTGACTTCAGCTCAGGTTATGATCTCACAGTTCATGAGTTCGAGCCCCATGACGGGCTCTGTGCTGACAGCTCAGAGCCTGGAGTCTACTTCAGATTCTGTGTCTCCCTCTCTCTCTGCCCTTCCCCCCCCCACACACACTCTATCTGTCTGCCTGTCTCTCTCTCTCTCTCTCTCTCTCTCTCTCTCTCTCTCACACACACACACACACACACACATAAATAAACATTAAAAATATTTTAAAAAAGAGATTTTTTTAACCTGAAACTATTCTTGGAGGTGTCAAGAAATAGCACACTTTACCTATCAAGCCAAGTTCAATGTTATTTGAAAAAGCAGTCAAAAGACTTGCATAAATGGGGATTAAAATGCCATCTTTATCAGTACAAACATTTTTGGAGTACATGATTTGGCAATGCAGTCACAAGGACTTGCTAATATTTACTTGAGTTGATCCTGCCCCCTTATTTGCAGAAATTCATCATGGAACATAGTCTGTCCTACTAAAGTGAGCAAAAAGCTCACACCGGCAGGTTTTCTAATGCAGGTAAATCAATAAAGAAAGATGCTAGGAACAGTTGAGTTGTCTGGTTTTCTCTCCCAAACTCACCATTAAGAAAATCACTATCACTTGCCTGGGAAATAGTGGAAAAAGGGAGAATAAGGACAAGTCAGAGGTTTTATACTGTTTACAGTTTCTCCATGTGGAAAAATGAAGAGTAATGAATACCTTTTGTACCCTACATTATTTGGAGTAAACCAAATGCCTCAACAGTAATTCAGTTACTAAAGGAAGATAGACATTTTCTTCCCATTTAGGAAGATTACAAAGTGATTAGTAGTTGTGGCTAGGCTATGGGATTGGATTGAAATGAAACTCAGCCAACTGTAGGAACTGGCTTCCAAGGAAACTCCCAGCCCACTGGGAGTGGAAAAGCATGAAGGAACACACAAAGAAGGCTGTATAGTCCAGGTCTGACTTGGAAAGTGGTCACATCCCTTATGCTTACGTGCTGTTGGAGAACTTATGGCTCTCCCTTGGTGTAAGACAGAGACTAGCAAACGTAGTGCAGTCAAGAGTTTGGGAAGAAGAGGAGAACCGATTTGGGTAGACAGCAGCTTCAATGTGTTCTCTGATCACCAAATATCCGAAAGCAGCCTTTGTCACGCAAAGAAAACACATCTTATGTTTCCTTAATGTTAGAAACCCAAAATCCACGTTGTTGTTCCATTTAGCTCAAAGTCCAAGAACTCTGAATGATGTGAAATTCTGCCCACCCAGTCCAGTGAGCTTCTTATGGCCCAGTCACCTTAAGAAATAAAAGGCAAGTCGTAATGTTTCTCCCTTTTGCAAATATGTAATATCTAAAGGTGGAGCAAGGAGAAATTAAACACAATAAAAATTGCCATCAAAAAGGAAAGATTAGAAAATCCCAGTGGTTACTCTTCCATAGAAGCTATTGATGAGACCTTGGTAGGCATGGTTTCAAGATACCTTGACCTGATAATTAAAGTTTCTTGGAGCACCCAGTGGCTCAGTTGGTTAAGCATCCAACTTCAGCTCAGGTGATGATCTCATGGCTATGGAATTCAAACCCTGCATCAGGCTCTCCGCTGTCAGCACAGAGCCCACTTTAGATCCTCTGTCTCACTCTCTCTCTGCCCCTCCGCAATTAGCACTCTCTCTCTCTCTCTCTCTCTCAAAAATAAACATTAAATACACACAAACAAAATTTTCTTGAATAGACCAAAGTGCTACTCTCTGGGGGAACTTTTTTGACCATTATTTATTATGGCTCCAGATATGCCATCTGTGAAGTTCTTCCTGTCCAATATACTCAGAGGAGCACATCAGAAGTTGATGGTCTAGATGAGGGATGGTAGCTTCAAATGCCTGCTTCCTCCTGGTGCAAGTTTACCAGAGAGGCATTTATTTTTTGGATTTTTCAGTCCCAGACTCTTTCAGTACAGTTTGTGGTAAGTTTACAATGCAATTTCCTTGAAATCTTAGAAGACTTCTGATCCTCTTGTTTCCAGTCATTCTCATGTGTCAGTAGCCACACTGTAATCAAATTCTTTTTCTTGACATGTTTATTACACTGGTTTTATTTCTTTTCTTCTTTGCCTTTATGCCTGTCTTTTCATTTATGTCATTATCTTGAGACCACTTGAAACAATAGGTTTCAATAGGATGACAACACTCATGTGCCTATCTTTGCTAAAAGGCTATGTCACCATAGCAAATATAGGCTATGTTTTTATATTTGCTAAAGGGCTATTTTTGTGTGAAAATTCTTAAGGATCTCATTGCTTAAAGTGATTTTCAGCTTTATCTCATCTGTTCACGGTTTAAAAGCAGTCTGGCTTCTTTATGTTTCAAATATGGTTGCAAGATATAGCAAATAAAAATTCAAGATGCCCAGTTAAATTTAAATTTTAGATGAACAATGATTTTTTATTATATCCCATGCAATAATTTGGGCATTCTCTTACTAAACAATATTCACTTCTTATCTGAAATTCAAATTTAACTGAGAGTTATGTATTTTATCTAGCAAGCTTTATCTATGAGTCCCTTAAGGTTTGCAATTTCTGTGTTTCTTCCAATGTCTCCTTGTTAACCAACTGATTCTTACCCATGTTGTTATAATACTTACAATACTTTTATTATTATAATACCTTGCCAAAAGTGACAAGGAATGATCAATACTTGCTAATATGTTTGTTCTTTTCAATAGTTTTGGCTAGATCTGCAGGATCAGTCATCATGTAACCTGCCTTCCAAATTAAAACAGGCAATAATTTTGCCATAGCACAGGAAAGTTGTCCAGCTTTTCCCCCTGCTGTATCTGCAGTGTCCACCCTGAAGTCTCCATTATTTGGTGACTAAGTCAGTTCTACATATACATATAGTTGTTTGTTTTGAAAGAATTGTACCACAATGGTCTAATTTTCTACTTGGTTAAGATAGACTCTTCACTTTAGAAAACACAAATGACTGAGTTATATGAAAATGATATAACAATCCAATTGAAAAGTGTCTTTCCTCCATTTCATAATGAAGGCCAATTCCTAAAATCAGAGTATTCCAGATACAGACATTTAAACTTGTTTTCTTAGTTTTTAGACTTGCTGTAGTTACACTGAATAACTTTGATGACTCAAAAACTGCCATTATAATAAGAGCTCACATATTCGTTGTATGCTTACTAATAAAATATATACTCATCAGTAGGTGAATTCTCAATTGTTGTTCTCTTAGTGGATTAGAAGCACTGATTAGTGTTTCTGTAATGAAATTCAGAGACAATTTGTGACTGTTTGGTGATGATTTTTATTTGAGACTGGACCAGCCACATGAATCCAAGATAAAGCCTCGAAGAGAATTCTCTCTCTTGGCCCTGATTGAAGTCCAAAACAATAAAAACAATAAGCCCTATGATCCATATAGACCCTACAGGATTAGGAGTTTAAAACCTCAGCCTGCTGACTTGATTGAGACTAGTAAAAATACAAAGCACTGTTATAATTTCCAGATAAGACTTCACTGAGAAACCCTCTTCCCAGGTTTAACCGCTTCTTCAGTTGAACCTGAAATGTCATATTTCCCAGCAGTGTCTACAACCTGCACTACAAAGTACCCATGGCTGGCTTTACTAGGTTCTCCCCAGTCAGTGCTTACCAAGGCCTGAGCTCAAAACCATATAGCCTGGGCATGTCAAAATATCAGTTGTTTTGTTACTTTACTCCACTCTTATTTGACAAAATGGCAAGCCTACTCACCAAATGCTGAGGTTAATAAATAGCATTCTTGTCTTGCCAACCTTAAAGAGAGAGAAAAATGGTGAGATGGAGAACTAACAAATAAAAATGCAATTTCTACTTGGAGGGCATAACATAAGCTTTTCTTATTATTCTGGCATGAAGTGGAAATATTATGAGGAGGAGTTGATATGATGCACTATACGCCTCAAAAAAAATCTCTTTGGCTATTACACAGAAAATGAATTGAATGGGTCATGTGTTTAGTGATTTCTTTCAGGAAGCTGTTTAGTAATTCAGGTAGAGATGTGTGTGGGTGGGGGTATAAGTATTTCCATGCATAATGAGAAAAGGTTAAAGTGGGATTAAATTTAGGAAGCAAAACTGACAGGAATTGAAGATGGATTGGATATGAGCATTACAGGGAAAGCAAATATAAAGGAACACTCCCAGTTTTCTACAAAAAAAATTTGTTTATTCTAAGTGGGATGATTGGTGAGCAGCTACGGTGTGGGGGTATATAGAGGAAATGAATAGTTATGTCCCAAGCACATTAAATTTGCAGTGCTTTATGGATATACATACTGAGAACTTTAGGCAATTAGATGTATGAGTCAGAAAAGTAGGGAGCAGTTCAAGACCGGAGATACATGTTGGGAGATAATTAACATATAGATGCTTTTTAAGATCATGAGACTTCTTGAGGCCACTCAGAGAAAGTATATAAAAAGGAGGCCAGGTTATATAGTCATGATAAATTCTCATGTTCTAGATGGAGCAGTGGGATGAGCCAACAAAAACCACTGAGGAAAAGCTGACAGTGAGGTAATGGGAATATCAAAAGAGCAGAGGGTCTTGCAATTCCAGAGAATAACATGTTTCCTCTTGGGGAAAGTGACAAAATGTATCAAATGATGCTTAATGTAAGGTGAGGTCAGAGAATACCTATTGATTTGTCAAAATAAAGGTCAAAAAGGACTTTGGTTAAAATAATTTCAGAGGACCAACAACCAATTAGCATAGGCTAGAGAGAAAATGAGCAGCGAGAAGGTAAAATAGCAAATATAAACAGGACCGTGAACATTTTCTATCTGGCCAGTAAAGTGACCATGTGGCCAATGAGGTGTTCTTTTCCTTTTTGTTTTTTAATCTTTCTTTGATGGTCAGCACTTCCGATGTTTTAAGAAATCTTAGTCAAAGGACAAAAGGCATTCTCACATGTTTCTTTGAAGATTTATTGTTTTCCCTTTGACATTCACATATATAGCTCATCTGGAATTAATATTGGGTGTAGGAGGTAAATATATGTTTAGAGATAATTTTCTTTTTCCATATGATGTACAAAATTGTATATGTAAATATAAATATATTTACTATTGTGTATGTTTATACAACCACATATATATGTATCTATGTATATATGTATAATCTCATACATATATGTATAATCTCATACATATGTAACAATGACCCAGCATTCTTTATTGAAAAGACTCCTTTCTCCAGTGCTCTTTAACCTTGCCATTAATCAAGTGTCCATTTAAGTGTTGTTCCATATATGACCACTGTTTTCATATTTTTCCAGATGTATTTTTTCCATTCTTGCCTTCAAGGCCATAGTGTTCTAATTTCTCTAGCTATTTTTTTTTTAATTTTTTTCTTAATTTTTTTTTTTTTTTTTTGAGACAGAGGGAGACAGAGCATGAGCAGGGAAGGGGCAGAGAGAGAAGGAGACATAGAACGGAAGCAGGCTCCAGGCTCTGAGCAATCAGCACAGAGCCCGATGCAGGGCTCGAACTCACAGACTGTGAGATCATGACCTGAGCCAAAGTCGGACGCTCAACCGACTGAGCTACCCAGGCACCCCAAATTTCTCTAGCTTTATAAGAGGTCTTGCTATAACATATGGTAAATACTCCCACTGTGTTCATCTTCTTCAGTTTCGTCTTTGTTCTTGGCCTATCTTATCTTCATATACATTTTTAGTTTAATAAATAGTATTCATAGTCACCCCAACCTCCAGCCTGCTACATAAATGATTTTGAAATGGCACATGTGCACTACACATAATTTGTAGTTAAAATTTTAAGCTAACAATGGCAATATCTATCTAATTATAAATACCTCACATTACACAATGAAAATCCTACATTAAACTCATTTATTCAATTACATATATACCTAAACTCTGTTGGGTTTGTGCATAGTTTAGTATCTGATAAATATTAATAAAATTATTCCTTAGAAAAATAAATATATGCTCCAAATGATGCATGAAAAATTTGAGGATTCAGGACTTATCTGAATAAGTACCTCTGTTTAAAAAGACCTGTTTGAAGCTATCAATATGTCCTTCAGTAGACAAGTAAATAAATAAACTATAGTACATGCAAACCTTGATATATGATTCATCATTAAAAAGAAATGAGCTATTACGCCATGAAAAGACATAGAAGAAACTGAAATGCATATTACTAAGTGAAAGAAGCCAATATGAAAAGGATACATACTGTATGTTTACAATTTTGTGAATTCTGTGAGAGGCAAAATTATGGAGACAGTGGGGCATCTGGGTGGCTCAGTTGGTTAAGCATCTGACTCTTGACTTCATCTCAGGTCATGATCTCACAGTTTGTAAGTTCAAGCCTCGCTTCAGGCTCTGTGCTGACAGTCCGGAGCCTGCTTGGGATTCTCTATCCCTATCTCTCTGCCCCTCTCCCATTTGCTCTTTCTCTCTCTCTCTCAAAATAAATAAACTTTTAAAATTTTTTAAAAAATTGGACACAGTAAAATATCTGTGGTTGCCAAGTAAAATTATCAGTGGTTCAGGAGAGGAAGAAATGAATATATGGATTGCAGAGGATTTTTAAGGCAGTAAAAATAATCTGTCTGAAAAACTAATAATCTGCATGATACCATAATGATATATACATGTCACTATGCATTTATCCAAACCCATAGAATGTAAAGCAGCAAGAATGAGCCATATTGTAAACTATGGACTCTGGGTGATAATGATGTATTAAAATATATCCACCAATCGTAACAAATGTACATGTTGATGTTGATAATGGAGGAAGTTATGCATGTATATGGACAGGGGTATTTGAGAATTCTATGAACCTTCTGGTCAGTATTGCTATGAATCTTAAACTTTTTAAATTTTTTTTTCAACATTTATTATTTGTTTTTGGGACAGAGAGAGACAGAGCATGAACGGGGGAGGGGCAGAGAGAGAGGGAGACACAGAATCGGAAACAGGCTCCAGGCTCTGAGCCATCAGCCCAGAGCCTGACGCGGGGCTCGAACTCACAGACCGCGAGATCGTGACCTGGCTGAAGTCGGATGCTTAACCGACTGCGCCACCCAGGCGCCCCGAATCTTAAACTTTTTAAAAAGACTTGTTTGATATTTATTTTTATGTGCCTCATTTCTTTTAATAATATTCTCTTCTATACCTTTATCAACTAAGTATGAAAAAGAGAATCTTCATTAATTTTTTGCTTACTCTTCTAGCTGTAAAGATTGCATTTCAAACAATCTACAGCTCAAGGCTTGATTTTAGGAGGGCTACCATATAGTTTTGATAAATGGACAATGCACAGACAGTACAATACTGTCATGTTGGTGGGCATCGTATTAGGTGTCAACATTCCAGTGAAAGTCAAAAATTCTCTGTAGTATGATTTTGAAGTTGGAGATACAATTAGTTTTCGTTAAGTATTTCCATTGACCTTAAAAAGTTCTTTTTATTTCTTCCAAATGAAGTAAAACCTAGTATAGACTTTTTACTATTAGTATTAAAATTGTACACAGGGCTTTGTTTTAATTAAACTTAGGAGACAATAATGCCAGTTGTTTCCAATAATGAAGAAATTTTTCATAAATACATACATTTCATTCCTTAGTTGATATAAATAAATGTAGATAAGCCAATATCATAAGTTTGATCAATAATATCAGAATGTATTAATCATATATATGATCAGTTATATCAAATATATTGATATCCAATGACAATTTCTTTATTAATGTGTTTTAAAATAACATCATTTAAAATATTTAGGTAAAGAGGCAAAATGCTTGGAGGACTATAGGAGATTCCAGATATTAAGTAAAAATTTTTATTGTATATATAAGGAAAAATCTATATGACTATATATTTTCACTGTGTTAAGAACACTTAACATAAAATCTACCCTCTTAAATTTTTAAACAGGCGATTAATTATTGTTAACTATAGACACTATGTTGTATAGCTGATCTCTAGAACTTACTCATCTTGCATAACTGAAACCTTATACCCATCGAACTCCCCATTTCCCCCTCACTTCAGTCCCTGGCTACCATTCTGTTCTCTGCTTTTATGATTTTGACAGTTTTAGATATCTCATATAAGTGGAATCATGCAGTATTGTCCTTCTGTGACTGGCTTATTTCACTTAGCATCATGCCCTCAAGGTTCATCCGTGGCCATATTTCCTTTTTAAGTCAAGGGAGTAAGTAAATTTAAGTAAGTCATGTAATTTCTATTTTATTATACTTTTTAAATATGAAAGTGATTTATGTGTAAGGACAAAAACAAAAAAACAAAACAAACAGCAGTATTTAAACCCATCTGAAGTAAAAACCTAATGCAGTAGCTAATGGTCTGTCTGTCTCTCACCCTCTCCCTAGAGACAGCCACTGTTCAATTAGTATGTATCTTTCCAGGTTCTTTATACACATATGTGTCTGTACATGCTTTCATTATTTGGAAAGTTCTGTTTCACTTAATGATTTTAGCTAGGTTGGTGAAACTATTACACAACACTTTTAGAGTGATATTTGTGTATATGTTTATGTACAAATTGAATTATAACTTTTTTTAAAGGAAATTTTTCAATGTTTCCCAATGATTTTTTTCTTATGGATTTTGTTGAAAACCTTTTCAACATTAAAAACACCAGTTTTAATCTTCCAACCTATTAACTTAACATAACAATTTAATTTATAAATATTGTTAATATACACATTTACTTCATTACCAATCATTCTCAAATCTTTCAATATGACAATGCACATTGTGAATGTTCAAGAAGTAGTGTACTTATAAAGTATGTTGCAAATCTATTTGAACATATATCTTTTATACAGGAGCCCAGAATTGCATTAGATTTCTATATACTTAGGATGTTATATGTGGACCTTATGGTAACTACAAACCTAAAACCTATGATAAATATACAAAAAATAAATGGAAAGGAAATCAGCCATAATACTTCAGAAACTCATCAATCACAGAGAAATAGAGGAAAATAAAAGAAAGGGAACAGAGAAGAACTATAAAAGCAACTAATAAATGAAAACAGTTAACAGTTGTTAAAAAACAAGTGAAACAATTAACAAAATGGCAATAAGTGTATACCTATCAATAATTACTTTATATATAAACTCCCTAAATGCTCCAATCAAAAGACAAAGAGTGGCAGAATGGATAAAAATAAGACCTATCTATATGCTGTCTGTAAGAGACTCATCTCAGGCTTAAGGACACAAACTGACTGAAAATTAAGGAATGGAAAAACATTCTCCATACAAAAGAGAAGTGCAAAAAAAAAGCCACGGTAGCAATATTTATGTCATACAAAATAAACCTTAAAACAAAGACTGTAACAATAGACAAGAAAGGCATTACATAATGAGAAAGGGATGAATCCAACAAGAGAATATAACATTTGTAAATATCTATGCATCCAAAACTGGAGCAGCTAAATACATAAAGCAAATATTAACAGACAAAAAGGTAGAAATTGATGGTGTACAATAATAGTATGGTACTTTAAAGCCCACTTACATCAATGGATAGATTATCCAGGTAGAAATCAATAAGGAAACAGTATCTTTGAATGACACATTAGAGAAGATGGACTTAACAGTTATATACAGAATATTCCATCCAAAAACAACAGAATACTGGAGTGCCTGGGTGATTTAGCGAAGTGTCTGACTCTTGATTCGCCTCAGGTCACAATCTCACTGTTCGTGTACTCTGTACTCTGACAACATGGAACCTGCTTGGGATTGTCTCTTTCTACCCCTCCCCTGGGTATGCATGCTCTAAATAAATAAATACATAAATAAACAAAAACCAAACAACAACAACAACAACAACAATAGAATGCACATTATTTATAAGTGTGCATGGAACATTCTCCAGAATAGGTCACATGTTGGACAAAAGACATGTCTCAAGAAATTTAGAGATCAAAGTCATACCATGAAACTTTCCTGACCACAGTGGTGTGCAACTAGAAAAACACTTTAAAAAACTTATTTTTTCGAGGACTACCTGGGTGACTCAGTTGGTTAAGCATCTGACTTTGGCTTAGGTCATGATCTCATGCTTTGTGAGCTCAAGCCTGGTGTCAGACTCTGTGCTGACAGCTCAGAGCCTGGAACCTACTTCAGATTCTGTTTCTCTCTCTCTCTCTCTCTCTCTCTCTCTCTCTCTCTGCCCCTCCCCTGCTCTCTCTCTGTCTCTCAAAACTAAATAAACATTAAAAAGTTTTTAATTAAAAATTATTTTTATCAATAAAAAATTTTTTTAATTAAAATTTTTTTAAATTTTTATTTATTTTGAGAGAGAAAGAGAGTCAGAGCACGATCAGGGAGGGGCAAAAGAGAGAGAGACACAGAGAATTGGAAGCAGACTCCAGGCTCTGAGCTGTCAGCCCAGAGCCTGACATAGGGCTTGAACTCATGAGCCATGAGATCATGACCTAAGCCATAGTCAGATGCTCAAACGACTGAGCCACCTAGGTGCCCCTCTAATCTTGTGCTTTTAATAGCCATTCATTTCTTCTCCTTTAAATGAATAGAGGCCATATTATTTTAATTTATTTGAAGAAATAATTAATGAATCAATGATTTCATATACATACTTATATACACACATTCACACACATACTTCTTTCAACTTTCCTTTCTAATAATTTCAAATCTTTTATAAGTTTTTTTTTTTATTTAAAGTGGTATATTCAAGTATTCTACTGCTACTTGGTTTCTGCCAGTAATGCTTGCTTACATACATTGATGCTATATTTCCTCTTAGATCTTCGTGCATACTGCCTCCTTGATGAAATTTTTATTTTTTTTCTTCATTGCTTTAACTTCAAGTTTTATCATAAGATTCTCATTCTCCAAAGTCCTTGTTGAGCATTCAAGGATGTGTAGTTTTCTCTTTAATGGTCTTTTGTTAATCACTACTGAAGCATTGATCAATTGTATCATTATTATTATTTATTTCTATATTCTCCTTACCAAATTCTGATTTATAAACTGTGTTTTGATAACTATTGTACTTCCAAGACTAGCATTTACAAGTCCCAATAAATGTTATTGGATGAATATATTAATAAATGTATGAATTGTGTATAAATATATGCATCCTTATCCAATGAGGAATATATTCTTCCCCCTTCTTACCTGAAATTAAGTACTGTCGCTAACATATTTTAAACTCTTACTAGAGGTATAAATACTACACTTACAGACTGTATATGGCATTTGATTATTTTCTCTTTTATTCAAATATAATTACATCCTATTGTTCTGCCACTTGCTTTTTTCAACTCAACATTATTTTTGAGAAGCTATTCATAAAGAAAATATGACTCTACTTCATTATGGTAACTACTGTACCATATCACATTATATGAATATACCACAAATGATGTATCTATTATCCCACTTTTAGACGTTTGAGTTGTTTTGAGTTTTCTGATATTGCATGTAATGGAGATACAAACATTATATATGCATATATATACATTCCTAGTCCCATAAATAGAGAGAAATAGTTATTGATATATATTGATATGGGGAAATTCCCATCTATAATCATGATTTGATTATTATTTTGTTCTGTTTCCTTTTAATTTTATTAATTTATAGTACCACTAATAGAGTAATATAGTAGTACTAGAAAATAAGTCATTTCTATTTAAGAGAAGAGATCCAAATATAAAGTCATATAACTTCAGAAAACAATTCTCCACTTTAAAAAAAATGTTTATTTATTTTTGAGAACAGGGAGGAACAGAGAGAGAGAATCCCAAGTGGGCTCCACACTGTCAGCACAGAGCCCAACACAGGACTCAACACAGCTCAAATTCATGAACCATGAGATAAACCTGAACTGAAATTCAGAGTCAGACACTAACTGACTGAGCTACACAGGTATCCTTCTTTACTTTTAACTGTAAACACAAAGGTCAATATCTGCTTTTAAAAATTATATATATTGTATATATATTATATTTATATACATATAAAATTTATATATATAAAGTTTCTATATATATAAGATTGTAAAATATATATAAAGATAAAATATATACATATATGTATATATAATCACCTAACTCTTTTCACTAAGAGAAAGGAGGCTAGAAGCAATGATACATTAGTTGAAATGAGCACTCCTAATTTCCACATCCCAATAAAAGAATCCAAGACTCCTCAGAAAATTGTCTGATTCTAGGTGTAGAGCCATAGAAGTGCAGGCTAAGTTTGGAGTAACTTGTGCCAAAAAAGGAAAGAAGTATTCAAAGATTAATGAAGGTGAAACAGATGGACACAAGGCTGCTAGTCACCAAATTCAAGACAATTTGAACGTCAAAAGCAGTGATTTTAATTGCTTTCAAAGACTGACTAAATAAAAATCTGAGTCCACTGTGCAACTCAAGTAAAAGTTTAAAATTTTATATTTCTACTCTAGATAACTGTATAACAACACTTTCATTTGAAAATTGGTCCAATTCTCTGATCCAATGGGGACTTCCCAGAATGGTTATGATAGCACTCAGTAATATAGAAGGTAGCATTCCAAATATGCACAATGTTATGAAACAACAGGCATATGCATATTCTGCTCCTGCAGCTGTGGATATAGTTTGCTATCCAATGCCAACAGAAAATCCTCAATAAGTCTCTAGAACTTATGTATGTTTGTATGTTTTTCATACTTGATCTTTGCATTGTGTTATCAGACAAGATAGTTACTTAAGAAACATGACAACTGGGGCGCCTGGGTGGCGCAGTCGGTTAAGCGTCCGACTTCAGCCAGGTCACGATCTTGCGGTCTGTGAGTTCGAGCCCCGCGTCGGGCTCTGGGCTGATGGCTCAGAGCCTGGAGCCTGTTTCCGATTCTGTGTCTCCCTCTCTCTCTGCCCCTCCCCCGTTCATGCTCTGTCTCTCTCTGTCCCAAAAATAAATAAACGTTGAAAAAAAAATTAAAAAAAAAAAAAAGAAACATGACAACTGCAGAAATGACAATGGTAATTATGGTGCGCTTTTTTTTACTATTAAAGTTGTAGGTTTCTTTACCTTATAAAACAATTTTTAGGTTGTTCTTTTGTGTGTGTGTTTTGTTTGTTTTGTTGTCGTTCTTTTGCTGTTTGTTTTTTGCACTAGGAAACACAAGCAGGTTTTCAAAAAAAAGTAAAGATAGAGTTACTTGAAATACAACAAATGAAGATAATTGCTTCATTTTTTTAATGGTTTTCCATTAAAAACAGAAAAGGAATATAGTTGTTAGGGGAAAAGCTGTAAGCATATGCTTTTTATTTTATAAGAAATGTCATTCCAGAGGATTAAGAAAAGCTCTATTTTATAGAAGAATCTCAAATAATAAATGTAGAATTAACAACATAAATGGGTAAATGTAAAATTAACAGATTATTCCTTGGCAATATTCAATAGGAGTATATACTTAGAAAGAACACCAATGAGTATTTTTTTAAAATTAGATATAGGGGCACCTGGGTGGCTCAGTCAGTTAGGCGTCCACCTTCAGCTCAGGTCATGATCTGGTGGTTTGTCGGTTCCAGCCCTGCGTCTGGCTCTGTGCTGAAAGCTTGGAGCCTGGAGGCTGCTTTGGATCTGTGTCTCCTTCTCTGTGCCCTCCCCCTGCTCACGCTCTGTCTCTCTCTCAAACAAAATAAGCATTAAAAAATGAATAAGTAAAAATAAATAAAAATTAGATATAATATGGTGGCAAACAGGATATGCCAATAATTTCACCTTATCACCTAATAGATGAGTACCAAATTTCATACAAGATCAAACTTTGCATCAATAATTATGAGTAAACCATACCCACATAATAATAAAATACGTAACATAACTTAATATTATTCAAAAAATACCTACATTTAATTAAGTCTTTAGACATAAATATCAATCTATAGGAAATCAGAATATAGAGCATTTAATAAGAAATCATGGGGCACCTGGGTGGCGCAGTCGGTTAAGCGTCCGACTTCAGCCGGGTCACGATCTCGCGGTCTGTGAGTTCGAGCCCCGCGTCGGGCTCTGGGCGGATGGCTCAGAGCCTGGAGCCTGTTTCCGATTCTGTGTCTCCCTCTCTCTCTGCCCCTCCCCCGTTCATGCTCTGTCTCTCTCTGTCCCAAAAATAAATAAATGTTGAAAAAAAATTAAAAAAAAAAAAGAAATCATGTCAGGTTTCATTAAAAAGTCAAGTTTACATTAAAAAGGTAGGGAGGGGGCGCCTGGGTGGCGCAGTCGGTTAAGCATCCGACTTCAGCCAGGTCACGATCTTGCAGTCCGTGAGTTCGAGCCCCGCGTCAGGCTCTGGGCTGATGGCTCAGAGCCTGGAGCCTGTTTCCGATTCTCTGTCTCCCTCTCTCTCTGACCCTCCCCCGTTCATGCTCTGTCTCTCCCTGTCCCAAAAATAAATAAACGTTGAAAAAAAAAGGTAGGGAGGAAGTCATGTTTCAAGACTAAAAAGGGGTTAAAAAGATAAATATCTAAAGCAACAAGAGAAGCTTGATTGGATATTTGATTTAACGCACACACAAAAAAGATATATAACACATTTTGAGAACAATTTTGAGAGTTTGAATATGATTGAGATTTTAAGTACTTATATAAAAATTATAAAACTTGATAAAACTATTTATATAGGAGAAATCCCTTGGTCTTATGATGCACATTCTAAAATATTTAGAAACAGTCATTTTGCCTGCACGTATTTTCCATAAATAAGACACATGTACGCTAACACCCACACTTCCATACACACAAATACATGCTAAAGCACATATAAGTCTGTGCAAGTATATTGGCACATTTTCTATATATACATATAAACATACACACAAAAGAAAGACAAAATATTAAAATTGTTGAATCTAGGTAATTAGCATGTGGATGGCCATCCTTTCTATATTGAGTGCTTGAATATTTCCAATTTAAACATTGAAATTTTTTTTTTTCAATTTGAGCTAAGGTCATATTCTTTTGTGGCAAAGCTTATCTTTGTTACCATTAGATATTATGTATATTTTTTGTATGTTGGCAATTTTGTTTTGCAGCCACTTTTTGAGTAAGGAGGAGGGATTTTTGTTTTGTTTCATTATTTTAGCTGTTGTTCTTCTATATCTATGCCTATCCTTTTCACATAATTTTACAGTTTTGTGTTGGCTCTGCCTGATGTCATAAGCCGCTGTCCTGAGCCAGGTGTTGTAATCACAGGCCGTTGCTCCTGCTTTGTAGTGATATTGGGGCTCAAAATTTATCCACGGGCCCGGTGGGAGAACTGGATCAGCTTCTGGTTGCAAGGCTTCTTGTCTTCCACCATTCAGAGGCTTGCAACTTACTCTAAAGCTATCTCGTCAGGTCTAGCATGAGCAGCCTTTATTTTTTAGCCAGCTTTTCAGATAGAGGAACCTCACATCAGCTGCTGGTTTTAAATTGTGGAACTGGCTGCAGGCTCTCCTCTCACATTAAATACTTTCAGGCTGATAATCTGAGGATTATGTTCCATCCTGCTACTATCTTTATGAGTACTTAGAGCTCAACAGACCCACAGATTTTTTTCCTTACACCTCTGACTTGTATCCCTTTAAGTCAATAAAGATGTTTATCTTGAGTCTTGCACTGCTTTTTTTCTAGTTTATTTATATATTTATCCATCATTGCTCTGTGCACTTCCTATTCAGTGGTCAACGAATAAATAATAGCATTGTCATCTCACAGAAAATTATTACAATTTAAGATACTTAAGCCCTAGCTCAGGTATACTGCATCATAATTTGCATTTTAAGTTTCCAAAGTCATTCAAATACACATTAATTTTTAAGAGGCACTAGTTTAGATCACAAGGGTACATTTAAGTAAGATCTCACTATGTCCTCCTGATGAAAAATTTGGAAACCTATCATAGAAGAGCCAAAGGTTAGTATAGTTTTTGAGTAGCTAGAACAGATTTTATTCTACAACATTCACACAGTTTTGATTTATCATTGTAGTTCTTGGGACACAAATAAGTGATGCTCAGACTTTGAATGCATTTATTTATGTTTTCTGATTTCTAGTTTTCAGTATGGCAGTGAATAATTTAAAATCACTTGATGTTGTTTTCACATTTAGTTATTTTTCCTACCAGATCTTTTTTCTTCTTTTTCTTGCATTAAAATGTTTTCTAATTTCATTATTTTTGCCTATATTATAATTAACACTATCAATCTATAGGTTTATTTTTTAGTACACAATGTGTCTTATCATTGATTATTACTTTTGTTATTTTTCTTCCAAATATATCCTCTAGAAATTTAATTTTTGTTTCTCTTACATCCTATTAAACTTAAAAGCACCTAGAAAGCAAAGTAGAATAATATAGAAATATAGATAGACATAAAAATATAAAAGCAAACCAGAGAGCAATATAAGAACTGCAAATATTTTCATCAATTTGTTTAAAGTCAGTGAAGAACATATAAATTCTCTCTCAAGATGACAGAAATATAGATCATTTAAAAAATTAGACAATACAATAAATGTATCTTTGGGTTACAGGGCTATAGTCCTACCATTTGAAGAAACAGTGGGGAAGCCATGGTAGAGAAGGATAGTTTGAAGTGAAATTGGGAAGGTACTGGAGGTCACAAATTCCATAGGTTTATAGCCACTGTAAGGTTATTAGATTTAACCATAGGTTACGTAAAAAGACATTGGAGTTTTTTGATCAAGGTAGTATATAATATTGATAACACTGGAAAAAATGCCATCTGGGCTTAGTTGTTGAGAGTACAGTTTAGGTGAACAAGCATGGTAGCAAATGCACTATTTAACAGGCTATTGAAATACCTCAGGAAAGAAATGACCAAGACTTGAGCAGAGTGATAATGCAAGATATGACAATTGTGGAGAATATATTGATAGACAGATATAGGTATATACATATCTTTAAGGAGATTTGGTAGGCAGAAATAGCCCTCTGAATATGTCCATAGCCTAATCCCAATAATTTGTAAATATATTACCTTACATGGCAAAGGAAACTTGCAGATGTGATTAAGAAACTTGAGATGGGGAAATCATAATGAGATTATCAGGATATGCCCCAAATCATTGCACTCTTTCTTAAAAATGAAAGAGACATGTCCCAATAGTTCGTTTTTTATTTTATTTCCCTTGCTTCCAGAGACAAGTCATGTAACAAGTTGCTGAGGCCAAGGTCAAAGAGGTTGCTGTTTGTTTTATCCTTTAGGATTTTGATGGTTTCCTATATCACATTTAGATCTTCCATCCATTTTGAATTTATTTTTTTTATGGTGTAAGAAAGAGGTTCAGTTTCATTCTTCTGCATGTTGCTGTCCAGTTTTACCAGAACTATTTGCCGAGAGACTGTCTTTTTTCCATTGGATACTCTTTCCTGCTTTGTTGAAGATTAGTTGACCATACATTTGTTGGTTCATTTCTGGGTTTTCTATTCTGTTCCATTGATCAATGTGTCTGCTTTTTTTTTTAAGTTTTTAATTTTTATTTATTTTTGAGAGAGAGAAAGAGCATGATCAGGGGAGGAGCAGAGAGAGAGAGTGAGATACAGAATCTGAAGCAGGCTCCAGACTCAGCTGTCAGCACAGAGCCCAACACGGAGTTCGAACCCATGAACCATGAGATCATGACCTGAGCTGAAGTCGGATGTTTACCTGACTAAGCCACCCAGGCGCCCCTCAATGTGTCTGTTTTTGTGCCTGTACCATACTGTCTTGATGATTACAGCTTTGTAATACAACTTGAAGTCTGGATTTGTGATGTCTCCAAGATAAAAAGCTTCTGCACAGCGAAGGAATCAATCAGCAAAACTAAAAGCCAACCAACAGAATAGGAGAAGATATTTGCAAATAACATATCAAACTTGTCTACAAAGAACTTATCAAACTCACCACCCCAAAAACAAATAATCCAGTGAGGAAATGGGCAGAAGACATGAATAGACACTTTTCCAAAGAAGAAGACATCCAGATGGCTAACAGACACATGAAAAGATGTTCAACATCAGTCATCATCAGAGAAATACAAATCAAAACCACAATGTGATACCACTTTATACCTGTCAGAATGGCTAAAATTACCAACTCAGGAAACAATTGATGTTAGCAAGGATGCAGAGAAAGTGAACTCTTTTTGCATTGTTGGTGGGAATGTGAATTGGTGCAGCCACTCTGGAAAATACATGGATGTTCCTCAGAAAATTAAAAATAGAATCACCCTATGACCCTGCAGTTGCACTGCTAGGTATTTAAACAAAGGATACAAAAATGCTGATTTTAAGGGGCATATGCACCCCAATATTTATAGCAGCACTATCAACAATAGCCAAATTATGAACAGAGCCCAAATGTCTATCGACTGATGAATGGATAAAGAAGATGTGGTATATATTTACATGGAATGTTACTCAGCCATCAAAAAGAATGAAATCTTGCCATTTAAAATGACATGGATAGAACTAGAGTGTATTATGCTAAGAGAGATAAGTCAGAGAAAGATAGCTACCATATGATTTTACTCATATGTGGAATTTAAGAAACAAAAAAGATGAACATATGGGAAG
>NW_024412403.1:37613251-37649101 GCF_014898765.1 Herpailurus yagouaroundi | reverse complement strand
TATATATATATATATATATATATATATATATATATATATATATAATGGAATACTACTCAGCAACCACAAAGAATGAAATCTTGCCATTTGCAACAATGTGGATGGGAACTAGAGTGTATTATGCTAAGTGAATAAGTCAGTCAGAGAAAGACATATATCATTTCACTTATATGTGGAAGTTAAGAAACACAACAATTAACATAGGGGAAGGGAAGAAAAAATAAGATGAAAACAGAGAGGGAGGAAAACCATAAGAGGTTCTTAAAGGCAGAGAATAAACTGAGTGTTGCTGGAAGGGAGTTGGATTAAATGGATGATGGTCATTAAGGAGGGCACTTGTTGGGGTGAGCACTCAGTGTTATATGTAAGTGATGAATCACTGGGTTTTGCTCCAGAAACCAATACTACACTGTGTGTTAACTAACTTGAATTAAAATAAATAATTTTTTTAAAAAGACAGAAATAGAAAAGAGTCAAAGGGAGATGTCACTACAGAAAGCAGAGTCATGGGGCGCCTGGGTGGCGCAGTCGGTTGGGCGTCCGACTTCAGCCAGGTCACGATCTCGCGGTCCGTGAGTTCGAGCCCCGCGTCGGGCTCTGGGCTGATGGCTCAGAGCCTGGAGCCTGTTTCTGATTCTGTGTCTCCCTCTCTCTCTCTGCCCCTCCCCCGTTCATGCTCTGTCTCTCTCTGTCCCAAAAATAAATAAACGTTGAAAAAAAAAAAAAGCAGAGTCAGAGATGTGCAATACTGTTGGCTTTTAAGATAGTGGAAACAGGTCTCTAGACTATGGAAGAGGCAAAGAAAATGGTTCTCTCCTACAGCCTTCAGAAAGGAATATAGCCTTGCTGACACCTTGATTTTAGACCAATGAGACCTGTCTAGAATGTCTGACCTACAGAGCTATATGAAAATAAATTTGTGTTTTATTAAGCAAGTAAATTTGTGGTAATTTGCTATGGTATCAGTAGAAAATTCATAAATATTTTGATTCCTGGAAGTAGAATACTGCTATAACAAATGCCTACAAATGTGAATGTGGCTTTGGAATTGGGCACAGAAGCTGAAGAAGCTGAACAGAAACTAAGAATTTTTAGGAACAAGATAGGAAAGGCTTAGATTGCCTTAAAAAGACTGAATAGTTGTTAAAAATCTCAATTAGCATCTGGAAAGAGAAGATCCTGGTATAGAAAGCATATATCACATTAGAGAATATCTAAATCATCTGTTGGTAGGAATACAGTTATTAAAGGCACTGTTGATTCAGAGGAAAATGAAGAGCATATTATTGGAAACTGTAGGAAAGGAAATCTTTGTTGTGTGGTGACAGAAAACTTAGAAGAAATACGTCTTAAAGTTAAGTGGAAAGTAGAACTTGTAAACAATGAAATTTGGACATTTACCTGAGACAATTTCCAAGTAAGTTCTTGAAGATGTGGGCTTGTTTCTTTGATACAGTAAGATACAAGAGGAAAAAAATAAATTAAGAGAAGAACTACTAAACAAAAAGAAACCAGGAACTGATGGTTTGGAAATCTCTTAGTCTTTCCAGATTGCAAAATACGCTAAAATTTATTGCTATGAGCATGCACTCTAGAACTGAAGTCTAGCTATACAATCTTTAGCTAATACATTGGAAAGAGCAAAGGGTCAAAAGATTCAGTCAAAGGCTCTTTAGAGAGATTAAGAGTGTAAGTCACAGACGCTCTCAATCAAATCAGAAAGCATCTTAGAATCTCAATGGATGTGTTTCCTGAATCATCTAAACAAAAGCCAAAAATAGAAATGGGATGATCTAGAAAAGATCTGTGTATGATCTCTTCTATAATGGAATAAATTCTCATGACATAGATGGAAGAGCCATGAGGTTCTTGGGATTTTATACCAGTAGAAACACTACCCACTGGTTGTGACCAAAAAGGACAGAAAGACTTAAAAGAAGGCTTTTAGAATGCCAAATCTCAATAGTCAGGAAACAGGCTGATAAAACTAGTCAATTGCAGTCATTACATTTCATTTCATTACATTACATTACATTTCTCTGACTCAGAAGTCAGAGGCACAAGTCCAGAGAGTGAAGCCACAAGCCACAATAGATTATTCCTAGACTTTGATACTTGATGGAGTTTGCCAAAGTAGGTTTCAGAATGGTCCTGGTGACTCCTTGATTTCTTCCATTTTCTCCCTTTTTAAATTGTATGTCTATGATACTTACCTTATGCCTATAGCACCATCATATTTTGGGAGCAGATACTTTGTTTCTTTAGTTTCAGAGGTCCACAGATGATGAAGATGTGTGTTAGGATGGATCACACCCAGAATCCCACCTATGCCTAAATTAGATGATTTAGATAATAGTTCTTGAAACTTTTTAGATGATGAGATTTAGATAAGACTTTGGACTTTGGGTAGATCCTGTATAAGTTTAGACTTTAGGAGACCTTGGGATAAAGTAAATTCATTTTGCATTTAAGGTGGACAAGAATCTTTGGGAGACAGAGAGTACAATCTGGTAGACTAAATGATGGCCCCCCAAATATGTTCATGTCCTATTCCCTAGAGCCTAATAGGTTACCGAAGGAACTTAGTATACCTTATTAACTTAGAAGCAGAAAGGTGATATTAAAAAGACAGAAGGAGACATGACTATAGAAGAAAGTCATAGAACAGAATGCTGCTGGTTTACTTATGATACCCTATCCTAAACTCAACTCTGGGATGCTACAAAAGAGAGGAAGAGGTTAGTGAACCCTGATACCATATTCCATTGTGAATGAATGAAGAGAGCACTCACAATGTTCCCATTCTTCTGTACCACTGTTTCTACTAGCCTCCAAATTGCATTAGTAAGAGGGAAGAGAAGGCCCCAGAGCCATGTGTACCATAGAAAAAAAACAAAACAAAACCTTCTCCAACTTGTAATACTCACAGTCTAACCAACAATATTTCTATTGGTAATCAACCAGGTTATTTCCATAATAATATTTCCATTGTTGCTATTCCTATAAGAAATCCAATTCCAGATTATTTTATGTTCCCAAATCCACAACCCCAAATGACATTTAACATCATCCTATTTGATTTCATTTACCAACCCTCCCTCTCACTCCCACAACTATTTCCCCAAAGCCTACAAGAATGCTTTATCAGGAATCAGCAAAACAACTGTATCATCCAACTTGTCTAATGTTCCCTTTAACTTTTTTGTTCTAAGTGAAACCTGGTGATATGCATCACTTAAAGCCATTTTACTCATCTACTGCTTCTCTATCATACTCTTCATGCCAATAGGCAATGAGATGGGGTATTTTTCTGAGCTGCATCCAGATCACTACTTTGCTCTCTCTATAATAATAACAATGATAACAATAATAAACAATTTTGAGGATTAGGTGACCATTTGGTGTGACCACCCACCCTCCCTATTATATTGTTCACTGGAAATTTCAGTTGTTGAAATAACCAGTATTCTCAGTTTCTTGGTATCTCACCCCCAATTATCCTATCCTTCACCCTACCTCAGCCACTCTTGTTGCTATAACTTTCTTTTGTTATTACTAATGCTTATACTTCCTTCATAATTTTCACATGTATTAATCCATTTTCTGGAACAAATTTCTGTATTTTTAGTTTCCTCTCACAAATTCCTAGAACCAATATTTCTGTGACCCCACTGGGACCTACACCTATTTGCTTACCCCTCCCTAATAACCTAATCTCATCCCTTGCTTACATCTTACGGAGTATTATTCTAATTTTCTTATAAGCACTCTTCACTTTTTTCACCTTATCTTTTAAGAAAAAATGAAACTCCAGTTAAATTCAACCTTCACTTACTGTCTTATTACAACAGTGTTAAGAACACTCTCACTACACAATGCCTAGGAAGCTGGAACTGGCTGGAGGAAGGTATATGACTGTATTGTGTCATTCAGTTGACAGCCTTTACTTGATCCTTGGTGCTGCTTAGAAAGTCCATATTTACTCTTCCATTATCTTCAACAGTTTTTTCCTGTTATCCCTTTGAATCTGAAATGGTGAATAACCTTCATTATCTGTACTTTCAAGTGATGAATTTATACTTTTTGGTGATTTTGTTAGTTATATATGGAACAACTAGGAAAGACTCTCTAAATCTCCTGCCACCACTTCTCAACAGTATATATCTGGACAAATATATAGTATGCATCGTATGTGTCATATTTTTGTGAACAATGTGTTATCCTATATACTTCCATGTAAATCCAAGTCCTCCCTTCAACAGTATCCTTTTAAGAATATTCAACACTCTTGCATATATTACCAATTTTTCTGTCTCTTTTGCATCATTCTAATAAGCATATGCATCTATGAGTCTATTAAACTGCTTTCCTATTAATGGTCTTTTTTTTTAATAGTCTTTTGCTTATTTGGTAAGAGATAACATTTACATACTTCTCAGGCCAGGTAAATTATATATGCACGTAAATTCCCTACAACGAGATTGCTGAATCAAAGGGTAAATGCACTTGTAATTTTGATGAAAATTGCTGAAAAGGCCCTCATATGACATAATAAGGGTGCCTATTTACACATAGTTATCAAAAGAAAATGGAATTACACCTTGCCCCCTTTTTTTCTGCCAGTCTGTGATGTGAAAATTTTTATCTCAGTATAGTTTTAATTTGTATTTTTATTGTGGTAGATACATGATAAAAACGACCCCAATCCTCTAACTTCCCTCTATCCATACTCTTTATAATATGATTTTGCAGTTAATACTGCTAGAAAGTAAAATCTGTTTCCTCATTTGTTGATTAGGAGCTGGCCTTATGACATACTCGGCAATGTAATTTGGCAGAAGTGACGCTGTGCCGGTGCTGAGCCTAGGCCTCAAGAAACAACATACATTTCTGTTCTGTCTTTCTTTTAGAACTCTTCTAAAAGAAGAGTTTAAAGAAGCCTGGCCTAGTTTCCTGGACAATGAGACCCATTCACTTCCATTACCCCAGCCAACGAACAGTCAGTCCACAAACTACTAACCATCAATCAAATGAGTGACGTTATTTTAGATGAGCCTAGTACTCTGACCTGTCCTACCAGCTGACCACAGATCGAGAGCAAGCCCAGCTCAGATCTGTAGATATGCACATATAACCTGTGGGCTTGTGAACAGTAATAAAAACATTGTTTTAAGTACTGATTTTTGCAGTGTTTTTAATGCCAGTTCAACATAAGTGACACATTTATTATAGAGTTTGAGCATTTTTTCACATAAGCTTATTTGTATTACTTTTTCTGTGAACTATCATATACTTTACTGAGACTTCTTAGAATTATTCTGCTCTTTATCAATTAGTGGGAGCCATATTTATATGAAGATTTGTCTTCTTCTGTGAATATATTCTGTGTGTCATCTCTTTTGATGCCACTTAAGGTATCCTCTACCATTAAGCAGCTCCTATTTGTAGATATTAAAAAAAAAAAAAAAAAACCTTCCAGATGTCAACTTTTTCATAGTTTAAAATATTGTTTTCTCACTTCATAACATAATTTGCTCATATTTTCTTCTAATGCTTTAATGATTTGATTTTTTTTTTAATTCAACTTTTGTTCTCTCGTTTTGGAATTAAATAGAAACAAGAAAACATCACACTCATCCAAATCATGAGAAAAATCCATAGAATCCATTTAAATTGTAGTGTTTCTGAGCCAGTTTTAGTGCTGCGTTCTCAAGGCAACCAGGTGAACTAAATTTGAAAAAGTGACACGCCTCTCCAAGAAAAGACAATACTCAAAGAGTTCCCCTATAGTCAGAATGCAGAATAAAAATTGCTGCCATATATGCAGATAAAACGAAAACTACTGAAATGTTCATAGACAGATGGAGAATTTTAGCAGAGATATGACCTCTATGAAAAGGTGAAAATTGGAAATGCTATAAATGAAAAACAAAATATTATGAATATATTATATAGTCTTCATAATATATATGTGTGTGTGTGTATATATATATATATATATATTTGAAACCTTAAGTCCCACCACCATTGTTTTTTATAAAGGTGAATCCTGATTCTCATGATAAACTTATCAGTAGGATTTATGGTAATGAGCAGCACATGGACCTACTAACATTTTGGATTTGCAGCGATGGGGCTCAGTGATCATCACGGACTGGTCTTACTGGATGAAGATGCCTTTAATCTCCTGAGAAGCCTCATCCAAGTATTCCTGGTAACAGGGCACCAGAGTTTTAGAGATGCCCTGGAGGATTGCAGGAATCTGGGTCACACACCTGCCAACTTTCAGGCAAACTTGCATATTCATACTAGCAAATCGCTTCTTGCCTAGAAGCAGAACATGTTCAAGTATGTCAGTTTGCATCATGGCGGCCCTGTCATCTCCAGGGGCCACCCATTCACCTTGGTGAGGTCTTGCCCTGTTTTAAGAGCACCACGACTGTGACCATTTTCTTGTGTTCAAAGACCTGCCTGGCCTGCAGAGGTCCCTTGGACCCCATGACCAGAAGCGTGGGCAGGAGTTCCTTATGGTCTGGAGCTGTAATCGGAAAAGGCAGAATGAGGAGTTTTGTGTTTCTTTTTTTTTTTTTTTTTAACATTTATTCATTCTTGAGAGACAGAGTGTGGGTGGGGAAGGGGCAGAGAGAGAGACACACACACACAGAATCCCCAGCAGGCGCCCGGCTCTGAGCTGTCAGCACAGAGCCCATCTATGGGCTTAAACTCATGGACCAGGAGATCATGACCTGAGCCAACATCAGAAGCTTAACCAAATGAGCCACCCAGTTGCCCCAGGAATATTTTTGATACACTGAACAAACACCAAAGAGAAAAGTACATGAAAGGAATGACATATCAATAGAAATTATCCAAATTGAAGTAGAGAGAAAAAAAAAAGTGGGGAGAAAAAAACCAAGAATATCATTTCTATTGGACATAGTCTAACAATGTTTAGATTCCCACAATAAAAAGAAAGAAGGGAACTGATAGGAAATATAGAAGCTTTTTTTGTTTTTGTTTTTGTTTTTTTTTTGACCCACTGAGTTGAGATGTTACCTTATCATACAAGGAATTTCCAAATGTATTTTACATCTGTCTCTACCTTTTATTTTCTTTCATTTAGCTATTTCATGTTCAGTACAGCATTTCTTAAGTTACTGAGAATTTATAATATGTTATAATATCTGAAATGACTTTCCCTCACTTATTTCGCTTCTTTTGCATTGTTTAATATTGGTTTTAAAATTATTTTCTTTATGACGTATAGAATCAACTTATCTAGTTTTAAAGAAACATATTAATATTAGTGTATTTATTCACTGAGATCACGTTTTCATCAATTAACTCTAGGAAGCTTGACATATTTGATACAGAAACTTGCTTTTCCATAAATACTATGTCTTCTCACTTTTAAAGATGGTTTTAAAGATGGTTTATTTTGTAATATTTCAAAGTTTTTATCATATGTGCTTTGCACATTTTTTGTTAATAGAGGATATTTCTTCAAATATCTAATGATGCTCAACTGCATATTCATATTAAGATTAGGATTCTAAAATGCTGGCTCATTGTATGGTAATAGGACTAGAAGTTTGGTTGGGAATCCTCAAAAGTGTATCTTTTATTTTAGAACATATTATTTTCCCCAGAAAGTAATAAATACTTTACTATCCTGTCTGGAGTGTATAAGATAGACTGCCAATATTCTACTTGTTGAATAAGAAAAAAAAAAAATCTTGTATGTCTAATGGTTGAATTCTAGAATTTCAGTTAAAACTTTCTTCTTTGATCTCTCATTCCATCCTAGGATTGTTCATTCTGAATCCAGAGACCTTTATCTATCACTCTGGAGTAGGAAGTGATCCGGGGCTTTAAACTCATGTTTAAACAGCCCTTCTCTTTTCAGCCCTCCCCAACACCTAGTCTTAAAGATGCTGATGTCTCCAATCCTTATGCCTTTGTGGATTTGTGCAATATGAATCCACCGTCCCCCACTTAGATACTCTGGATACTTAGGTTCAGTGTTCCCAGTTCTGGTAAATTATTTACCAACTTCCAGCTTTGTCTTTTCTCCTCTACTTAGCATATTGTTGGTTACTTTTTACTCTCTACTGGTGTTTTAGGAGGGTTTCAGATGGAAGAAGAATTAAATGTTTTTTGGTTTTGTTTTGGGGTTTTTTTTCTGTTTTTTTGCTTTTCTGTTTTTTTGAAAGAGAGTGTGAGCAGGGTTTGGGCAGAGGGAGAGAGAGAGAATCTCAAGCAGGCTTCATGCCAAGCATGGAGCTTGACATGGGGCTTAACAATGCAGGGCTTAATCCCATGACTGTGAGATCATGACCTGAGCCAAAATCAAGAGTCAGACACTTAACCAGCTGAGCCACCCAGGCACCCCAGGAATTAAACACTTCTAAATGCATTGTATTTGGGGCGCCTGGGTGGCGCAGTCGGTTAAGCGTCCGACTTCAGCCAGGTCACGATCTCGCGGTCCGTGAGTTTGAGCCCCGCGTCGGGCTCTGGGCTGATGGCTCAGAGCCTGGAGCCTGTTTCCGATTCTGTGTCTCCCTCTCTCTCTGCCCCTCCCCCGTTCATGCTCTGTCTCTCTCTGTCCCAAAAAAATAAATAAACGTTAAAAAAAAAAAATTAAATGCATTGTATTTAACTAATTGAAATCATCATGCTAATTAAAAGAATTTCTTGAATTAGTATTGTTTTTAAGAACATAAAAAATGAATAGGTGTTAGAATATAAAAAGATGTATGTGAATTAGAAATAATAGAAGCACAGGTATTTGTCAAGGAGATGCACTTAACACAATTTATTAAATGTATTAAAGTAAATTTGGGGCAATGGGAAAGGAAATAGTGGTCCAGGTGGAGGGAAATACCACAATAAAATTAATAATTATCAACATTATCAAAAAGAAAATAAAAAATTAATGGCTATGTCTTTCTTCTTTTGCACACTTGGTTAGTTAGTTATTAAAGTACATATATAAACATTGCAATGGACAACAGTTCATTTTAAATAAAATTGCAGCTTTAGATATAATTTTATACTTAAAATATAGTAAATACAATACTACTCTTTAAAATTGTTTTAATGCCTATTTACTTTTGAGAGAGAGAAAGAGTGAGCATGAGTGGGGGAAGGGCAGAGAGAGGGGCAGACAGAATCTGAAGTAGGCTCCAGGCTGTGAGCTGTCAGCACAGAACCTAACACAGGACTCTAACTCATGAACCACAAGATCATTACCTGAGTGAAGTTGGACACTCAACTGACTGAACCATCCAGGTGCTCCCAATACTACTTTTTTAAGTTATATTCTGAATTTCCGTCTTTGCCTGCTCATTTGGACCTAAATAATTGTTCTAAATATGATCTTTTTCTCTATTTCTTTTCTTTCATTCCTTATTAACATCGGTGATAAAATAGAGCTATGTATAAACTATTAAATTATATCCCATAAAGGAATATGTTAACTTGATGCTAAAGTGCATTTTTATGAAAATATTACCCTCAGTTCTTATTCTTACATGACAGTCCCATACTTCTCTAAATCTCATATCAATTATTGTCTGTACTCTAGGGTTGTAAAAACAATTTAGATAAATCTGAGATAATGCCAATAAACTGTTCAGTGGGGCTTTTTGTAAAAGAGATTCAGCAGATAGTGTTGTGATTCAATTATATTTTGAGATATTCATATCTTACTCTTGATTTCTTTCCTGTATGACCCAATCACTTTTCCCATTGTTTTTTATTTCTATGTTAATCTTCAAAATTTGTTTGTTTTGATTGAAGATTTTTTTTACTTTATTTGTTATCCACATTTTTATTTAGGCACATCAAATTTAAATTAATACTTAAAAAGTAATAGATATTTCCCTCATTATATTACTTTGAGTTACTAAAAGGAAAAATATGACAATCATGTATTCTTAGATGTTTGTGGTTATGGGTATTTTTGACATTTTAGAAACAGGAAATTGTTAGTTTTATTATCAAGTCATGTTAAATCTTAGAATCACCAGGCAGTGCCATATAGACAAGAATATTAGAAAAAATGGAGTCCTAAATACTTGAACAAAATTGGTTGTTCCTCTGCAAAATAAACTGTTGGTTCCAGAGTTCAACTTAGAGAAACTCACAAATGGTTGTATTTGGTGGATGCCTTGTAAATTATGGGGACAAGTTACAACATACATATTACTAAATGACATCAATTTACATGATATAAAACCTGATTAGTACTTGGGTGTCTTAAGGAAGAGTTGTGACAATTAGAAACATCACATAATGGGGCACCAGGGTGGCTCAGTTGGTTGAGCTTCTGACTTCAACTCAGGTGATGATCTCACAGTTCAAGCCCTGCATTAGGTTCTGTGCTGACCGCTCAGAGAATGGAGCCTGCTACAGATTCTGTGTCTACCTCTCTCTCTGTTCCTCCCCTGCTCATGCATTCTCTCTCTCTCTCTCTCTCTCAAATATAAATAAATATTAAAAAAATTTAAAAAGAAGTGTGACATAATTAAGGCAATATTTTATCATCAATACACGCTTAGTAGAAATTATTAGATAACATTACTAAACTGTTGACATGACAAGAAACATTCTAATAGGAAGATACTAAATAATAGATTTCAAGTTGCTTTTCCAGTTAGAATATGTCTGCTCCTAAGGAGCAATATATACTGTAAGAGAAGAAAAATATTCTCTACACTGTTTCAAATTGAGAATATTGGTTTTCAATCGTTCATTATTTCTAATAAAGGTACTAAGAATGACTTTCATGTTTTATTTTTTATTCTTTTTTCATCTTGACACTTATTCATTCATTTATTTCTTATTTTCCTTTTTCAAATTTTTATTTAAATTCCAGTTAGTTAACATACAGTGTTATTTTAGTTTCAAGAGTAGAATTTAGTGATTCATCACTTATAATAGCCAGTGCTCATCACAAGTGCCCTCCCCATCACCCATTTAACCCATCCTCCTCCTACCTCCCCTCCAGCAATCCTGTTTGTTCTCTATAATTAGGAGTCTATTTTGGGGCACCTGGGTGGTGTGAGCCTCCACTCACACTCTGTCTCTGTCTCTCTCTCTGTTTCTAGAATAAATAAACATTAAAAAAATTTTTTAAACACCCTGTTTTATGGTTTGCCTAGCTTTTTCCCCCCATGTTTATCTGTTTAGCATCTTTTAGATCTAAAGGGAGTATTTATATACAAAAGAAATGCAAAATTTTATTAGCTATCTATAATAGTGTAATGTTTGTAGCTTAAGGGCAACTATTCTTATAAGCATAATTTTTATTATAAGACTTATAATTTGGCAGTGACCAAGATATATTTTTGAAATATTTTTTTTGTAGTACATAGTATGCCATTATGACTTTTCCTTAATTTCATTTTTGTTTTCTTAAATTTTTGGTAACTAAAACAATTGAGATTTCTTTCCTCTTAAGAGCTATTGGCAAGAGTGTATGATGACTTTTAATGTTTTTCAGAATCAAAATTATTAGTTCCCATACATTGTTGTGATATGGTTAATTTCCCATTGTCACCAATGGACTAAATTTTTTTTCCTTTTACATTCATATCTGATTATGTTATTTGTGATTTATCTACTTTTTCTTTCTGTAATATTACTCCAGGAACAGCATTAAGGTAATATTAATAAGTTACCTTCATCAAATGCTTTTCAGATGCCATATTATAATTATATTTTTAAAATAATACACATAACTGACAATTTGCACCCTTTGCCAACCTCCCCCTATTGGCAACCACTTTTCTACTCTGTTTCCATGGATTCGACTTTGTTTTAAAAAAATTCACATATAAGTGATATCACGTGATATAATCTGAGGATCTAACGGATAACATGGTAACTAAAATTGATAACACCGTATTGCATAATCAAGATTTGCTAAGAAAGTCGAAATTAAATGTTCTCACACATACACAAAAAAAGCTAAAGTTGTTAAGGGATAGTTATATTAATTAACCCAATGGGAAGAATTATTTCACAATGTAAACATATATCAAATCATCATATTATACACTATAAATGCCTCACAATTTTATCAATCATACTTCAGTAAAACTGGAAAAATAACATATGAAACTGGTATCTAAGGGACAAATGGTCACTTTCTATTTTCTCTTTAAATTTAAACTCACAAATTCAGTTATTACTGAATAAACATTTATTTCCTCTTTGCCTCCCCAACATCTATTGCCCTTATCCTATCAAAAACTTTTTATATTCTTTCGGTAGCTCTGTTTCAGTTCAGTTCAGTAGTTCAGTTCAATTTAGACCTATGCATTCTGCTCCCAAGCTACTCTGAATGGATGAGTCTGTGACCCTGCCAGAGTCCATGTCTTTTGCTGTAAATGCAGATTGTCTTGTCAAAAAGGAGAGACTCCATCTGCGAATAAAGTTAGAAGAAAAAGAAAGAGGGGGGGCGGAGATAACAGGAAAAGGAATTTAGTCCTGATGGTGTTGTTTGAGTCCCTGTATGGGAATAGGCCAGCAGTCTAAAAGTGCATCAGTTCACACCAACTGCCAGTACATTTATTTTTGATTTAGAGTAAATTTTGTCTCACTTAAAACCAAAAAGTCTGACCTGGACCTCCTGGGTGGCTCAGTTGGTTAAGAATCTAACTCTTGGTTTTGGCTCAGGTCATGATTTCACAGCACACGACTTCAAGCCCTGAGTTGGGCTCTGTGCTCACAGCATGGAGACTGCTTGGGATTTCTCTCTTTCTCTCTCTCCCTCTGCCCCTCCCAAGCTTTCTCCCCACCCTCTCAATAAATAAATAAATACATACATAAATAAACATTAAAATTTTTTTAAAAGTCTGACCTAATTGACTCACCATCTGATGAAATAAATTTTTTCTCAATTTAAGCTGAAGTTCATAAAATGTGTGTTAAATTCAAGTCATTTATGTAAGAAAGAAACAATAACTTGCTTTACTAATTTGTTTTTAAATGTTCAGTTTTGAGAGACAAAGCATGAGTTGGGGAGGGGCAGAGAGAGAAAGACCTAGAATCTGAAGCAGGCTCTGAGCTGTCAGCGCAGAGCCCAGCAGAGGGCTTGAACTCAAGAACCATGAGATCATGACATAAGCTCAAGTCCACCGCTTATTTCAAGAACCAGGAGATCATGACCTGCGCTGAAATTGGCCACTTAACCAACTGAGCCAACCAGGTGCCCTGGTTCAATAAAATGTTAATGTACGTTTTACTTGAAATAATGATTGGAAAGAATTTCCGAAATACAAATAAAATGAAACCAAAGATAGATTTTCTACAGCATCTGTAAAGAAAAATACGTTGCATATGAAATTGTATTTATGGAAGTTGAGCCAATATCTTACATATGAAAAGAGAAACATTCAAAAGATTTGAATTAGCTGTTTATAATAGAAACAATTTTTTGATATGTCCACAACTAAAATATTGAATAAAGCATTTAGATATTTTAACTTTTATTGAATAGATCCTGGTTTAATTATCCCTTAAAACTTATTTGACTATTATATTAAATTACAAATTAGAAGTGAAATTTTATATTAGTTATGTTCTCCTTTAGGTTTAAAAAAGGAAACTATTTAATCTGGCCTTTAAATAATTATACTGAGATTTGGTGTTAATAAATTTCAGCTATGTGATATTTTTAGTAATTTTGTAGTTTATGTAGACCTTGCTGATGTAACAGTAGGACTTATTTTAGAATATATTTGATAGCACATTTTTGTCCATGTTCTTAAAGCATCCATGAATATTATTCTATACAAAGAATTTTGAATATGTAATCAATCTGTAAAACACACACACACACACACACACACACACACACACACACTCCAAAAATTGATATTGCTTTTGGGGCTTAAATTATACCTTTCTTTGAGTAGCATCAAATATAATTCATGAAAGAGAGAGTGAGAGACAAGATAAACAGAGACATAGAGAGAGAGGAGTAAGTTTTGTTGTAATAAAATTTTATTTATATAAATAAGTAGTGGGCCAATTTTGACCCAATGGTCATAGCTTGTGGACAAAGGAGCAAAACCAACCCAAAATATAAAATGGAGAAAGATTATAAATATTTTAGCTGGCTGGCAGCCATTTCCTGTTGCCTAAACTGTTTTTTCTTTTTACTTAAAAAAAATTTCGCTTTGTCTCTAAAGCAAAAATGCTTAAATTTCTTCATTCTTGTTTTTCAGACTATATCTATAGTTTATATCTACTACACTCATTATTATCTTTAATTCATTGTGTTTTTTTCTTATTTATACTCTCATTTTATTTTCCTGAGGGATAGAAAATGCTTTAATGCCTCATTAAAAAAAAAATAAGAGAAAAGAAAACCTAAACAATGGAAGTCATAGAAATCACTCTATAACATTTTATCTTTTCTTATTTGATATCCCTTTCATCTTTTTACATTTGTGCTTGCCTACTGTTTCCAATAAAGCATCAAAGAAGACAGGACCTCAAATAACAGACTAAGGCACTAAGAAAGATAAACTCAGAGACAACACACTTTATACTCCAAATAGATTTGACACAGAGACCTATTGGTCATACCAAGATGAAATGATGCATGTGTCAAAGTGGCCTGGCAATAAGAAGGCAAACTAATCCATAAAGCATTTTTGGCATTTCTGGAGGTCATGTACTAAACCGTCATAGACCTTGTCTCACTGTCAATGACGTCTTTGAAATGGCATTGTTTGGCACATTTGCACATCAGGGCAGGCATAATTCTGAGAATTCTGTTAGCTTCAAAAGACTCATATCGTAAATGCATATTTCAACACACAGTGTTCAGGTCAGAATGGCATACAAATTGGAAAGGTGTCAAATAATCTTTAGGAGTATACAGAAATCTGAGCATCAATCTTGCTTCAGTTTCTAGGATTCTGAATCAATTTTTGAAGGCAGGCTACTGATCCACCCAAAGGAAAAAAAAATCAGAAACATATTAAATTGGATTTTAAGCTTTTAAACTTATTTTAAAAGGTTTATTTAGCATTTCAGTGAATTTAGTGTGGCACATAGTAACTGGATACAGTGAGATTCTTCATACTGAAGATTCCTTGTAATAATATGTGTAAATAATGTGTTTGGAATTGTGTTTAAGACAATGATTTAAATACTGGTTAGTATAATTATTCTGTATTTCCAAATATGTATCTCAGTTTGAGAAAATCACATTAATGCTTTAGATTCCTTGTCTTTAGAATGGGAAGGATGAAAGTACCCACTTCAGAAGATTATTAGTATTTTTAGGTCATTTTATATTTTTGTACTTTTTTTTTTTCAACGTTTATTTATTTTTGGGACAGAGAGAGACAGAGCATGAACGAGGGAGGGGCAGAGAGAGAGGGAGACACAGAATCGGAAACAGGATCCAGGCTCTGAGCCATCAGCCCAGAGCCCGACGCGGGGCTCGAACTCACGGACCTCGAGATCGCGACCTGGCTGAAGTCGGACGCCTAACCGACTGCGCCACCCAGGCGCCCCTATTTTTGTATTTTTAATCTGAGGGTTTATCACCAAAATACTCTGTTCAATGTCTATTGGAGTTAGCCACTCACAACACTTAGCATTTGAAATATAGTTGGATTTATTTGCTTTTTCTTTCTAGTATAGATTTGTTTTTCCCCAGTCTTTTTCAAAACTTTTTTTCTGAGTTAGTATATATTGACATGATTCTAAAAGTCAAAAGTATACAAAAATGTATGTTCAAAGAAGTACAGCTTTTCCATATTAACCCCACCTCATCCCCATTATTCATTGTTTTACTCATTCCCAACCATTTCCTGTAGATAATCACTGTGAGTACTTTCTGGTTTAATCCTTCTCCTCTTTATTTTTAGGAAAAATAAGCAGATACATGCATTTGTCCCTATTTCCTTTACAAAATACAGGTATCTTTTAAACTTTGTCATTTTCCTTTAAAACTACATCTTGGGAATTACTCCCTATAAATTCAATGCATAAAGGTAGTCTATAATTTTTAAGTTATATCATACTTCATTGTGAAAATAGATGTACTATAGTTTAATTACTTTCCCATATTTGAATATTTAGGTTATTTCCAATATATCATCTTTAAAAATAATGGAATAAAATTGTAGATATATAAGATATATATTGTTGGAGAATTATAGTCAGGATAAATATTTACAATGATGGCTGAATCAGAAAGTAAGGATATGTATTTTATTATGTATTTTCAAATTCTCCACAAATATACTCATTTCATCTCCTACAGGTGAAATATGAGAGTAACACTTTCCTCACAGTCTCACCAAAAGAACGGTTTGTCAAGCTTTGTAATTTTCCAATATGCTAGATGAGAAATAATGTCTCAGGGTAACATTTTGCATTAAAATTTTTATTAAGAAATTTTATTTCTTCTAACGTCTATTTATTTATTTTGAGAGAAAGAGAGCTTGTGCAGGAAAAGAGCAGAGAGAGGAAGAGAGAGAAAATCCCAAGCAGCCTTCACACTGTCAGCATTGAGCCTGATGTGGGGCTTGAACCCACAAAGTATGAGATCATGACCTGAGCTGAAACCAAGAGGTGGTCGCTTAACCGACTATGCCACCCAGCCGCCCCTAAGATAATTTTAGATTTACTTGCAGTCATAAGAAATAATACAGAGAGACTTCATGTACTCTTCTTCTTATTTCCTCCAGCATCTTGTGTAGTAAAAATATCTCAATCAGGATATTGACTAATGACATTGATATAATTGATCAGTCACATTCGGATTTCTTGAGTTTTACTTTTCTTCATTTGTTGCATGTGTGTGTATGTAAATTTACTTCTACATATTTTATCACAAATGTATTTGTGAATTCACCACCACAGTTTACATACAAGAATAGTTCCATCACCACAAAGATCCCTGGTGTTGCCCTTTTATAATCACCCCCACCTGCCTCTCCTACCCCTACTCCCATTATTAACCCTTGCAAACAAATAATCTGCCCTTAATTTCTAAAATTTTGTCATTTCAAATATGTTGTATACATGTAATCGTACAATATGGATTTGGCATTTTTCACTGAGACAAGTTGTGTATGAAAAACTTGTTCCTTCATAATGCTGGCATGGATTCCTTGTACTCTGAGGCATAGATATATCACGGTTTAACCATTCACCTGTTGAAAGACATCTATACTGTTTCTAGTTTCTGACTATCACAAGGTTTATATAAACCATAGAGAATTTTTTGTGTAAACATAAGCTTTCATTTTTCTGGATTAAATGCATGAAAGCATAATTGCTGGGAAACTGTTTAGTTTTATGTAAAATTTCCAAATGATTTTTTTAAAAGCTTATACTATTGTGCATTCCTACCAGCAATGTGTGATTGATCCAATTTTTCTATATCATCACCAGTATTTGGTGATGCCACTATTTTTTATTTTAGCCATTTTGGTAGATTGTAGGGATATATCATTATGATTTAATATGAATTTCCACATGGCTAATGCCATTGAACATCTTTTTATTCATTTTTGCCATTTACATGTCCTCTTCAGTTAAGTGTTCATCCATACTTTTCACCACTTTCTGATTAGATTGTTTATTTTCAATGTTGAAAGTTTGAAGTTTTTTTTTGTTTTTGGTTTTTGTGTTTTGTTTTGCTGTTTTTTATATATATATATATATATATATATAAACAAAAACAAATATATATATATAGCGTAGCTACAAACCTTTGCCAGGTAAGTGGTTTGTAAATATTTTCCATCAGTTTCCAGTTTGTCTTTTTATTCTCTTCACATGGACTTTCACAAAATGAAAGATTTTGTTTTGATCAGGTACAATTTATCTTTTTTCTTTTTTTCTTTTATGGATGGTACATTTTAGTGTCAAGTCTACAAACTCTTTTCTCAGTCCTAAATCCCAAAAGTCTTATCTTATGTGTTTCCTGAAGTGGTTACGGTTTTATGTTTTTGATACATGAGTATTATAAATTTTCTGTGTGTTTATGTTCAATTTTGATAAACTATAATGTGTAGTTTGAGATGGTGGGTTTTTTGTTTGTTTTGTTTTGTTTTGTTTTTGGGAGTGGGAGGTTGGCTATGGATTGAATATTATAGCTTTATAGAAAGCCTGAATATTAGGCAGGGTGTTTCCTCCCACTTTATTTCTCTGTCAAGATCACTTTAGCACTCAGCTGTCTGCTACGAAACCTCTCTGTGTGAGGTGCACATAACGGGACCCAACCTTTGCAGCATTCGGTTCGCTTCCTGAAACGCATACGCATCGTTCCGGAAGATCACTTTAGCTAAACTGTGGTCTGTACCTTTTCATATAAATGTAAGAATAAACTTCTATGCCTATAAACAAGGTTGTTGGATTTCTGTCAGAAATTGTTTTAAACCTATAGATCAATTTGGGGAGGGCAAGTAACATCTTTACTATATTAAGTCTTCCAATCTTGAACTCAGAACATATCTCCATCCACTTCATTCTGCTCTGATTTCTTTCATCAGTATTTTGTTGTTCCCAATTATGTTTAGTTATGTTTATACCTGAATATTTCACTATTTTTGATTATGAATGATAATGGTTTTTGTTGTTGTTGTTGTTGTTTTGGTGTCCTTGTTTTTATTTTAGTATATCAAAACATGATTGGTTTTTGTGTTTTGCTCTTGTATCCTGTGACTTTGCTGAACTCATTTACTGTTCTAGGAATGTTTTTGTAGTTTTTTGGAATTTTCTACCTACTCAATAATGTCATCTGCAGTAGGGACAGTTTTATTTTCCATTCCAATCTATATGCCTTCTATCAACATTTCTTGCCTTATTGAAATAGGTGGAATTTCCAGTGCTATTCTGAATCAGATTGGTAAGAATAGGTATCTTACCTTTCTCTTGAACTTAAGAACAAAGCATTTAGTCTTTTAACATTAAGCATATTTCAGTGTAATGTAAAAGTTAACTTTTCTTCTTTTGAGTGTAAAATAGCTTTTACAAATGTGATGGTCATTTTTTTAAGTTTTTATTTAAATTCCAATTAGTTAAAATACAGTGTGATAACTAGTTTCAGATGTTCAATTTAGTGATTCAGCACTTATGTACAACATCCAGTGCTCATCACAAGGCCTTCCTTATTCCCCATCACCTATTTAACCCATTCCTCCACCCACCTTCTTCTGGTAACCATCAGTTTGTTCTCCACAGTTAAAAGTCTGTTTCTTTATTTGCCTCTCTCTCTCTTTTTTTCCCCTCTGCTTGTTTGTTTTGCTCCTTAAATTCCACATATAAATGAAATCATATGATATATATTTTTTAAAGTTTATTTATTTGAGAGGGACAGCACAAGTGGGGGAGGGACAGAAAGAGAGGGAGACAGAATTGGAAGCAGGCTCCAGGCTCTGAGCTGTCAGCACAGAGCCCAATGTGGGACTTGAACTCTCAGACTGCAAGATCATGACCTGACTGAACCAGGTGCCCTGATGAACATTTTTAAATTAGAAAAATACCAAAACCAAAATGATGTTTCTAAAAATAATTAGATAATTGATATAACTATAAGAAGACAATTAAAAGAGTAAGAAAAGGTATAAAATTCTGATATGCAGAATAATAAAGTTATAATATTGAAGATTATAAATATATTATAAATATAATAATAAGAAAGTATAAATAATTTTATAATTAACTATAATAGTTTGATAAAATGCGTACAATTCTTGGAAAATACAATTTACCAGAACTACAACAAGAAAAAAGTAAGAAACTTACATAGTGATACATCATATGTATGTGTAGATATATATGCATGTGTATATGTGCATATTTATGTGTATATCTCAAATATAATATTGTTTATGAAATATACCATTTAAATTATCACTTAAATGAAATATAGAAATAGATTTACCAAATAATTTGTAAGATCTCTGTACTGAGAAGTGTAAAAAGGCTTAGTCAAATCCACATTGATTTGCAGATCCATTGGAATCCCAACCAAATCCCAATGTGTTGTTTGTGGAAGTTGAGGAGTAGTTTCTCTATGGAAATTCAAAGGTTAAGAAATAGTGAGGATTACATTGAAGGACAAATCAGTAGGATATATAGTAATAAATATAAGTATTTAGTCTAAAAATACAATAACATCATAGCATTAGTAGAAATAAGTAAAGATAACATAACAGAAATTAATGAATTAATTTGAAATTAGGTTTACTTGATTCATGACAAAATTGACACTATGACACAGTTGGAAAGGAATAATCTTTTTAATCAATGATTCTAGATGAATTAGACGATCATATAAAAATTAATTTTATATGCTAAAATAAAAATCATGGATTATGTGCCAACAAAAGACAGTATATCTAAATGCAAAAGTAATACCATAAATATGTTAGAATAAAACACAGGAGACTCTAATCATATATTCAGTGTAAGCAAAGATTTCTTAAACAAAACATAAAAAAGGCAACCCATAAAGAACAAAAATGGGCAAAAAAGTTTTTTATCCATTCACCAAAGAAGACATCCTAATGGCCAATAAATATATAAATATGTGCTCTCCATTTATTAGTAATCATGTAAATGAAAATTAAAACCACATAAAATATAGTCTGTATTTGTCATATCCATGATGATGAATATATATTTTTAAAGATATAAAATGACATTTGAACAAAGTCATGGAGATACTGGATCTCTGGTACACTGCTGATGGCTGTGCAACTGATATAATTCCTTTGCAAAATTGCTGGGCATTTGCTGCAAATGCTGAATATATATACATTGTCACCCAGAAATTCTTCACTTTCACAGGACAAATGCATACCTATGTTCACAAAAACACATGCACAAGAATACTTATAAAAAGAACTATCCATAATAGCCCTAAATTTGAAGCAACATAATTGGCCACCAAAAGCAAAGTGTGAAGAAACACATTGTACCTTTGAAGATGAACAGCCTGTTTCTGCAACAACAGCATGAATTTATTTCACAAGTTCAAATTTGAAAAAAAAAAAAGAGCCACGTTTTAAAAGTATGTACTGTATGATTTCAGTTTTTAAAACTCAAAAACAGGAAAACAAATCAATAGCATGAAAATCTATGGTACCAATAATCCTGGTGCCAGGAAGGAGGCAACAGAAATGTATTTGATGCTGGTATATTCTATTTCTTGACGTAGTTGTTGGCTTCATGAGAGAATTCACTTTATAGACTCTCATTGAGCTGCATAGTTATAACTCATAGCTATCTCTTTACATATGGTACCCTCCAATAAAAGGTATTTTTTCAATTGTGTGATTTATCCACTTATCCCTAATCTTTCCTTTTTAAATTTCCTGTGACGGTGAGAACGAAGTGCACTAGTTGTTTAACTGTTGGAAGCGTCCTCTATAATTCTGAAACTTATAGAAATATATTGAGAATAAAGAAAGTGTAGGGGTGCCAGGGTAGCTCAGTTGGTCTGACTTCCATTCAGGTCATGGTCTCATGGTTCATGGGTTCAAGCCCCACAACTGGATCCACACTGACAGTACAGAACCTGCTTGGGATTCTCTCTCTCTTCCCTTCTCTTTCTGGCCCTCCCCCACCTGTATGAGTATTCTTTCTCTTTCTCTCTCTTTCTCTCTCTCTCTCAAAATAAATACACTTGATCTTAGCCAAAAGGCCGAGAAGCGATTCAAACTAAAAAAAATAAATAAACTTAAAAAAATAAAGGGTAATTTTTACCTAAGAATATTGTTTTGAGAATTACATGACATGATAAAGGTGAAATTAAATGGCACCTATAGATGCTCAATAAATATTAGATCACTTCACTTTTTTCACTCAGTTACTAGGTAGCATTTTGCTTTCAGTTTTGATACCTGTCAGCTTCTACAGTTGAAACACAGGGATGCCACCCTTTACCAGAAATAGTTTCTCTTTTTTTGCATGAGGTAGGAAAATTCACAAGGGCATATATCTTGTCCTCCCTTAAGTGTTTGTTGGATAAATTATCTCTTTCATAGCAGAAGTCATGGTTGTTATAAAAATCCTGTGAAATATTAAAATGTACACATTTTTGAGTGGGATGATGGTCTATACTCTAATCAATATATTCCCTCCCAATTGAAGTCAATAGAATATTCTCTGTCTAAATCAGCAAATTGTACTAAATATGATTTTCAAAAACACTACAACTCCAGTAAATGCCAAGAAGTTTTCATTTACATATCAACATTTAGGAACTTAGGCGTAAGTCCATGCAACCATGGACTCTTTCAAGGGTATGGAAAAGAAAGGGAATATGGTAGCATTGATTAGTACTTTCCTTGTTAAAGATATGTTGATATGACTCCATTCATCTGTCAGCAAACTCATGAAAAAAATCAGTTTATTATGTATTTCTCACGTGTTAACTTTACATATAGTTTTCTAAGTAAGATTTGTCTTATCCAATTGTTTCACGTCCTGGCATTGTTGCATCTACTGCTCTAGTTATTGTTAATGTTTTGTTGCTGTTGTTGTTTGTTTTATGTCCTTTACAATGGTGGCTTGAGTACATAAGATATGGAACCATATAATGTCGTTTTTTTCTATCCATGCTGAGTTGATCCATTTTAGGTATTGACTTAGTAGTAATAAAGGGAGTATTATTGCAATTACAAGATAACAACAGTGGCATCATTAGTCCTTTACAAAAACCATTTAAGTTTGGGGGCAAATTTTTTACCTATTTGCCATTTAACACACGTTTGCCAGTTAAAATAGTGTATGTAATTATTTTCCAGTTATAGATATTTTCAATTTAGAGAGTTTCTAGGTTTCTTTATACCAGCCATCAATATGGTGATGAGTTTGGATTGTCAATTTATATCTTTATTCCCATCTACATTTCTTTCTAACAGCTTGAACAATTATGTCATTCATGATTTATCTATTTCAACCATTTGAATTAATAACTTCATTTTTAAATTTTGATTGTATATCAATAAATCAGTTTGACCTTTCCCTTATAAATAATTGTATATAAATTATAAGAATTCAAACAGTACAAAAATTTACAACACAAAACAATAATGCTTAAGCTATTTAACCTAACTCCATTTCCAAAGGCTACCAAAAATAATATTTTCCTACCAGCATATGTAAAAGCATACACAGAAATTTAGCTAGACAGAGACATATGTGGATATACAGGTAGATGTTGTATGTATTTAAGTACATTAAGTTCTACTTTAGGGTCTGCATATAATTTCCAATTTTGCTTTAAAGCATTTCATATAATTCAGTATTTTGAATGATCTTCAGTCACAAATGAATATGGCTATAGTAGTCAATTATTCCTTTAAAAAACTGCCTTTTGAATGATTTGTCTATTTTAGTCAGTAATGTTATAACTTTTTTACCCCCAAAATGTATTTTTCCCTCCTTACATCCAATGGATTTCTTCCATCTATAAAAATACTTGCTTGCTCAAACAACAACGTATTTTCATTAATATTTTCAAAATTTGAAAATGATACAATTAGTCATAATATTGAGTACCTATGGGTAAGTAAATTTTCTATAAAATAATAGCTACATGAATCTTAATTTTATTTTCAAAGAAGTTAGTTCTAGTCATATACAAATAATGTATTTAAAACTATAAATTTGTACATTTTGGATAATCACCCTTTATCATACAGGTAATTTGCAAACATCTTCTCTCGTTCCATAGGTTTTTTGTCATTGTGTCCTTCGCTGTGCAGGGGGTCTTTACCTTGATGAAGTCCCAATAGTTCATTTTTGCTTTTATTTCCCTTGCCCCTGGAGATGTGCCTACTAAGAGGTTGCTGAGCCCGAAGTCAAAGAGGTTGTTGCCTGTATTTTCTAGGATTTTGATGGTTTCCTATCTCACACTTAGGCCTTTCATTCATTTTGAATTTATTTTTGTGTATGGTGTAAGAAAGTTGTCCAGTTTCATTCTTCTACATGTTGCTGTCCAGTTTCACAACACAATATGTTGAAGAGACTTTTTTTCCATTGAATATTCTTTCCTGTCTTATCAAAAATTAGTTGACCATAGAGTTGTGGGTTTCCTATTCTGTTCTCTTGATCTATGTGTCTGTTTTTGTGCTGGTACCATATTGTCTTGGTGACTACAGCTTTGTAATGTAGCTTGAAATACAGAATTGTAATGCCTCCAGCTTTGCTTTTCTATTTTGAGATTGCTTTGGCTTTTTGAGATCTTTCGTGATTCCATACAAATTATGGGATTTTTTTGTTTAGCTCTGTGAACAATGCTGGTAGTATTTTGATAGCGATTGCATTTAATATGTAGATTGCTTTGGGTAGTATAAGAATTTTAACAACGTTTGTTCTTCCATTCCAAGCAGGGAATGTTTTTCCATTTCCTTGTATACTTTTCAATTTCTTTCATAAGTGTTCTATAGTTTTCAGAGTATAAATCTTTTACCTCTTTGGTTGGGTTTATTCCTAGGTATCTTATGGTTTGGGATGCAAATCCCAAGCGGGATTGTTTCCTTGATTTCTTTTTCTGCTGTTTCATTATTGATGTATAAAAATGCAACAGATTTCTGTATGTTGATTTTATATTTTATGACTTTGCTGAATTCGTGTATCAGTTCTAGCAAGTTTTGGTGGAGTCTTTCAGGTTTTCTAAATAGAATATCATGTTGTCTGAGAACAGTGAAAGTTTGACTTTTTCTTTGCCTATTTGGATGCCTTTAATTTCTTTTTGTTGTATAATTGCTAAGGCTAGGACTTCCAGTATTATGTTAAATAACAATGGTGATAGTGCACATCCCTGTCTTGTTCCTGACTATAGAGGAAAAATCTCTCAGTTTTTCCCATTGAGGATGATATTAGCTGTGGGTTTTTCATATATGGCCTTTATGAAATTGAGGTGTGTTCCCTTTATCCCAACTTTTGAGGTTTTTATCAAAAATGATGCTGTACTTTATCAAAATCTTTTTTATATCCATTGAGAGGGTCATTTGGTTCTTATCTTTTCTTTTATTAATGTGGTGTATCACGTTGATTGATTTGCAATTATTGAACCACCCTTGCAGCCCAGGGAAATCCCACTGGATTGTGATGAATAATTCTTTTAATGTACTGTTGGATTTGATTTGTTAGTATCTTGTTGAGAATATTTGCATTCATGTTCATCAGGGATATTGGCCTGTAATTCTCCTCTATAGAAGCGTATTAATCTAGTTTTGGAATCAGCAGCCAAAAAAAAAAAAAAACAAATAATCCAGTTAAGAAATGGACAGAACACACAAATAGACATATTCCAAAAAAACACACAAATGACTAATAGACACATAAAAAGACACTCAGCGTCACTCATCACCAGGAAAATACAAATCAAAACCATGATGAGATACCACCTCACACCTGTCAGAATGGCTAAAATTAACAACACAGGAAACAATAGATTTTGGTGAGTTTATGGAGAAAGGAGAACCCTCTTACACTGATGGTGGGAATGCAAACAGCCAGTCTGGAAAACAGTATGGAGGTTCATCAAAAAGTTAAAAATAGAACTACCTTCTAGACCAGATATTGCACAGGAAGTAGTTATCCAAAGGATACAAAATTATGGATTCAAAAGGGCACATGTACCCTGATGTTTATGGCAACATTATCAGTAATAGTCAAATTATGGAAAGAGCCCAAATGTCCATCAACTGATGAATCAATAACGAAGAGGTGATATATGTATATACAATGGAATGTTACACAGCCATCAAAAAGAATGAAGTCTTGACATTTACAATGATATGGATAAGCTAGAGTGTAGTATGCTAAGTGAAATAAGTCAGAGAAGGAAAAATACCATATGATTTCACTCATATGGAATTTAAAAAACAAAACAAATGAACATAGAGGAAGGGGAAAAAATAAAGGGAGGCAAGAAATAAGAGACTCTTAACTGTAGAAAACAACCTAAGGGTTTCTGGAGGGGTGAGGGTGGGGGGTGGGCTAAATAGGTGATGGGTATTAAGGAGGTCATGTGTTGTGGTGAGCACTGGTTGTTATATATAAGTGATGAATCACTAAATTCTGCTCCTGAAACTAATATTATACTACATATTAACGAGAATTTAAATAAAAACTTAAAAAATAAAAAATAAAGTTAAAAACAGAAAAAATACAAATTTATAAAATTAAGATAGTATATCAATTCTAATAATACTTAGAGAAATCAAAACTATAAGAAATATGCTTGAATATGCTAAGCATAATAACTTTTCATGCTGCATTCCTATTGACCCCACTAAAAAATATTTAGATAAGAATTCAAAAACTCCCAGGGCCCCTGCTGGCTCAGTCAGTAGTGTATGTGATTCTTGAGTCTCGGTTGTAAATTTGATCCTCAAGTTGGGTATAGACATTTAAAAACAAAATCTTAAAAAAAAAAAAAAATTCAAAAGCTCCCACTATTTAACTTCCTTCCATAAAATTTTCACATGGCCTTTTTATAATATGTGAAAGTAATTCTTTAAAATATTGAAGTCATACAATATTCTAGAAATACATCAATCCCACTACTATTTTCTGGATTAGTATTTTATGTGCAGTATGAAGTGTCTATTATAGTACTTCTTTGGCTGTACATGATTTTAAAAACACACTTATTCATAAGTAATTTTCCACTTTTCTAGAAAAAGATGATTTTATTTGAGATGGTAATTTACTTTTTATGTCATTTAATATTTTTGTGTTACCATGCTGTATCATTCTATGAGTAAGAATTAAAAAATAAAATCAGTTATATAAAATAATTTTCAAAGATTCTTTTATTGTGAAAAATTGTTAAGGGAAGAATAGTTGAAACATTTTCTTATGCTCTAATATGCTCAGTCACAAAAATTTCAATATAACATATATCTGGGTTTTATTAATATAGCATTACGCTTTAATATTAAAGCCAGACAGGGAGGAGTCTTTAGATAATCAGAAAAATTTTCTAGCTAAGTTAAAAAAAAAGTAAATGTTTTCTAGTCTCCATTCTTTTTAACTTTTTATTAATGTCTTGATTGAACTTTTTAAAATTTTTAAAATTTTATTTTAGAGACAGAGAGAGCATAAGTGGGGGAGAGGAGCAGAGGGAGAGAGAGAATTTTAAGCAGGCTCCACACTCAGTGAGGAGCCTGATGCAGGGCTCAATCCCATGACCCTGGGATCAAAGCCAAAATCAAGTCAGGTGCTTATCCAACTGAGCTACCCAGAGGCCCCTTGATTGAACTTTAGAATGAAATAGATGCATTTACCTTTATCTCCTTTCATAAAGAAAATAGCAATATAAACATTTTCCATTGTGCTGTGTCAAGAACTCTAAGTGCACGTTATTGGTAATTCCTCAACTCCTTGGTGATTATTTAAGCAAAAGACTTCTCAGTGTCACAATCAAAGTCAATATTTTTCGTTATCCAGAGGAAACTTCTTAAATGTGTTATCTTAAATGCTTAAACATTAACTTTCTATATGTAATTGGTTGGGGAATTACTCTATATTGTAATATAATTAAAATACAATAACAGACCAAATAAATATTTGACCCAAAATAATTTTGTTCATTTTCAGTTTTCAAAGTTATTTTTGAGGAAATTCATGGCACTGTAAGACTCATGGGGAGGAGAATATTTTTTATTAGTGATATACACACATTAAACTACACAGTTATTATAAATATATTGCTTTATTTCATTAAGACCTAACATCAAATGTCTTCTTTATATGTATATATAATATTATATGTATACTATATTATATATTATCAATAGTAGGAGATATGTATTCAAAATTGTTACCTCTCTCCTCACAGCCATACAACATCATTTGGGGAGGATTAGTTGAATGATAATCTTTTTTTGAAATTTGCTAATTCAAATGCCCCTAAGAGCCACACAGGAAATATAAATGGGTAAATATATAAATAAGTCCATGGAAATAAATGCAAATGAATCTCTTCCAAGTGGAAGAGTATATACTTCATAAACAGGGTTATTAAATAGATGCTTCCCACCGTAAGTTAAAAACAGTCTGACTCAAACAACTTAACTAATGCAATTTGTTTCTTATGGCTGCAAGTTTAGCTAGAGGGTCAATAAAGTTGTACTGTTATTGAGCCTCTGTTCAATTTCTCCCAGGTCATCCCTCTCATCTCTGCATTGTACTATGGCTCCTTCATGAGGATACTTATCTCTTTTTCACGTCCAGAAGACGGTACAGAGCCTTCCCTACAAAGCTTGACTAAAATTTCTTCCTTTATTTGGCTTGGTTCACTTTAGGTCACATATCCATTTATTGGCTAAAACAATACCTAGGTGCATGTCATTTATTGATGGGTTTAAGCTTTTTTTTTTTTTTTTCCTAAACCAATTATCTGCAAGAGAAATCAGATTATCATAATTGGCCAAAGCTAATGAGGACTCACTATTGGACATGGATAAATGGTCAGTTTCTCTTGAATTCCATAAATTGCATAGGCAAAGATTGACTAATTAGAATTGAAATTCAGCTGGAAAAAAACACAGAAAAATAAGATGCGGATGAGTAATGAAGAGTGATTACATACCTTATGACTCAGAAGATCTTCTAAGTATATAATTAAAAGAATTAAAAATAAATACTCAAATACTATACATAAGTCTTCAGAGCAGCACCATGCACAATAGTGGATATGTACAAAAGGTAGGGAAATAAAGAGAAATGTCTACAAACAGATAAATGGATAAACAAAACTATATACACAATGGAATATTATTCAGCCATAAAAGAGAATGAAGTAGAATGAACAATGAAAACATTACGCTAACTGAAAGAAGACGCAAAAACTTACATATTGTAGGATTCCGTTTATATGAAATAAATATCCAAAATAGGTGAATCTATAGGAACAGAGAGCTAATTGTTTGTTGTCAGAAAGTGAGGTCAGTTGGAAATGGAAAGTGACTCCTTAGTGAGTATGGGGATTTGTTTTGGAGTGATGAAATGTTTTGAAACATGATAGAGTTGGTGGTTGCACAACATTATGTATGTACTAAACATAACTGTACACTTTCAAATGCTTAGTTTTAAGTTATGTGAATTTTGCTTCAATAAAAATAGTTTATATTTATAAAGGACATTAGGAAAAAGTACCCACAAACAGGGGACATTTAATATTCTTTTTCAGGCTTTTCAGGGCCACACACCCATTATTTTCAAATCGTTTTTTATATTTTGAATAAAGTTGGAAACCGGTGTTATGTGAAATGTCTCAATAGTGAAAATAAATAAAATCTGAAGCACTGTACAGGGCAAACACTTTCAGAAGGAACTCACCATGAGGAGCGATGAGTCTGCAGCTCTACTCTTACAAAAAGTAATTGGGGGATTATTCCTGACTATGTGCTGCATTTACAGTGCTTGTTTATGCCCATTTCAGTGCTTTAAGTTAGATGTTACAGTTATAAATACGGGACAGGTAGGTATCCCTCATATTAAATGTTTCTGATGTGTGTGAATGTGGGAAGGAGGATGTTTGGAGCCATAGTGAGTGAAAGTAGAACAAGGGATTACAGTTTCATTATTTGAAGTATTTTCCAGAGTACCAAGCAAATAAGTAAAAGGGCCGTGGGAAATAAATAGAATAGTAGGACAAGAGAATAACACCACTTTATGAATTAGAGATAAGCAGACAGAAGATAGACAAGGTAGATAATATATATATATATATATGAAAATAAAGAAAAGTCATTTTTAAATAATTAAAATACTACATATTTGCTATAAAAATGTCAAAAACAGAAAGAAAACAGATCAGAAATAAAAGCATCACCCAGATGTAGTACAAATAATTTTCAATGTTTCCTCCAGGCATATTATTATGCACATTTTATATATGTGATTATATATGACTATGAATAGAAAGCAAATTATACACAGTATTTTTAAGCTTAAACATGGGTGGCTTATGCAATATTTCTTATAAAACATGTTGTAATGGCTATGTATCATTCAAGAATATTTTATGGGCTTCTTTTTTGTGTGGCTTTAATTCAAAAACCTCCTATTAGATTTTTCAAATGTTTTTAGTGTGTTGACATTGCACATTTTCAACAAACAGTCTTGCCAAAACCTCTTTCTCAATCTCTAATATCCTCACTATTTCCTTTTCACATGTATGTAGACAAATAAATACTAAGTAACAAGTACATAGGATATTTTGATAACTTTTTATAAATACTGCCAATTCTGCTCCAAGAAATATATAAAAATCTATATCTTAATCAAAAGAACATATAATCTCTCTTGTATTCTACACTGCTGAATTTTTGTGTTTTAATTTTTAATGATGTCTAATTTGACACATATTAAAGTGGTATCATACTTAATTAGCAGCTTTTTGATACAATGATATGTGAGGTTAGTTTTTCCTCTGTATGCTTATTGAATAATTAAACTTTGTGTTATTTTTCACTTTGTGTCCTCCAATTTTTTAATAATTCATATTTTTAATTTTTCAAAACTTTTATATTCTATATATCAAAGTTTTGTGTTTATTACAGCAAATATTTATCCAATGGCTAAAATCAAAATAATTGTCAGAATATAATATTGCCACAGATGTGGCACAATTGCAATTCTCATACCTTTCTGGTAGGACTGAAAAACTAAAATCTCTACTTTGGAAAATAATTTGGCAGTTTCTTCACATTTTAAGCCTCCCCTATCATACAGCCATCCCACTCAGGTTTACTCGGGAGAAATGAAAATATGTGTTTATAAAATGTTATTTTATATAAAATATGTTATAGGTAGCATTATTCATAAGAATACAAAACTAGAAACAACCCAAATGTCCATCAAAGGATATATGAAATGTATATCTGTACAATGGAGTATTACTCAGCAATCAAAGAAAAAAAAAAAGAACATGTCAGGGGCAGCTGCGTGGCTCAGTTAGTTAAGCACCCACCTCCTGATTTCGTCTCAAGTCACGATCTCACAGTTGGTGAGATCGAGCCCCATGTCACACTCTATGCTGACAGCATGGAGCTTGCTTGGGATTCTCTCCCTCCCTCTTTCTCTGCCCTCTTCTGCTCACATGCACACACATGGGCTTTCTCTCAATCTGTCTTAAAATAAATAAAATAAATTTGAAAAAAAAAAGTTACTGATAGAACAGAATGGATGAGCTTTTCAGATGTTATTTTGAGTTTGATACAAAAAAACACATTATATGATTATATTTTCATGAACGTCATACAGAAACAAAACTAATGTATACTTTTCAAAGTCACAATCGAGGATGTCTCTTGTGTGAAACTTCAAAAGATACACAAGAAAATTTTCTGATGTAACGGAGATGTTCTAACCTTGACTTCAGCATGGTTTATTGTTTATATATATTTGTCAAAAGACATCAAAATAAACAAGATGCATGTATTTCATTTCATTTAAATTACTAAAAAATAAATTAAATTTAAAATAATAAAATAATGTCTAGAAAAGGAAAAAAGTTGGCAGGGGCTTCTCTCTGATTCTTGAATTTAGAAAATCTATTTCAGAAAGTTTTAAAGTTCCTAAGTATTTTTTTATACCTACTGTGTTTTCTAAATTCCTCTTCTTCAAAAGGATGCACTAAGATTTTTTTTTAAGATATAGATATAGATAATATAGATACAGATCAAAGGTTGGGAGGCATGCCTCAATTTTTCCTAGGATCTCTTTCTAGTTTCATTTGATAATTTGTAGTTACCAAGGTATACTCTTTGAAAGATATTATGAATTATATCCATGAGATCATATTGATCATCTCACTTTAGTTTTAAATAATGTTACATTTCACAAACTACAATCATTTTAACTTTATTTTTAGCTCAATTTAACACTTTTATGACTAATCATAAAAATTTCAAGCTTACTCTAATTCATTTCTTATGGCATTAAAGCATAAAATGTTGTAAAATTTACTTTGTACTAAATAGGCCTGCCTATCAAAACTGCCTATTATGGTGAAATATTTTAAGATTAAAAATAAGTTACTTAAGGAAAAATGATGTATTTTTAATATATTCTTTTTTTTTTCTTTTTGGACATCAAAGTGTTAGTGCTTACCAAATTTTACTTCATCTGTCCCTTAATACTTTTTCCAGTTTTAATGTCCAGATAATCTTAGATTTTTCCTGCTATGTATTTCTTGTGTTTGACTAGTATTATCTAATAATCAATAATCTATTTCATTCAGGCACCCACAGATTAATAAGTAAAAATTCACCTGAATGCTGCTATTTGTTTTTAATTATGATGAAATATTTCATGACATTTCTGTTTGCAAGTTGATACAGTCACATTTTTTAGTAAAGTATAGCAAAAAGGAAAGAGTAGGCATGCTTGAATAATTATGCTATATTTGTCAGCTTTCAAACAGGAAGAATATATACACTCAAACTGTCAACAATTTAATAAAGTGATGTTTTCAACTCTCCAGAGAAAGTCTAGGGAAACCAGAGGAGACAGTGCAGTACAGTGGGAGGTAGGATGACTACCTTGGTCTCGAACAGGCAAATATGATACTACCAGAACCAGAGAGCTTGTGAATAGAGCTCCTGAACACAGTGCATGACAGGAGCAGTGTCTGGAGACAGACACGAGCAACCTGAGGCAACATATTTGGCAGCAATTCCTGGGAATAATACCTTTGCCACCTTCTACTCCCAGTCTCTGATTTCCTGTAGGTTCCAACGAGTCAAACACAAATCAAATTCAGAGAGAAAGGAGTCCTTGACACTATCCATAACATTTAACCTCCCAAGCTACAGAGCAAGCTAGAGAAAGATGGAAATGCAGCATGAGAAGATGCAGTATTTAGAAGATTTCCAGTCATTGTGTTCTTTTCTCAAGTAAATATTAATTAGTTCAGTTTTCATCCCAAACCTTTCCTCAGGTCAAATTCACTTACATTACCTAAACTTGATATGAAAATAGAATAGTTTTTGAATTAATGTAGGTCTATTCACTTGAATTTCTACTTAAAAGATACTAGAGAATCTATTTTTTTTCTTTTAAAGAAGCATTTCATATATATTACCATTCTTGATATATAACAGATTTTGCCATTATTCTATACTTGGGATTCAAAAATCCAGTAACCTAAAATAATGGATCTTTACGTGAGGTTAAGAAAAAACAATACTTTTTGTTTGGCCTATTCTGTCACCAAAAAAAAAGCTCAAAATAAAGAACATGGACCTTCTACAGTAGACAACTGTACAATATAATTTGGGATCGAATGATCAAGAAATAGTCATTTCCTAATAACTCTCTGCAAGATAAGTAAGAACTGTAGTCTTTCTTGTTTGAGAATGGGAGATGGAAAGAAAAAGGAGCTAATCACCATTCACCTTATATCCATCTTCAATTTATAGACTTTTACAGTAATATTCATTTTTTCAAGATGTTTCTGCCCTGTCCTTTTTACTTTTCAGATTTCCTCATAGCTGAAATATGGAAAAAATAAGTTTAAAAAGACTATCTTGGGTTTCATCATTGTTCTCTTTTATGACACACATGAAATTGGCAAATAGACAATCTAATATTGAAAAATCATGAAATGTTCTAAGAAAAATAAGAATCTTGATTTTTATAATTTCCATCAGCAATTTATATGTTGATATCTAATTGGTTAAATTTTCAAAATGTTATTTAAATATTCTAATGAAACTAACATTTTTTTTCACATTGAAAGGAAATAAGTGGCTGTTTCTAATGAGCTTTATGAAATGTAGCTTAGGAGATACATACCACACTAACAACTTTGCAGACTATAAGCAGAATTTGAAAGTAAGTCAGTTTGATAACTAGTTATACAGACCCAGTGTAAAACTTTACTTTTATATATAAGAATTTAGCAAAATATGTAAAAAAAGAAATGTTCAAAAGCAATCAGAACTTTAATAAATATTGATTCAAGTATGTCTCTGGTCCACATTATATGAATATATGAAATTTAATAATACCTGTAAATGTTGATTCATCATATATATATATATTATATATATATGCATACATTCACACACACATATAGTCCATACCCAAATATATTTATTACAGCACCCAGTAGTAGGATTTATACAAGTACTACTACACACACTCAACCAATAATGATTGTACCACATTGCTGTATTGCACTTTCTTTAGTTTGAGTGCTACTTGCCCATCTGTGTCCTCACTCAAGGTCTCTCATGCTGCCACTCATTTGCATTATGGTGAATGACATCTGGAAAAAGTGGAAATGCTTTCACTGATGAAAGTGCTTAGCAAGATACCACACTAAAAAAATGAAAATTTTATGACTTCTTCAAGTGGGTGAGCACCTACAAGGTGAGTCAGAGTGAAGATATGATAAATCTCAGAAATTGATTAGGAAGGAATTAGCGACAAGTTTTGAAAAAGTGATCTGTGAAAGCAAGCAGAAGAAACTGTGGTTAAAAGCAGATCACCACTGCAGCGATTTAAAAAGAGACGGACTTATTTCATTTAGCATAACACTCTCCAGTACCATCCCTTTTGCTGCAAATGGCATGATTTTATTCTTTCCCATTGCCAAGTAGTATTCCATTGTATATATAAACCACATCTTCTTTATCCATTCATCCATTGATAGACATTTAGACTTTTTCCATAATTGGGCTATTGTTGAAAGCGCTGCTATAAACATTGGGGTATAAGTGCCCCTATGCATCAGCACTCCTGTATCTCTTGGGTAAATTCCTAGCAGTGCTATTGCTAGGTCATAGGGTACATCTATTTTTAATTTTTTGAGGAACCTCCACACTGTTTTCCAGAGCGGCTGCACCAGTTTGCATTCCCACCAACAATGCAAGAGGGTTCCCATTTCTCCACATCCTCTCCAGCATCTATAGTCCCCTGATTTGTTCATTTTGGCCACTCTGACTGGCGTGAGGTGATATCTGAGTGTGGTTTTGATTTGTATTTCCCTGATGAGGAGTGATGTTGAGCATCTTTTCATGTGCCTGTTGGGTTGATGAGGGGTGGGAGGGAGGGCAAAGTGGGTGATGGGCATTGAGGAGGGCACCTGTTGGGATGAGCACTGGGTGTTGTATGGAAACCAATGTGACAATAAATTTCATATAAGAAAAATAAAAATTAAAAATAAATAAAAAGAGACCGAAATTGCTATTAATGAATTACCATGTTAGAAACACATGTCCTTATGCACGACGTAGCTGAATTTAATTAACACTTATCTTAACTAAAGTGACACCCTAACTAACAAAGAGGGAGCTTTATTTCTTAAAATAAACATTCTATTGAAGATCCAGTTATACTAAACTGTATTTATCCCTCATCATATTGAATGAAATACATTGCATTATTTTTCAGAATATTTTTAATATACCTTTTATGTCTTACAACCCACTATTCTCTGAGGTGAATGACCCTTGTAAACTTTACAAACCAAAAGTTTACTTTTATGTAAATATTGTTTCCACATTGTACTTTTTAGTTATTGTCAACCGCTTCCCTTGATAATCTGCCTAATGACAGTCTTTAGAAACCCTATCTAAATTCATAAGCCACATAAAGCCACAAACACTTTCTTCCTGACATTTTCTTACATTATTCCAATTATCATCAGTGACTTCAGTTCAGAAAATAAGTCTATCTCTACACTTCATGTAATAAAACAAACAAAAGTCATTCTTATAATTTTTATTTTATGCTTACAATTATCTTCCCACAAAGACTTCTTCTAAGTTCCTCAGGCTGTGTGTTGAAAATGTGCCTCTTACACCTGGGTGGTTCAGCTGGTTGAAA